>NC_057810.1:49166851-49474159 GCF_018294505.1 Triticum aestivum
TGGCAAAGCTCTAGCAAAACGAACTACACGATCTTTTATGCTATGCTTAGGATTGGGTCTTGTCCATCACATCATTCTCCTAATGATGTGATCCCGTTATCAACGACATCCAATGTCCATAGTCAGGAAACCATGACTATCTGTTGATCACAACGATCTAGTCAACTAGAGGCTCACCAGGGACATATTGTGGTCTAAGTATTCACACGTGTATTACGATTTCCGGATAATACAGTTATAGCATGAATAAAAGACATTTATCATGAACATTGAAATATAATAATACTTTTATTATTGCCTCTAGGGCATATTTCCAACAGTCTCCCACTTGCACTAGAGTCACCAATCTAGTTACATTGTGATGAATCGAACACCCATAGAGTTCTGGTGTTGATCATGTTTTGCACGCGAGAGAGGTTTAGTCAGCGGATCTGTGACATTCAGATCCGTGTGCACTTTTCAAATCTCTATGTCTCCATCTTGAACATTTTCACGGATGGAGTTGAAACGACGCTTGATGTGCCTGGTCTTCTTGTGAAACCTGGGCTCCTTGGCGAGGGCAATAGCTCCAGTGTTGTCACAGAAGAGTTTGATCGGCCCCGACGCATTGGGTATGACTCCTAGGTCAGTGATGAACTCCTTCAGCCAAATCGCTTCATGCGCTGCCTCCGAGGCTGCCATGTACTCCGCTTCACATGTAGATCCCGCCACGACGCTCTGCTTGCAGCTGCACCAGCTTACTGCTCCACCATTCAACATATACACGTATCCGGTTTGTGACTTAGAGTCATCCAGATCTGAGTCGAAGCTAGCGTCGACGTAACCCTTTACGACGAGCTCTTCGTCTCTTCCATAAACGAGAAACATGTCCTTCGTCCTTTTCAGGTACTTCAGGATATTCTTGACCACTGTCCAGTGTTCCTTGCCGGGATTACTTTGGTATCTTGCTACCAAACTTACGGCAAGGTTTACATCGGGTCTGGTACACAGCATGGCATACATAATAGATCCTATGGCTGAAGCATAGGGGATGACACTCATCTCTTCTTTATCTTTTGCCGTGGTCGGTGACTGAGCCGAGCTCAATCTCACACCTTGTAATATAGGCAAGAACCCCTTCTTGGACTGATCCATTTTGAACCTCTTCAAAATCTTATCAAGGTATGTGCTTTGTGAAAGACCTATGAGGCGTCTCGATCTATCTCTATAGATCTTGATGCCTAATATATAAGCAGCTTCTCCAAGGTCCTTCATTGAAAAACACTTATTCAAGTAGGCCTTAATGCTGTCCAGAAATTCTATATTATTTCCCATCAAGAGTATGTCATCTACATATAATATGAGAAATGCTACAGAGCTCCCACTCACTTTCTTGTAAACGCAGGCTTCTCCATAAGTCTGGATAAACCCAAACGCTTTGATCATCTCATCAAAGCGAATATTCCAACTCCGAGATGCTTGCACCAGCCCATAAATGGATCGCTGGAGCTTGCATACTTTGTTAGCGTTCTTAGGATCGACAAAACCTTCCGGCTGCATCATATACAGTTCTTCCTTAAGATGCCCGTTAAGGAATGCCGTTTTGACGTCCATTTGCCATATCTCATAATCATAGTATGCGGCAATTGCTAACATGATTCGGACGGACTTCAGCTTCGCTACGGGAGAGAAAGTCTCGTCGTAGTCAATCCCTTGAACTTGTCGATAACCCTTAGCGACAAGTCGAGCCTTATAGATCGTAACATTACCATCCGCGTCCGTCTTCTTCTTAAAGATCCATTTGTTTTCTATCGCTCGCCGATCATCGGGCAAGTCTGTCAAAGTCCATACTTTGTTTTCATACATGGATTCTATCTCGGATTTCATGGCTTCAAGCCATTTGTTGGAATCCGGGACCGCCATCGCTTCTTCATAGTTCGAAGGTTCATTGTTGTCTAACAACATGATTTCCAGGACAGGGTTGCCGTACCACTCTGGTGCGGAACGTGTCCTTGTGGACCTACGAAGTTCAGCAGTAACTTGATC
Organism: Triticum aestivum; assembly: GCF_018294505.1. NCBI lineage: Eukaryota > Viridiplantae > Streptophyta > Magnoliopsida > Poales > Poaceae > Triticum > Triticum aestivum. Next base: position 49,168,877 of record NC_057810.1, read on the forward strand.
CGAAGTACCTTGATCATCATCATTGTTTTCCTCTTCAGTTGGTGTGGGCATCACAGGAACAGTTTCCTGCGCTGCGCCACTTTCCCGCTCAAGAGGTAGTACTTCATCGAGTTCTACTTTCCTCCCACTTACTTCTTTCGAGAGAAACTCTTTTTCCAGAAAGCATCCATTCTTGGCAACAAAGATCTTGCCTTCGGATCTTAAGTAGAAGGTATACCCGACAGTTTCCTTAGGGTATCCTATGAATACGCATTTTTCCGACTTGGGTTCGAGCTTTTCAGGTTGAAGTTTCTTGACATAAGCATCGCATCCCCAAACTTTTAGAAACGACAGCTTAGGTTTCTTTCCAAACCATAATTCATACGGTGTCGTCTCAACGGATTTAGACGGTGCCCTATTTAAAGTGAATGTAGCTGTCTCTAGAGCGTATCCCCAAAATGATAGCGGTAAATCGGTAAGAGACATCATAGACCGCACCATATCCAATAGGGTGCGATTACGACGTTCGGACACACCGTTTCGCTGAGGTGTTCCAGGCGGCGTGAGCTGTGAAACGATTCCATATTTCCTTAAGTGTGTACCAAATTCGTGACTTAAGTATTCTCCTCCACGATCTGATCGTAAGAATTTTATCTTTCAGTCACGTTGATTCTCTACCTCATTCTGAAATTCCTTGAACTTTTCAAAGGTCTCAGACTTGTGTTTCATTAAGTAGACATACCCATATCTACTCAAGTCATCTGTGAGAGTGAGAACATAACGATATCCTCCGCGAGCCTCAATGCTCATTGGACCGCACACATCGGTATGTATGATTTCCAACAAGTTGGTTGGTCGCTCCATTGTTCCGGAGAACGGAGTCTTGGTCATTTTGCCCAAAAGGCATGGTCCGCACGTGTCAAACGATTCATAATCAAGAGACTCTAAAAGTCCATCGGCATGGAGCTTCTTCATGCGCTTGAGACCAATGTGACCAAGGCGGCAGTGCCACAAGTATGTGGGACTATCGTTATCAACTTTAAATCTTTTGGCATCTACACTATGAACATGTGTAATATTACGCTCGAGATTCATTAAGAATAAACCATTGACCATCGGAGCATGACCATAAAACATATCTCTCATATAAATCGAACAACCATTATTCTCAGACTTAAATGAGTAGCCATCTCGTATTAAACGAGATCCAGATACAATGTTCATGCTCAAACTTGGCACTAAATAACAATTATTAAGGTTCAAAACTAATCCCGTAGGTAAATGTAGAGGCAGCGTGCCGACGGTGATCACATCGACTCTGGAACCATTCTCGACGCGCATCGTCACCTCGTCCTTCGCCAGTCTCCGTTTATTCCGCAGCTCCTGCTGTGAGTTACAAATATGAGCAACGGCACCGGTATCAAATACCCAGGAGTTACTACGAGTACTGGTAAGGTACACATCAATCACATGTATATCAAATATACCTTTGGTGTTGCCGGCCTTCTTATCCGCTAAGTATTTGGGGCAGTTCCGCTTCCAGTGACCCTTCCCCTTGCAATAAAAGCACTCAGTCTCAGGCTTGGGTCCATTCTTTGACTTCTTCCCGGTAACTGGCTTACCAGGCGCGGCAACATCTTTGCCGTCCTTCTTGAAGTTCTTCTTACCCTTGCCCTTCTTGAACTTAGTGGTCTTATTGACCATCAACACTTGATGTTCTTTCTTGATTTCAGCCTCTGCTGACTTCAGCATCGAGAACACTTCAGGAATGGTCTTTTCCATCCCCTGCATGTTGTAGTTCATCACAAAGCTCTTGTAGCTTGGTGGGAGCGACTGGAGGATTATGTCAATGACCACCTCATCTGGGAGGTTAATGTTCAGCTGGGTCATACGGTTGTGCAACCCAGACATCTTCAGGATGTGCTCACTGACAGAACTGTTTTCCTCCATCTTACAACTGTAGAACTTGTCGGAGACATCATATCTCTCGACCCGGGCATGAGCTTGAAAAACTAGTTTCAGCTCTTCGAACAACTCATATGCTCCGTGGTGCTCAAAACGCTTTTGGAGCCCCGGTTCTAAGCTGTAAAGCATGCCGCACTGAACGAGGGAGTAATCATCAGCACGAGACTGCCAAGCATTCATAATGTCTTGGTTCTCTGGGACGGGAGCGTCACCTAGCGGTCCTTCTAGGACATATTGTTTCCTGGCAGCTATGAGGATGATCCTCAGGTTCCGGACCCAGTCCGTATAGTTGCTGCCATCATCTTTCAGCTTGGTTTTCTCTAGGAACGCGTTGAAGTTCATGTTGACATTAGCGTTGGCCATTGATCTACAAGACATATTTGCAAAGGTTTTAGACTAAGTTCATGATAATAAAGTTCTAATCAAATTATGAACTCCCACTTAGATTAGACATCCCTCTAGTCATCTAAGTGTTACACGATCCGAGTCGACTAGCCCGTGTCCGATCATCACGTGAGACGGACTAGTCATCGTCGGTGAACATTCTCATGTTGATCGTATATTCCATACGACTCGTGTTCGACCTTTCGGTCTCCGTGTTCCGAGGCCATGTCTGCACATGCTAGGCTCGTCAAGTTAACCCTAAGTGTTTTCGCTGTGTAAAACTGTCTTACACCCGTTGTATGTGAACGTAAGAATCCATCACACCCGATCATCACGTGGTGCTTAGAAGCGATGAACTGTAGCAACGGTGCACAGTTAGGGGAGAACACTTCTTGAAATTTTTGTAAGGGATCATCTTATTTACTACCGTCGTCCTAAGTAAACAAGATGCATAAACATAATAAACATCACATGCAATTATATAGTTGTGACATGATATGGCCAATATCATATAGCTCCATTGATCTTCATCTTCGGGGCTCCATGATCATCTTGTCACCGGCTTGACACCATGATCTCCATCATCATGATCTCCATCATCGTGTCTTCATGAAGTTGTCACGCCAACGACTACTTCTACTTCTATGACTAACGTTTAGCAATAAAGTAAAGTAGTTTACATGGCGTTATTCAATGACACGCAGGTCATACAAAAATAAAGACAACTCCTATGGCTCCTGCCGGTTGTCATACTCATCGACATGCAAGTCGTGAATCCTATTACAAAGAACATGATCTCATACATCACAATTCATCATTCATCACAACTTCTGGCCATATCACATCACATGATCAATCGCTGCAAAAACAAGTTAGACGTCCTCTAATTGTTGTTGCATCTTTTACGTGGCTGCAATTGGGTTCTAGCAAGAACGTTTTCTTACCTACGAATCACCACAATGTGATTTTGTCAACTTCTATTTACCCTTCATAAAGGCCCTGTTCATCGATTCCGCTCCAACTAAAGTGGGAGAGACAGACACCCGCCAGCCACCTTATGCAACTAGTGCATGTCAGTCGGTGGAACCGGTCTCACATAAGCGTACGTGTAAGGTTGGTCCGGGCCGCTTCATCGCACAATACCGTTGAGCAAGAAAAGACTAGTAGAGGCAAGTAAGATGACAAAATCCACGCCCACAACAAAATTGTGTTCTACTCGTGCAAAGAGAACTACGCATAGACCTAGCTCTGATACCACTGTTGGGGAACGTTGCAGAAAATTAAAATTTTTCCTACGGTTTCACCAAGATCCATCTATGAGTTCATCTAAGCAACGAGTCAAGGGAGAGAGTTTGCATCTACATACCACTTGTAGATCGCGTGCGGAAGCTTGCAAGGTGATGATGTAGTCGTACTCGACGTGATTCGAATCACCAATGACGAAGTGCTGAACGGACATCACCTCCGCGTTCAACACACGTATGGGACGGGAGACGTCTCCTCCTTCTTGATCCAGCAAGGGGAAAGGAGAGGTTGAGGAAGACAGCTCCACCGGCAGCACGACGGCGTGGTGATGGTGGAGAGGCAGTACTCCGACAGGGCTTCACCAAGCACACAACGGAGGAGGAGAGGTGTTGGGGAGGGGAGGGCTGCGCCTTGGAGGGTGGTGCGGCTGCCCTCCCCTCACCCCTCTATTTATAGGGGGTAGGGAGAAGGGGGGCGGCCCCCTAGAACCCATCTAGGGGGGGTGCGGCGGCCTAGGGGAGAGGGGAGAGGGTGGCTTGCCCCCCAAGCCAAGGGGGGCGCCCCCTCTAGGGTTCCCCCCTCAACCCTAGGCGCATGGGCCCAAGGGAGGGGGTGCGGCCAGCCCACCAGGGGCTGGCTACCTGCCCCACGCAGCCCATGTGGCCCCCCGGGAGGGGTGGCCCCTCCCGGTGGACCCCCGGAACCCTTCCGGTGGCCCCGGTACAATACCGGTATGACCCCGAAACTTCCCGGTGTCCGTTTGACAACTTCCCATATATAAATCTTTACCTCCGGACCCTTCCGGATCTCCTCGTGACGTCCAGGATCCCATCCGGGACTCCGAACAACATTCGGTAGTCACATACCAGTCTTCCTAATAACCCTAGCGTCACCGAACCTTAAGTGTGTAGACCCTACGGGTTCGGGAGACATGCAGACATGACCGAGACGCTCTCAGTCAATAACCAACAGCGGGATCTGGATACCCATGATGGCTCCCACATGCTCCTCGATGTTGTCATCGGATTAACCACGATGTCGAGGATTCGATCAAACCCTGTATGCAATTCCCTTTGTCAATCGGTACGTTACTTGCCCGAGACTCGATCGTCGGTATCCCAATACCTTGTTCAGTCTCGTTACCGGCAAGTCACTTTACTCGTACCGTAATGCATGATCCCGTGTCCAACACCTTGGTCACATTGAGCTCATTATGATGGTGCATTACCGAGTGGGCCCAGAAATACCTCTCCGTCATACGGAGTGACAAATCCCAGTCTCGATCCGTGTCAACCCAACAGATACTTTCGGAGATACCTGTAATGCACCTTTATAGTCACCCAGTTACGTTGTGACGTTTGATACACCCAAGGCACTCTTACGGTATCCGGGAGTTACACGATCTCATGGTCGAAGGAAGAGATACTTGACACTGGCAAAGCTCTAGCAAAACGAACTACACGATCTTTTATGCTATGCTTAGGATTGGGTCTTGTCCATCACATCATTCTCCTAATGATGTGATCCCGTTATCAACGACATCCAATGTCCATAGTCAGGAAACCATGTCCATCTGTTGATCACAACGAGCTAGTCAACTAGAGGCTCACCAGGGACATATTGTGGTCTAAGTATTCACACGTGTATTACGATTTCCGGATAATACAGTTATAGCATGAATAAAAGACATTTATCATGAACATTGAAATATAATAATACTTTTATTATTGCCTCTAGGGCATATTTCCAACACTGATTGCCCTGATTATTCTGAAATCAAGAGTTTGAACCGCCGCCACCATGAAAACATGGACCTGAACCGCCCGATGGACCCTAATCATATCGAAAGAGATCAGAGTTTTTGAACTCCTTCATAATGTGACAATCTTTCCAAAGATGTGTTGCCGGAACCTCCTTGGCCCCGTGCTTCGGGCAGGGCTGGTTTAACAAACGCTGCAGATTCATCCCGCCACCGCGCTGGGGCGGTTTACCTTTACGACGCTGTACATTAGCGTTAGCCACAAAATCTGAATTATCCGCTTTGTGCTTACCATTATTCCCATGGCCCGGTTGTGTTGCTGTCCCTTTGCACCGCCGTTCTTCTTTCCCTTCTCCGGTTTCTCCTCATCAGAATCGGGATCCTTGGTATTATCAGAATCGGCATACTTCACCAAGGCTGCCATAAGGGTTCCCATGTCATTGCAGTGATGCTTAAGCCGTCCTAGCTTCATCTTCAGAGACTTAAACCGGCAATTACGCTCTAACGTTATGATCGCCTAGCCAGCGTTAATCCGGTCCGACGAGTGCAAAACCTCTGAAACCCGGCGCACCCAACGAGTTGTTGACTCGTTCTCTCCTTGAACACAGGCATCCGGATCCACAATGGACATAGGTTGTTTGCACGTGTCTTTGAATTTGGCTATAAACTGGGCCTTCAACTGGTCCCATAACTCGATGGAGTTGGCTGGTAGGTTTTTCAACCAAGTACGGGCTGTCCCTTCCAACATCATCGTGAAGTATTTTGCACAGGCCGCTTCATCCACATCCAGCATCTCCATTGCCATCTCATAACTTTCAACCCACGCCTCAGGTGGCTGATCAGCGGTGTAATTAGGTACCTTACGTGGGCCCTTGAAATCTTTAGGCAGTCGCACATTACGGAGAACCAGAATAAGACACGGCACTCCCCAAGAACTAAAGGCAAGTCCGATGCCTCGGTCTACCGATGCCGCTGGCTGAACCGGGGCGGGTTGATAACGACCCGCATATTGTGCTGCTAAAGCGGCCTCCCTTCATGCTCTGCCATTATCCACCACGTCCTGAGCGTTCACCTCACCACGCGCCGGATTGGGTCCTTGAGGGGCATTACGACATCGCGCACTGCTAGACACCTATGGTTCATCTATGTGCCTGCTATAGCTTTTGCTCAGGCGGGGGGTCGAATGAATTCTATCTCGGCTATAGGAATAAGCCTTCTACTGCACCACGGCGGTTTGAAGAAGATCCCTGGCCCGCCGCATCTCAACTGCTGCTAGTGAATCGCCCTCCATTAGAATTGCTGACAGGCGAGATGCTGCAGCGATCATGTTATCCAAAGGGCTCGAAAAGTGACCCGGAGGTGTTGATACGTATTGCGGCGGGTTATCCGTTCGTTGAGGTGGTTCCATCATCCGTGGTTGATCCGGCGCTGCCCTCGGCACGTCGGTCTGGTTTGCAGCTACCGGATTACTCGGCCCAGCCCCTGGCGTATTGAAGAGATTTACTCCCTCGAAGAATGGTGGCATACATGATCGATACTTCCTCCACATTACATCATTTGATGCATTCTAATCCAACATGAGCCGGTAATTCTGCGCCTATATCTGCTGCGACTGGGCATCCAAAGCGGCCCGTTCTTCAGCCATCCTAGCATCTTCAGCTGCCAGGTCCTCCTTAGCCTGTGTTATCTGGTCCTTCAACTTCGCAATGTCCGCATTGTGCTAGTCCTGCATCGCCGGGGTAACTGCTGTGGTCAACAAGGTCGCCCAGGCATCCATCAAACCGGAGAGAACTTGAGCCGGTCGGTGCACTGGGCCTCCTGCCGCGGTCGCTGATCCGGAATTCATTGATGATGTAGATGAAGATTGCAAAGTGGGATGTGTTCCGGCCATGAAAATAGCGACCCGACTTGGCGGTTCAAGGAGGTCCGGAATACTGTTGCCATTGGAATATCCTTCAAACACACCATCATGAATTTGGTACAGGGACTCGATTTCACCAGTGGATGACTCGCCGCCGGAATAAACGGCTGTCTCGCCTTCAGACACCAGTTCAGATCCGATCCCATGGACACATCCTACGAACACACACTTCATGGCGGGCTTAACCTGGGCTGGACTCGCACGCTGAGCCGTTTCAACGAGGTCGGTGCAGATGTCCGGCTCAGGGCCCTGTTCGCTGATTTTGCCGATGAAGACATGAATTCCGCCAAAGGGGACCCGGTACCCATACTCGATTGAGCCAGCCTCGGGGCCCCATCCTTCGTCGTCGATGTAGAGCTTGTCGCGATGACTCTTGGTCTTCCGGCCGACCGTGTACCCTGTGAGTCCTTCAAAGCTGCCCTTCAAGAACTCCAAACCATCGTACAATAGCCCCACGGTGGGCGCCAACTGTCGTGGAAATATCATGTCAGATGTCCTCGTGAAAGGACTTAGTCGTGGAGCCATCGCGACGGGTTAGCTTAAAGGGGTCAAACTGGACAAAGGACACGAGGATTTTATACTAGTTCGGCCCCTTCGATGAAGGTGAAAGCCTACGTCTAGTTGTGTTGGGATTATTGGGGTCTCGATAGCCAGGGAGCAAACGTGCTATGCCTGGCTCTCGAGTTGTTGTTTCTTGTTCCTGAACCGCCGCCGGGTCGTCCCCTTATATACACGGGTTGCGCCCGGCCGGTTTACAAAGTCCCGAGGCCGGCTCATACAAGTGTCCGGCTCAGTCTCTCCTTTCCTAACTTACAATACAAATTACATAACCATGGCGGTTTACCACTATGGGCCCTAATCCGCCTTTGGGCTCCGGGCCTCTAAGCTTCATTAGTAAAGCGCCATCTTCTGGGTCTTCGTGGGCTTCAATATAGTTGAAGGTGAACCGGCCCCTCCTGGGCGGTTTACACTCAGTAGTTATATCCCCAACAGTCACCAAGGCTCACCTCATTTTCGGAGGGAGGCATATAGTTATCGTCCTTCAAGTATCTGTCTGTCGCCTGTTCGTCTGGGCTAGCCAGACTGTGTTCATGTTCAGCTTGCTCGAAGGTGGGTTGATCAGGATCATATTCCTCTTCGGCACCGTCTGGATTTTCTTCTCCAGTGTCGATACCACTGTGGTGAGGCTTGGAGCAGCGCCGACGATGCCCGTGTTTTGATTTGTTTCCCGAGGGGTTATCTTCCGTTGCCTCATCGCCATTGGTTTCTTTGGGAGTATCCACCATGTATATGTCATATGAAGAGGTGGCAGTCCAGCACCATGTGGGCGGTGGTTCCTGTTCTTCTCCTGCATCATCGTCTATACTGTCGATGTCTTCGGAGTCGAAGTTAAGCACGTCGGGAAAGTCATCGACCGTGGCTATTAAGTGGGTGGTGGGTGGGAAACAAATTTCTTTGTTGCCAGCTTCCCGCTCAAGACGGACATAGTTCGGCCAGGAGTCTCCTGACAGAGAGAGGGACCTTAAAGAATCTAGCACGTCTCCGAAGGGTGAGTGCTGAAAGATATCCGCGACGGTGAACTCCATGACTGGAGCCCAGTTAGATTCAATGAGCACGAGAGCGCGCAATCCGGAACACACTGCCGGAGATGTGTCCGGGGGTCCGGAGACACAGATCCCTTTAGGAGAGGATTCTGTGTTCGGCTCCAACGCCGAGGAGTGTGCCGCCTCCGAGGCGGGGTCCATCCACCCGTCCTTGGAGGGCACGACCCGCTCTGGAGCGAAGTCTGGAGCGGTAGCAGGTGCGATGTTCCGAGTATTGTCCGACTGCCGATCTAGGTCGTGCACGTCGTGCTTGTTCGGCGCTCCTAACACAGGACCGAATCCGTTGAAGATCAAGTCTCTGCGGATGTCGGTGGTGTAGTTTAGGTTTCCAAACCTGACCTGATGGCCGGGGGCATAGCTATCAATCTGCTCCAGATGGCCAACAAATTGGCCCGCAGTGCGAAGACGCCGAACACGAAGATTTGTCCAGGGAGAAAAGTCTCGCCCAGGACCGCGTGGTTGAAGGTCAGAGAAGCCATCTAACCTTGTAGTGATGACACAGAGGAACTCTCAATGAAAGCACCAATGTCGGTGTCAAAACCGGCGGATCTCGGGTAGGGGGTCCCGAACTGTGCGTCTAATGCTAATGGTAACAGGAGACTGGGGACACGATGTTTTACCCAGGTTTGGGCCCTCTTGATGGAGGTAATACCCTACTTCCTGCTTGATTGATCTTGATGATATGAGTATTACAAGAGTTGATCTACCAAGAGATCAGATAGGCTAAACCCTAGAAGCTAGCCTATGGTATGATTGTTGATGATTGTAAGTCCTACGGACTAAACCCTCCGGTTTATATAGACACCGGTGGGGGCTAGGGTTGCACATAGTCGGTTTACAGAGAAGGAGATCTACATCCGAATCGCCAAGCTTGCCTTCCACGCCAAGGAGAGCCCCATCCGGACACGGGACGAAGTCTTCTATCTTGTATCTTCATAGTCCAACAGTCCGGCCAAAGCATATAGTTCGGCTGTCCAGATACCCCCTTATCCAGGACTCCCTCAAGGGGTGCGCTCCCCACTCTCGTGGGCAGCCCGGGAGTGTTCTTCCCAACTCCAATGCTTTGTGGTCTTCTTTTGGTCCATAAAAAATCCTCAAAAATTGGCACGTCAATTGGACTCCGTTTGGTATCCCTTTTCTATAAAACACAAAAACAAGAACAAAACAGAAACTGGCACTGGGCTCTAGGTTAATAGGTTAGTCCCAAAAATCATATAAAATGACATATAAATGCATATAAAACATCATAGATGGATAATATAATAGCATGAATACTTCATAAATTATAGCGTCGGTCTCCCCAGCTTGTCCCAAGTGCGCTGGGCTCAGACTGGGAGCGTCGGCTAAAACTTTCGTCAAATCCGGCAGAAAATAAGGTCTTGGGTGCACGGTGGGGGCATTTTTTACAACCGGCGCAAAAAAGTGGTCTTGGGGGCCTGTTGGGTGGGCGACTAGAGATGCTCTTACAATTGACGATCCAAATATCCACTCTTTTTTAGGGAAATCCAAATCTCCACTGAAAAGTTGGTAGGTGGTATCGTTGCTCCATACCCCACCCATCGATCGGATAAACAACCAACCGATTTTTTTCTTACGTAACTTTCTCTTTCATCGGTTTTTACCGATTTTTTCTACTCCTGAGACGGTCATCCCACGCCGCACAAATCGCTCCCTTTCTTTCCTGCCTCTCTCGCGTTCTCCATTTCCCTCACGTAGGGTTACTCTCGATAGAGGTTCTGTTGCCGCCACTCAACTCCCCCGTTCCCTCCCCACTCCAGTAGCCATGGCTGGCCGTTCTTTCGCAATGGCGAGCAACATCCGCGATGACCCGTGTCTATTATGCAGTAGCGGTAGAGGACCGGGTCCTTTCGATCTGCCATGGCGAGCGACATCCGCCTACGCTGCTTGCATGCTGGAGTCATTCCCCAATCACAGGTATTCGTTCATGTACAACACTCCACCACTGCCTCACTAATCCTCTGATCTCAACGCCGCATCTCTCTTGTCTCCCTTTGAGAAACCCTACAGTTTTGGCGAACCACGACGACATGCACATGTGCCTGTCTAGACGAGGGCCTCAAGGCACTCGCCCCACGAGATCTGGAGGAGAATATGCCCTAGGAGGGGAGGAGGTGACCATGGTTGCCGCTTTGATGCTACTGAATCCGACGCACAAAGGGGGACAGACCTCCTTCCGCACCACGGTATGAGGTAGTGGCGGCGCTAGCGGCTAGTGATGAGGTCACCTACTACAGGTAGGGTCAAGGACCTGTCATACGGGGTCGACCTAGGGCCTTACACCATCATTGGCAGGTCTTAGGACCACACTCGCATTCAGATGCATATACCAGGAAGTCCACTCGGAACCTCGACGTCACTCAGCGACCAGTCTTCAGTCGGCACGACTACCACCACTTGGACAGGGGAGGTGGAGGGGCGACGTAGGAGCTGCAATGGTCGAGGAATCCTAAGTCATCGTTAATGTAAAGTCATAGCTACCGTTACATGTACTTGCTGTAGTTGTGGCGCTTTATACCTGTAACTGTCATAGTTATGAGCATTAAGTGCCCCAGGCGACGTAGGGGAGATGGAGCCGCGGCATACTCTATATAAGCCGCATTTCTCCACCTGTGCTGGGGTTAAGAAATATCTATAATCATACCTAAGGGAGTCCTGGACTAGGGGGTGTCCGGATAGCCGAACTATCATCATCGGCCGGACTCCAAGACTATGAAGATACAAGATTGAAGACTTTGCCCCGTGTCCGGATGGGACTTTCCTGGGCGTGGAAGGCAAGCTTGGCGATACGGATATGTAGATCTCCTACCATTGTAACCGACTCTGTGTAACCCTAGCCCTCTCCGGTGTCTATATAAACCGGATGGCTTTAGTCCGTAGGACGAACAACAATCATACCATAGGCTAGCTTCTAGGGTTTAGCCTCCTTGATCTCGTGGTAGATCTACTCTTGTAACACACATCGTCAATATTAATCAAGCAGGACTTAGGGTTTTACCTCCATCAAGAGGGCCCGAACCTAGGTAAAACATCGTGTCCCTTGTCTCCTGTTACCATCCGCCTAGACGCACAGTTCGGGACCCCCTACCCGAGATTCGCCAGTTTTGACACCGGCATTGGTGCTTTCATTGAGAGTTCCTCTGTGTCGTCGCCGATAGACTCGATGGCCTCCTCGATCATCAACAACGACGCAGTCCAGGGTGAGACCTTCCTCCCCGGACAGATCTTCGTATTCAGCGGCTTTGCACTGCGGGCCAATTCACTTGGCCATCTGGAGCAGATCGAAAGCTACGCCCCTGGCCGTCAGGTCAGATTTGGAAGTTTGAACTTCACGGCTGACATCCGCGGAGACTTGATCTTCGATGGATTTGAGCCACAGCCAAGCACGCCGCACTGTCACGACGGGACTGATTTAGTTCTGCAGCCGGACAGTACCCTGGAGGCCGCACTCGAGCCCGCTCCGATCTTCAATTCGGAGCCGGCTGCGCAGATCGAGGACGGATGGCTAGACACCACCTCGGGGGATGCAACCTCTACGGCGATAGAGCCGAACACTGACCTTGTCCCTCATGAAGCTTGTGACTCCGAGGTGCCGGACTCCTGGCCGGACTCCGTACCTCCCGCGCCCCCTCCAATCGAATCCGATTGGGCGCCGGTCATGGAGTTCACCGCAGCGGACATCTTTCAACACTCACCTTTTGGCGACATCTTGAGTTCGCTAAAGTATCTCTCATTATCAGGAGAACCCTGGCCAGACTGCGGTCAGGACGGTTGGGATGCGGACGACGAAGAAATTCAAAGCCCACCCACCACCCACTTAGTAGCCGCTGTCGACGATCTAACTGACATGCTAGACTACGACTCCGAAGACATCGACGGTATGGACGACGATGCCAGAGACGACCAAGAACCAGTGCCTACCGGGCACTGGAAAGCCACCTCATCATATGACATATACTTGGTGGATATCCCAAAGGATGGGAATGGCGAAGCAACAGCGGAGGATGACCCCTCCAAGAAACAGCCCAAGCGCCGGCGTCAGCGGCGCCGCTCTAAATCCCGCCACAGCAAGAATGAAGATTCCGGCACCGGAGATAACAACACCCCGGACAGTGCCGAAGACAACCCACTCCAGCAAGATTCAGCATAGGAGGACGGAGATGCCAGCCCTCATTAGAGAGCGGCAGAAGAAGAGGTAGAGGACTATATGCCTCCCTCCGGAGACGAGGCAAGCCTCGACGACGATGAATTCTTCGTGCCAGAGGATCCCGTCAAACAAGAGCGTTTTAAAATGCAGGCTTATGGCCACGGCAAATAGCCTCAAGAAAAAGCAGCAACAGCTTAGAGCTGATCAAGATCTGTTGCCGACAGATGGACTGAAGTCCTCGCGGCCGAAGAGCATGAGCTCGAACGCCCCTCCAAAAGTTACCCTAAACGCAAACTACTCCCCCGATTAGAGGAGGAGGCGTATGAACCTGCGTCACCAGCAGACAATACGGCTGACCGACCACCCCGAGGTCGCGACAGAGAGGCCCCTGGGCCCTTCACTAGAACCGTACCCCGGCATCGCTCGAAAAGCACAAAGCCACAGGGGAACGCTCCAGACTTGCGAGATATATTGGAGGATAAGGCAAGACAATCAAGATCGATCTATGGATCGCGTGGACGTCCCATGATACGTGACGATAATCGTCGCACCGGACACAGTAAGTCCGGCCGGGCCGAACAAAATAGACAAAGCTCTTTCGAGCTCCGTCGTGATATCGCCCAATACAGAGGCGCCCACACCCACTATGCTTCATAGACAAAGTAATGGATCATCAAATCCCCGAAGGGTTTAAACCCGTGAACATTGAATCCTACGATGGCACAACAGACCCCGTGGTTTGGATCGAAGACTATCTCCTTCATATCCACATGGCCCGCGGTGATGATCTTCACGCCATCCAATATCTCCCACTCAAACTCAAAGGACCAGCCCGGCATTGTCTTAACAGCTTGCCAGCAGAGTCAATCGGGAGTTGGGAAGACCTGGAAGCCGCATTCCTAGATAACTTCCAAGGCACGTATGTGCGACCACCAGACGCCGATGACCTAAGCCACATAATTCAGCAGCCAAACAAATCGGCCAGACAATTCTGGACACAGTTCTTAACTAAGAAGAACCAAATCGTCGATTGTCCGGATGCAGAGGCCCTAGCGGCCTTCAAGCACAACATCCGCGATGAGTGGCTTGCCCCGCACCTAGGACAGGAAAAGCCGAAATCCATGGCAGCCCTCACATCACTCATGACCCACTTCTGCGCGGGTGAGGAGAGCTGGCTAGCACGCAGCAATAACCTCAGCAAAAATTCTGGCAGTCCGGATTTCAAGGACCGTAATGGTAGGTCGCGTCGCAACAAAAACAAATGCCGCATTGACGGCGATAACAGTGAAGATACGACAGTCAATGCCGAATTCAGAGGCTCTAAACCCGGTCAGCGGAAAAAGCCATTCAAAAGAACTACTCCGGGTCCGTCCAATTTGGACCGAATACTCGACCGCTCGTGCCAGATCCATGGTACCCCCGAAAAGCCAGCCAACCACACCAACAGGGACTGTTGGGTATTCAAGCAGGCAGGCAAGTTAATTGCCGAAAACAATGACAAGGGGCTACATAGCGATGTCGAGGAAGAGACCCGACCACCGAACAATAGAGGACAGAAGGGTTTCCCCCCACAGGTGCGGACGGTGAACATGATATACGCAATGCACATACCCAAAAGGGAGAGGAAGCATGCACTCAGGGATGTATACGCGATGGAGCCAGTTGCCCCGAAGTTCAATCCATGGTCCTCCTGCCCGATCACTTTTGACCGAAGAGACCACCCCACCAGAATCCGCCATGGAGGATTCGCCGCATTGGTTCTAGACCCAATCGTTGATGGATTTCACCTCACTTGAGTCCTGATGGACGGCGGCAGCAGCCTGAACCTGCTTTATCAGGACACAGTGCGCAAAATGGGCATAGACCCCTCAAGGATTAAACCTACCAAGATGACCTTTAAAGGCGTCATACCAGGTGTAGAAGCCAATTGTACAGGCTCAGTTACACTGGAAGTGGTCTTCGGATCCCCGGATAACTTCTGAAGCGAGGAGTTAATCTTCGACATAGTTCCATTCCGCAGCGGCTATCATGCTCTGCTCGGACGTACCGCGTTCGCAAAGTTCAACGTGGTGCCACACTACGCATACCTCAAGCTCAAGATGCCAGGCCCTCGAGGAGTCATCACGGTCAACGGAAACACAGAACGCTCTCTCCGAACGGAGGAACATACAGCGGCTCTCGCGACAGAAGTACAATGCAGCCTCTTAAGGCAATTCTCGAGTCCGGCCGTTAAGCGACCGGACACGGCTAAACGCGCCCAGAGTAACATACAACAAGACCACCTGGCACGTTCCGAGCACGCGTAGCAGTGCGGCCCCAACCCCAGCCCCTGCAAAACGTCAAGACAGGTCCTTCGCGTACACCATTATGCTCTGAAGATACCATGGGCATGGGGAGAGGGGCACGACCACGATAAGCCCAGAACACGGCTTAACCACACCAGGGGCTCTCAAGTGTGTCATTCTTTTTTTATTTTCTTTTTATTTTTACCCACAGGACTCCGTTCGTCAGAGGCCCTGTCCGGCAGAAGACCTGCCGGACTCATGATGCAACAGCCAGGGAAGGAGAAAGGCTACAACGAATATACAGGTGGTCTCCATTACGAGCATTAAATCTGTTTTATGCACCATTCTGCAGCCTACCCCTGGAGGGGGACATGTTTAACAGTCCCATCCCTTGCTTATCGCACCGCTTGTATCGTTCTGCACTTACATAAGTTTTTTCTTGAGTAAGTAATGCAGCACCTTTTGGCTTCCAATTGCATTTCTCTCTTATACATATGTTCATTTGTGACATGTCGCATCCATACGTTTTGGTACGGCTAAATACACCAGGTGCTTGTGTTTCCCGCATTATGGTGTGATAAGTCTGAACACTTTCACAAGTGCGGCACCCCGAACTTATAGCATTATATGCATCGGCTCCGAACCATGTCTTGGGTCAATAGTTGGGTTTGCCCGGCAACCATGTTTTGGTACCTTATGTTCCGTTGTATCGGCTAAGGTAGCACTGGGAGAACCACTGCGATTGCGCCCCGGTTGAGCTGGGCGAGCGCCTCAGTGGAGAAAGCTAAAACTGACCGTCATGATGAGGCGAGAGCTGGTCGCTGTTCGAGAGGTTTTTTGCGAGTCCTTAAAGACTTATGCCGCTTAGAGCGAGGAGCCGACTCTGTCCGGCCCAGGCGTGGATAGCGCCCCAAATTCGGCCTTCCGAAGACTAGGGGCTTCGCCGAAATTTAAAATTATAGAATTCTATGGCTAAGTGAGAGTGTTCAAGCATTATAAGTCTGGTTGCCTTGTTCGTTGTGTTGAGTGCCTCCCTAGATGGACCCAAATATGGGAACAAGAGTGCTCAAATTTATCCCGAACACCCCAGCACTCGTGGCATGGGGGCTGAAGCCGACGACTTGCCATCTCTCAGATTTGATAAACAACCACATAGAAGGTAGTATTTTAAATTAACAAGCGTTGCTTAGCGCATATGAACTAAGTTTTCAGTGCACAGGATAAAAAAATGCGAGTCTACTCAAATATTACATCTTTGGAGCACTCACCCGCAATAGTGCGGGCGCCCTTCAGCACACTCTTATAATACATCTCGGGCGTGCGATGCTCCTTGCCCTGCGGTGGCGGGTCCGTCACGAGCTTCTGGGCATCCATCTTGCCCCAGTGCACCTTGGCGCGGGCAAGGGCTCGGCGGGCACCTTCAATACAGGCGGAGTGCTTGATGACTTCAACCCACAGGCACGCATCCACCAGCTACCGCACCAGGCCGAAGTAGCTCCCAGGCATGGCCTCCTTAGGCCACAACCGAACTATGAGGCCCTTCATGGCCTGTTCGGCAGCCTTGTGGAGCTCGACCAGCTGCTTCCGCTGGTCGCTAAGGGGCACCGGATGTCCGGCCTCAGCATACTGAGACCAGAAGACCTTCTCCGTCGAGCTCCCCTCCTCGGCCCGGTAGAACGCGGCAGCATCGGACACGCTGCGAGGAAGATCTGTGAACGCTCCTGGAGAGCTCCAAATTCGGGTAAGCGACAGGTAAACAACACTCACATGCTTACTTTGCATGAAAAATGCCTTACCCGCTGCTATTTTCTTCAACGCCTCAATTTCTTGGAGGGCCTTGTAGGCTTTGGCCTTAGCGGCTTTGGCACTCTCAAGAGCAGTTGCAAGCTCAGACTCTCGAGTCTTCAAGTCACGCTCCAGGCTCTCATGTTTTTTCACGAGATCCTGGAGCTCTTGCTGTACCTCCCCCACCCGCGCCTCATGCTTCTCTCGCTCGGTGCGCTCCGCGGCCGCATCGCGTTCGGCCGTGGCCACCGCCTCTTTCAGGGTCGCCACCTCGTTAGTGGCCCCTGCAATACCCACGTTATCCTTGTCATTCTTTTTGCAACCAAAATCCTTTTCTGTAAGGTACTATTTTAATAAGGTGTTACTCACCTTCCTTGTCCTCGAGCTGCTTCTTGGCACGGCCGAGCTCGTTCTCGGACCGCTCGAGGCTTTCCTTCAAAGTATTGACCTCCGTAGTCAGTGCGGCAGAGGTCAGCAGCGCAGCCTGCAATCCCATATTGACATATTTTTTATGACTCCTGCATATATCTTCTTAGATACTCAGTCCGGCTTTTCTTTCTGAACACCGAACCGAGCATCAGGGGCTACTGTCTATGCGGTACTATTTTACATATATCAAAATTCTTACCTCAAAGCCTGTTAGAAGGCTCCTGCAGGCTTTGGTCAGCCCGCTCTTGGCAAGTTGCACCTTCTGAATCACCGCACTCCTAACAATGCGGTGTTCCTCTTCGATGGAGGCGCCATTGAGCGCCTCCAGCAAGCTATCCGGCGCCTCCGGTCTGACGGAGTCCGTCGGCGTCACGGTCTTGCCCTTCTTACGAAGGGGCCACCCACCGGACTCCGGAGCCACTATGGGATCCGGAGCCGAGTCCGGTGCAAAGTCCGGGAGGTTGTCCTGCGACACCTCCGGAGCCTCCTCCTCCTGGCGGGTCCCTTCCCGGGATCCCACCTCGGCATCGTCCGTGTCACGGGGGGTGGAGGCGGTCGGAAGAGAATCCATATCCGACGCACCTAAGGACCCGCTCGACGAAGCGGGAAGATCGTCCTTGGGCGGACTGCAGGGTTGTATGCGGCATTAGAAAGACATTGTGTGGCAAAAAAGAAAAACCAAGAAGTTATTCGGGAGTCCGGATACTCACGATCTCGCCAGGGGCTTGGTCCTTGGAGGCCAGTCCTCGTCGTCGTCACTGGCGTTGGCAGAGCAGTCCGGGGGAAGAGTTTTTCCCTTCTTGGACCCTTCGGCCTCCCTCGTTGGGGAGGCCTTCCTTTTCTTCTCTCCCCCCACTAGGGGAGAGGCTTTCTTCTTCTCCTCCTCACCTTGGTGAGAGGAGTCGGCCTCGGAGTCGTCATCCGATAGCACCTGAAAACAAGAACTCTTCCAAGTCCATGTGCCCTTCTTCTTGGCCTTCTTCTCCGGCACCACGTGGGGTGCCGGAGCCAGCAACCCCGTTAGGCGGGCGTCCGCTGGGTCCTCCGGCAATGGGGCCCGACAGATAGTCTGCTCGGCCTTTGCCAGCCAGCCCTGTCAAAGGAAAGGGAGTTTAGATCCCGCATAGAGTCAAACTATGGAAAACAAGCGTCCCGTAAAGGACAAAATCGCTTACCTCGTCAGCCGGATGCTGCGAGCTGAATCCGCGATCTTCGGTAGCGGATGCGAGAGCCTCGGCGCCCTTGAACAGCACCTTCCAGACATCTTCGTACGTAGTGTCGAAGAGCCCGCTCAAAGTCTGGTGCTGCGCCGGATGGAACTCCCACATGTTGAAGCCCCGTCGTTGGCACGGGAGAATCCGGCGGATGAGCATGACCTGGACCATGTTGACAAGCTTGAGCTTCTTGTCCACCAGCTTTTGGACGCAGGCTTGGAGTCCGGTCAGCTCCTCCGAATCACCCCAAGTCCGGCCACTCTCCTTCCAGGAAGTGAGCCGTGTGGGGATGCCAGATCTGAATTTGGGGGCCGCTGCCCATTCAGGGTCACGCGGCTCGGTGATGTAGAACCACCCCGATTGCCACCCCTTGATGGTTTCCACGAAGGTGCCCTCAAGCCAAGTAACGTTGGACATCCTGCCCACCATGGCGCCTCCGCACTCCGCTTGGCTGCCCTTCACAACCTTCGGCTTGACACTGAAGGTCTTGAGCCACAAGCCGAAGTGGGGCTGGATGCAGAGGAAGGCCTCACACACGATGATAAACGCCGAGATGTTGAGGATGAAATTCGGGGCCAGATCGTGGAAATCCAGGCCGTAGTAGAACATGAGCCCCCGGACAAAGGGATGGAGTGGGAAGCCCAGTCCACGGAGGAAATGGGTAAGAAATACTACCCTCTCATGGGGCCTGGGGGTGGGGATGAGCTCTCCCTCGTCGGGGAGCCGATGCGCGATGTTGCTGGACAAATATCCGGCGCTATGCAGCTTCTGGATGTGCCCCTCCATAACGGAGGAGGCCATCCACTTGCCTCCCGCTCCGGACATAGTTGGAGAAGGTTGAGGTGAGATGTGCGGACCTGGGCGCTGGAGCTCGAGTTCACAGGGATGGATAAGCCAAGGAGGAAGAAGGCGTAGGTAAAAGGGTTGGATCTTTATCCCCTTATATGGGCGGACAAAAACATGTGTCCCCATCGGCCTGATAAAACTCGCTTATCCCCCAAGCGCCACAATCAATGGCGCGGTTGGGTTACCCATGTCCGTATTGATGGGAATCCCGGAGTAAGGGGAACACGATCTCTGCTTCGACAAGACGTGCCAAGGAAACCGCTTCGCTAAACGCGCTGAGGTGGTACAATAAAAACAATTCGAGTAAAGGCTTGGTAGCGGCGTGATGACACGCCACGAAATACGTCAGCAGATTGAACTTGTGTAAATATTATTCTCTCTATGGTGGTATGTGGAAATTATTTTGCAGAGCCGGACACTATCCTGGTGTTCACGATCTTCTATAAATTATTCGGAGGAGGAACCCACCTTGCAATGCCAAAGACAATACGTGCACCGGACTCGTCGTCATTGAAGCCTGGTTCAGGGGCTACTGAGGGAGTCCTGGACTAGGGGGTGTCTGGATAGCCGAACTATCATCATCGGCCGGACTCCAAGTCTATGAAGATACAAGATTGAAGACTTCGTCCCGTGTCCGGATGGGACTTTCCTTGGCGTGGAAGGCAAGCTTGGCGATACGGATATGTAGATCTCCTACCATTGTAACCGACTCTGTGTAACCCTAGCCCTCTCCGGTGTCTATATAAACCGGATGGCTTTAGTCCGTAGGACGAACAACAATCATACCATAGGCTAGCTTCTAGGGTTTAGCCTCCTTGATCTCGTGGTAGATCTACTCTTGTAACACACATCATCAATATTAATCAAGCAGGACGTAGGGTTTTACCTCCATCAAGAGGGCCCGAACCTGGGTAAAACTTCGTGTCCCTTGTCTCCTGTTACCATCCGCCTAGACGCACAGCTCAGGACCCCCTACCCGAGATCCGCCGGTTTTGACACCGACAATACCCCTCAGGAAAAACCAAGCCTCGGGGTACGAGACGTAGGGCTATTACCTCCACCAAGAGGGGCCTAAACTCGCTAAACACCGAGTGTTACACCTGTGCCGTAGCTAGGCTCTGCCCTCTTTTGTACCCCTAGTACTCATTGTCAGGACCATAACCCCGATAGTTGACACCCACCGTGGGGCTAAGACAATATTCTACCCCTAGTACTCATTGCGTCTGATACGTCTCCGCCGTATCTACAGTTTTTGATTGTTCCATGCCAATATTCGACAACTTTTACATACTTTTGGCAACTTTTTATACTATTTTTGGGACTAACATATTGATCCAGTGCCTAGTGCCAGTTCCTGTTTGTTTTGCAGAAAATCCATATCAAACAGAGTCCAAACGCGATAAAAACTCCTGTAGATTTTTTTGGAATATATGTGATTTTTGGGAAAAAGAATCAACGTGAGATGATGCCCGAGGAGTCCATGAGGCAAGGGGCGCCCCAGGGGGTATGGCACGCCCCTGACCCTCATGACCACTATTTAAGGCAGTTGTGCCCTTTTTTCTCCACAAGAAAGCCAATATCCGGATAAAAATTGTGTCCAAAGTACAGCCCAATCGGAGTTACGGATGTCCGGGAATTTAAGAAACGGTGAAAGGGCAGAATCAGGGAGCGCAGAAACAGAAGGAAACAGAGAGAGAGATATCCAATCTCGGAGGGGCTCTCGCCCCTCCGCCGCCATGGAGGCCATGGACTAGGGAGTAAAATGTTCTCCCATCTAGGGGGAAGGTCAAGGAAGAAGAAGAAGAAGTGGGGCTCTCTCCACCTCTCTCCCGGTGGCGCCAGAACACCGCCGGGGCCATCATCGTGACGGAGATCTACACCAACAACTTCACTGCCATCATCACCAACTCTCTCCCCCTCTATGCAGCGGTGTAACACCTCTTCTCCCCATTGTAATATCTACTTGAACTTGGTCCTCAATGCTATATATTATTTCCCAATGATGTATGGCTATCCTATGATGTTTGAGTAGATCCGTTTTGTCCTATGGGTTCATTGATGATCATGATTGGTTTGAGTTGCATGTTTTATTATTGGTGTTGTCCTATGGTGCTCTCCATGTCGTGCAAGCATGAGGGATGCCCGCTGTAGGGTTTGCAATATGTTCATGATTTGCTTATGGTGGGTGGCGTGAGTGACAGAAGCACAAACCCGAGTAAGTAGGTTGTTTGCATATGGGAGCAAAGAGGACTTGATGCCTTATAATGCTATGGTTGGGTTTTACCTTAATGATCTTTAGTAGTTGTGAATGCTTGCTAGAGTTCCAACCATAAGTGAATATGATCGAAGGAGAGAAAGTATGTTAGCTTATGCCTCTCCCTCATATAAAATTGCAATAATGATTACCGGTCTAGTTATCGATTCCCTACGGACAAATAACTTTCTTGTGAGAAAAGGCTCTCTATTAAAACTAACTTAGTTGTGTCTTCATCCAAACAGCCCCTAATTTTTATTTAGGTGCTCTTTATTATATTGCAAACCTATCCAACAACACCTACAAAAGTACTTCTCGATTCATACTTGTCCTAGGTAAAATCAATGTTAAGCGTGCGTAGAGTTGTATTGATGGTCGATAGAACTTGAGGGAATATTTGTTCTCCCTTTAGCTCCTTGTTGGGTTTGACACTCTTACTTATCGAAAGAGGCTACAACTGATCCCCTATACTTGTGGGTTATCAGCGTCTAGCAAAGTTTCATGGCGTAGGTGGATTTTCATCATCATGTTGGTCGACGACGAAATCCGTTCCTGGACACTTAGCTTCATGGCCGCTTCGTGAGGCCCTGCTAGACGTGGAAGCATTTCCCATCCGCGGTGTGGAACACTTCTGCATCTTCATATGGAGTCCTTCTATAGCATCCCTCGGCTCTGTATTGAGTGGTCGCTCGCCTGCCCACTGCGTGCTACCGCACGCGCTCCGGATGCTCGTGGCTGCAGTGCTGGATCAGGCACGTTGTGGCCCTTTAGTCCGTGCTCCGCGGTGCAGCATGTGGCGTATCTCGAGTCTGACGAGCCTGCCCTCTACCTCTCTTCGATGAGTCCAAGTGCGAGAGCGTCGAGTCGACTGCTGAAGTTCTCATGGCAGGCAACTCCGAGCATCATGCGCCCCCGGGGAACATGGAGCCCCGGGACAGTCGCACTGGCACTTCGCATGGGAACACCAATGGTGGCGGCGAGCATAATCATTCCCTGTTCCTAAGCCATCTGTCCCTCAAGCTCTCACTCAGGAGCAATGCGAGGAGCTCCGCTGCAAGAACGAGCAGTTCTTGAACACCCCCATCACTGGGATGACTCCCGAGGCCCTGGCCATGGAGTCAACATGCTTGGTCACTCTGGCCGAGCAGGGCTGCCTCGAGCGGCTTCAGAAAGATCTGGATGACCGTGCACGCCGTCAACCCAGTTCCCAGTGGGCACAAGCGTCGACTTTTCTTGAGTGACCAGCCTCGGAAGTATCAGGTCCTTAGTACTCCGCTGCAAAATCTGGCGGCTACTCGGATCGCTGATTCCATACAGCCCTTCGGCTCCACCGCCGGAGAGGGAATCCACCACATCCAAGCACTCCTGAAGACGGTGTTGTCGCAAAATGCAGCGCTATCCCAATCCAGAGATCGCAACAACAACATGTCGGTGCGAGCAGAGACTGTTTAGTCGGCTCATAGTCCACTCGGCTCCGGGAGGCGTCGGACATCGTCCTCCTCAAGGGATCATTACGAAGATCGAAGGCCTGATCTGATCATGTCTCCCCGGCGGCACGACGATTATTGTCGTGCTCTGATGCCCCCACCACGAGACGGCACGTACGGGCGCTAGCCCTACGATGATAGGCAGACACGTGGCGGTGACCGAAGTCTGAGTCCTCCTCGTCATACATGAGACGCCCGAGACCCACGGTTCAACATGAGATCCGTCCTCGCTCAGAACCTGGTCGACAAGGGCCGAGCTTTGAGGGAGGGCCTAGATGACGATGCATCGAGTGGTTCTGCACCCTCTGGTCCCGAGTGCTTCAGTCGGTGCATTCGGGTTGCGGAGATTTCCAATAACTTCAGATTGGCCACGGGGATCAGCAAGTTCACCGGCGAGTCTAAGCCAGAAATCTACATGGAGGATTACCGAGTGGTTGTCCAGATTGGCGACAGCAATGGAGTGTGGCCATAAAGCACCTTCGTTAATGCTAGAAGGCTCCATGCAAGGGCTCGCAGAAGCAGAAGAAGTATTGGAAAGGAAAGAAGCAAGTCACGCAGAAAAGTTACATCCTCGATGAGCCCTGCCAAATCCGCACGAAAAAAGATGATGAGGGAAAATTGATTTTGGCCAAGCACACCACTCGGGAGTGTCGGCTCCTGAAGCAAGATGCGGCAGGATCCCTCCGGGGACAAGGACGAAGACGACACCGACAATGGGGGCAAGGGTACATTCGGGTATCCCAACATCAAAAAAGTCATGATGATCTTCCCTGATGTCGAGAGCAAGAGCTGCCTCAAGGTTATAAATCATGACGTCAACATGGTAGTCCCGACTGTAACCAAATACCTCGACTGGGCCAAGACGTCCATCATGTTCGATCAGTCGGATCACTCAGCCCACATATTGAACCCTGGGCGGCAGGCTCTGGTGGTCGATCCGATTGTAGGCGGGGTCAGACTGCGTAAGGTCCTCATGGACGGCGGCAGCGGCCTGAACATCTTCTACACCGACACTCTGAGGCGATGGGCATTCTGATGTCCCGACTCAAGAAAAGCAACATGCATTTCCATGGGGTAATCCCCGGGAACAAGGCCAAGTCACTCCTGCAAATTTCCCTCGACGTCGTATTCCGCAAAGAGTGGAGCTTTTGGAAGGAACGACTGACTTTCGAAGTGGTAGACTTCCGGAGTGCTCACCATGCACATCCTGGGTAGGCCAGACTACGCATGTTTCATGACACCAACCATGTTATGTGTATCTTAAACTTAAGATGCTAGGGGCAAATGGTGTGATCACTATCATAGGCAATCGGAAGCTAGCTGATGAGTGCCTCCAGAAGGGCTCCCAGATCGCTGATGGGCAGATGGCGTGATATGTCCATTTTGCATCATGTTTTCCTACTATTATTTACGTTGTTTTGTTGTATAATAATGCTTTTTGGAGTAATTCTAATGCCTTTTCTCTCACAATATGCAAGGTATGCACAAAGGGGGAGAATTCTGGCAGCTAGAAATCTGGACCTGAAAAAGCTACGTCAAGCTACCTATTCTGCGCAACTCCAAATGAGCTAAAACTTCCTGACAATTTATGGAATATTTAATAAATATTGGAGCAAATAAGTACCATAGTGGGGCCACAAAGTGGGCACAACCAACCTGGGCGTGCCAGGAGGCCCAGGCGTGCCCTGGTGGGTGCTGCTACCGAATTTCGGGTTCCGGCAAAACCCTTGAGGTTCGAACACTAGGGTGCGCACGAAGATTTCCCCCAACCGAATCTCTCTCTCAGCCTCGCCACGATCACTAAGCTAACTCACAACACAAGGGACACAAGATTTATACAGGTTCGGGCCACCGTTGTGGTGTAATACCCTACTCCTGCGTGTGGTGGTGGTGGATTGCCTCTTGGGCTGATGATGAACAGTACAAGGGAAGAACAGCCTCTTGAGGAGAGGTGTACTTGCGCTTGGTGTAGTGTTCTACTTGTTCTCATTTCGGGTCCCCTTCTACTGTGGTGGCTAGCCCTATTTATAGAGGCCCTGGTCCTCTCCCCAAATATTGAGCGGGAAGGGATCCAACAACGACCAATTTGAAAGGGGACAGCTAGTACAAGCTATCCTGACTAAAGGTGGTCTTCGCCTACCAAAGGCGATGGTGATGACGCTGTCTTGCGCTCCACGATGACCTCCGTCCTGCCGTCTTGCTGGTCTTGGTCTTGTTGCACCGATATGGAAACCTTTGCCTGATGCCTCGGTACTCCGCGCCTGCGCTTGCCCTTTAAGCACCAAAGGGGAAACGAGGACATTGCGCGCGCTGGCGCCCGCTTGGCGCCTGCCTGGCCTTGGTCATCATGGCTTGCGTCATGGGAACCTTGCGAGGTACCCCTTGCCTTGATCTCTCCGCCTCCTCGCGAGCCTTCCTGGTGAGGCCGTTCCTGAGGAGGCCTTGTGTCGTCCCCCCCCCTTGAGGCTTGGCCTCTCGCGAGGGTCTTGAGTGTTGGTTGATGAAGACGGGCCATACTGGGCCACTGGTGGAGCCACGACGTGGGTCGCAGGCAGGTAAGTCTGGGGACCCCCATTCCCAGAATGCCGACAGTAGCCCCTGGGCCCAAGGCGCGCTCGGACTTGGCTTAGCGGAAAAGCAAAAGGGCAAGTGCAGAGCACCGCGGGCCCCAACAGCCTGCGGCCTTGGACGACGCATGGCGACTGATTGGACGTGGGCGTCTCCGCTTCCCCATGCTGCCTCGGCAACTGCCCGACTTGATGAGCCCCTGCTGCATGCAAAAAGGGTTATCATTACCTGCGATCGTGGAAGTCGACAGTTGGCCTCCCTTGGGCTATAAATGGGGAGGGGTGAGAGCCCCCGTCGCCCATCTCTTCCTGCTCCGCTTGCTTCTTCCCTCCTCCACCTCCAGTCTTGGCATTGATGGCGCCGATCCGTAGATTCTTGGCCGTGGAGAAGGGGAAGGCTCCCCGGGACGGACTCGAGCCGCTTCCGCCAAAGAAGAGGCCGGTCCACCGCCGCCGCGGCATGGTCGCGAGGCTAGAGATGATGAGGCCTTGGTGCGAGCAGCCACCTCCTGGGTACCCGCTACCCCAGTACGCCCAAGTCGTGGGCTCCGGAGAAAGAGGCGGCGAGCAACGCCGCCCGCGCCGCAGCGGAGGTCGGCGTGCCGTGGTAGTGCGCGCTGTCGCCCCCGGAGTCCACGTCGCGGACTCCTCTCGCGAGCACATGCTGCATGCAGTGATGCCTCCAAGCTCCTGGATCTCCCTTCCTTCATTCTTCTCCACCGAGGTGCCGCTGACGGGGCCTCTCGAGCTTTGGCTGCAGCACACCGACTGTGGCGCTCCGGCGACCGGAGCAGAGGTCGAAGTCGTCTCTGCTGGCAAGATCTTCATGACCCGAGGCTAGGGCGAAGTCGCCCGGGTCTGCCGAACGGGGGGGTGCCCTCGTGATCCATTTTGAATATGACGGCACCTCCACGTTCTTCTTCAAGGTCTTCAACACAGAAGGCCGCCGCCTAGAGTGCTGCCCCGAAAGGGGCAGTCAGGAGATCGACGCGGCGGGGGCTGGGCTTGCCGTTCACTCCCCCAACGGCTCCTCCAGCAGTAGCAGAGACGCTTGGGAGTCCAGCGACTCTCCTGAACTCTTCGAGACAATGGAGACGAGCGAGGACAGCTACATGCCCCCGATCTCTCGTCGCACTCGGGGCCAGGCGGCAGCATCGGGCCATCGCCATCGCTGATCTGGATGGGGTTGGCGCCGACCTCTCATGGCCCACTATTGATGATGGCGTCAGCCATGAAGGCGCGTGTAGTTAGGTCTCCTTGAAGTTCTTTCCTTTTGTTCCCTGCGAGGAATCAAGAAACACCCCGCGGGGGCATGTAAAGGGTCTGCGATGTCTTTTGTTGATGTTATCCTTATCATGAAATCATGCGAGTGCATGTCCTTCCCTGGCTTGGTTCCCCCCTTTCTAACCTCGCGACGACTTTGTGCTCTACACTGACAGGTCCCGGTCCCCAGGCAGGCTGCAGCCATCGCTCGTATGCCAAGTCGCGGTGCCGTGGTCAAGGCCAGGAGGTGAGCGGCCTGAGGTCCAGTAAGAGCCCCTGAAGCGCGATGCTTAGGAGGTCCCCCTTTAGCGCGCAGGCAGCCGTCAAGAGGTGAGAAAGGAAGGCAACGTTGCCGCCACAGGGCCGCCTCAAGGGAGAGATTCCGCGCTGTAACGATTAGCTGTTCCAGGCGTGAAACTTATCTCGGCAACCTGGAGTCATTCCCTTGCGTTGCGCCAGACTTGTGCGTCAGCAGCTGGGGTGCAGCTAGGTTAGGCCCGTGCGAGCCTCCCCCTTCTTCCCCGCACTCTCCTTCGTGCAGTGCGTCATCAGGTCCCGGCCCTCGAGCGAGCCCAGCCGCCGCTCGTATGCCAGGTCACGATGTCGTGGTCCAGGCCAGGGGTGAGGGCTGGAGAGCCAGTAAGAGTTCCTGATCTACGATGCTCAGGAGCCCCCCTTTTAAGGCGCAAGCGGATCGTATGGAAAAGAGAGGGAGCTCGTGGTGCCGCCCGCTGAAGTCTTTAGGAAGTTCCTGTAAATCAGCACGAGAAAAGCACGGGTTGCCATTATGATTGCGGGCCGGTTATTGATTGCTCCGAGAGAGAGGTGAGAGCACAGAGGGTCTCGTGAGCTGATGCACGCTGGGCTACCACGGGCCAGAGCTCGACCACTTAGATTTGTCGGTGTTGCAGGGACGGACCCGTGCGCAAGCGCTGTGCCAGCGCGAGCGGCTCCCGTGGTAGGCGTCAATCGAGCAGGCAATAATCACAGGTAGATTAGGCATGAAAGGCAAATCAGCTTAGATAAATGCAGAATGGATACATGCCAGTAGGTTAGACCCAAGCGGCTTGGGGATGATGCAGCCCGATGGGCGCCCCCTGCAAGGTAAGCTAAAGACATAAAAAAGAGGTACATGCCGCGGGGACGGACCCACGCGGCCTGGGAATGATGCAGCCCTAAGGACGCTCCCATCTGAAATGAATTTGGAAGATGTCTCCTGGTTCCGTCGTAGAAGGGGTGTTGAGGTAGCCGAAGATGCACCAGGCCGACCCTCATGAGCGACCGGGGCCCTAAGCCTCAGGACGCTCTAGGGGTCCAGGTGGTTCCTTGAGGACCGTCTCCATCTCCTCTAGGACCACATGATGCTTGGCCTCCTGAGCCGCCAGAATGCTCCGCAAGTGACGCCGATGGGTGGTAGCCGCGTTCGGCAAGCCGAAAGGCATGCGAACGTAGTTGTGCAGAGGACCCTCGCAGCATCCTACGCGCGAAGGCCAGAAGCACTCCTGAGATGCGGCTCGGTTGAGCCCTGGGATGTCGACGCAGAAACGCATCCCACCATCCTCGCCTGGATGGGGAGCCGCACCGGGCAAGCGGCGGTCACTGCGCACGGCCCTTGCTTACTGAAGCTCCTGAGTGGTCTTGGCAATGAATTCCTGAACGTTGGGCTTTCCATGCCCTGTGCCTTCCTAAGGGAAACGTGATGCGAAGCGCGCCTCCAAGTGGTGCCCGAGCGCCTCCCTCGTGATGTTGGCGAGGTCTGAGGCCCTCCGAAAGAGAGCCCCCGATCCTTGCCCGAGGAGGGCACCGGGCGCGCCTTCCTATGTGATGGAAGGAGGCGCCCCAAGCACAGGCGCTGATCCTGATGCGGCACCACCCGAGGTGTCGACCTCCTGAGGCCCTGTGCCGAGCGGTTGCTTCTTCTTCTCGAGGATGGCCTCAAGAGGGTTTTTGCCCCTGCTGTCTGGGTCCTCGCTGCGGCTTGGAAGGCGCGCTCAATGGAGCACACCACATCTCTCTCTTTGCAGGGGACCGTGATGATTCTGCCGCTGCCTGGCATCTTGAGGACATTGTAGCCGTGGTGGGTCACTGCCATGAACTTGGCCAGGGCTGGATAACCGAGGATGGCATTGTACGGCAGGTGGACGTGGGCAATGTCGAAGTCGATGAGCTCGGTGTGGTAGTTGTCGTGCTTTTCAAAAATGACAGGGAGGCGGACCTGCCCTATCGGGGTAGTGGAACCATCGGTAACTCCTAAGAAGGGCTTGGTAGGATGAAGTTGATCATATGGCACTTGAAGGTTGTCGAACATCTCAACAGACAGGATGTTAAGCCCTGCGCCGCCATCGATGAGGGTCCTGGTGACTTGCACGTTGCTGATGACTGGTGAGCAGAGCATCGGGAGAACGCCAGCAGCAGCCGCACACTTGAGTTGATCTGCCGAGCTGAATGTGAAGGCGCACTCGGACCACCTGAGCGGGTGTGTAGCCTCGAGCCTGGGGAGGGATGCATTCACCTCGTGAGCAAACTTCTTGAAGATATGCTGAGCGGTTGGGGCCTGGGCTCCGCCCAAGATGCAAGCGATTGAACATGGTTCCTGGAAGCCCCAGCCCCATCGTCCTAATAATGGTCGTCATTCCTTCTTGGCAGCGGCGGCGGAGGAAGGCCTGCGTTGCCCTGGGGGAGGGCCTCGCGAGGCTGATCCCTCCAAGCGCCCTCGCAAGGCTGGTCCCTCCAGGCGCCCTCGCGAGGCTGGTCCTGCCAGAGATCCTCACGAGGTCGGTCACGCCACTCCTGACGAGGGCCACGGTCGTCCCATCATCCTTCGCCACATCCTCCTCCTCGACCGTAGCCCTGGTCGTTGCGCTCGGGGCGTCGACCGAAGTGTCCTTCTCAAATGGCCCTAAGCTCCTGGCAATCGTTGGTGTTGTGGGTGTGGAGGTTGTGGTAGGCGCAGAACGGTCGACTGCCCTTGGAAGACTCCGGCTGGTCCCTGTCGCGCTTTGTGTCTGGTTCTGCTGCGAGCACGGTCGCTCCCTTGCGCTTCACGTCCTTGGCCTTGGTCTTCTTTTCTTCCGGGTCAGCAGCTGGAAGCTCGAGAAGGGAGAGGTGTCCTTCCTTAGCTCTTGCGCACTTGGTTGACAGGTTGAGCAGCTCCAGGGATGTGCACAACTCTTCGTGGACGGCAAGCTCCTCCTTCATCTTGATGTCACAGACGCCATCACAGAACGCTGAGATGATGGCCTCGTCCGTCACCTTGGGGATCTTGAGGCGGACGTTGTTGAAGCGCTTGATGTATTTCTACAGGGTCTCCCCATGTTGTTGCTTGATGCAGCGCAGGTCACCCGCGGCCGGGGGGCGGTCGCGAGTGCCCTGGAAGTTGGCGATGAAGCGACTGTGCATCTCATCCCAGGAGGAGATCGAGCCGGGAGGCAGGTTCAAGAGCCAAGAACGGGCACCGTCCTTAAGCGCCATGGGAAACCAATTCGCCATGACTTTCTCGTCGCCGTTGGCCGCCTCGATGCTCATCTCGTAGAGCTGCAAGAAGTCCGCAGGGTCGGGGGTGCCGTCATAGCAAGGAGGCAGGTCCGACTTGAACTTACCGTGCCAGGCGACGCTACACAACTCAGGGGTGAAGGCGCGGCAGCCTGCTGTGGTCACCGGGGCCCATTGCTGACGCCGAGCTTGCTCTTGATGGTACCGGCGCACCGCCGTCACTGGCAGCACGTGGTCGCGTTGCGCCGGTGCAGGGAGCACGGGGGCGCCTTCTTGAGGCTGAGGGATTTCTTGACAGCTTCCTTCTTGTCATGCGGGCGCTGCACGTGGTGGGTCGCACCCAGGGGCCGCGCGCCTTGACGGCAGGGCGCCGTCTTGGGGTAGAGGTGGTGGAGGCGATCCTTGAGCCACGTCGCCCGCACCTGGCGGAGGGCGAGGCAACGAGAGGGACGGCCTGGGAGAGCCCCCTGTGGCACTGACGAGCTCGGTGATGCGAGCGAGCCATTCTTCATAGAGGTCATCGACGGGGTGGTAACGCAGGAGCTTGCGTGCCATGAGCAGCGCGGCCTGCGCGTCTGCGGGGGCGCAAGGAGCATGGGACGACGAGACAACTAGGGTCAGCGAAGGAGTGGTGCTGCGGCCTTCCCGCCGCACCGAGGGGTGCATCGAGGATGCTTGCTGCTTGTTCCCCGCCGGGCCGGTGGCGGCATTGGCGGCAGGCGACGGAGAACAACGAGGAGGTTCGTCGACAGGAGCTGTCTGGGCAATGCGTGCGGCGAGAGTGGCCTGGCGCTCAGCGCGGGCTCGGCGAGCGTCCGTCATGGATGCGACGAAGTGATGGCACGTGGATCAGCAGAAGGAAGATTTCGGCGCACTCCTACCTGGCACGCCAAACGTCGGATTTCGGGTTCTGGCAAAACCCTTGAGGTTCGAACACTGGGTGCGCACGCAGATTTCCTCGTACCGAATCTTGCTCTCAGCCTCGCCGCAATCTCTAAGCTAACTCACAACACAAGAGACACAAGATTTATACAGGTTCGGGCCACCGTTGTGGTGTAATACCCTACTCCTGTGTGTGGTGGTGGTGGATTGCCCCTTGGGCTGATGATGAATAGTACAAGCAAAGAACAGCCTCCCGAGGAGTGGTGTTCTTGTGGTTCATGCGGTGTTCTACTTGTTCTCGTTTCGGATCCCCTTCTACTATAGTGGCTAGCCCTATTTATAGAGGCCCTGGTCCTCTTCCCAAATATGGAGAGGGAAGGGATATCCAACAATGACCAATTTGAAAGGGGACAGCTAGTACAAGCTATCCTGACTAAAGGCGGTCTTCGCCTATGAAAGGCGCTGGTGATGACGCCGTCTTGGGCTCCACGATGACCTCCATCCTGCCATCCTACTGGTCTTGCTCTTGTTGCACTGATATGGAAACCTTTGCCTGATGCCTCGGTACTCCGCGCCTGCGCTTGCCCCCTAAGCACCAAAGGGGAAACAAGGACACTGCGCGTGCTGGCGCCCACCTGGCGCCTGTCTGGCCTTGGTCGTCATGGCTTGCATCACGGGAACCTCGCGAGGTACCCCTTGCCTTGATCTCTCCGCCTCCTTGCGAGCCTGCCTGGTGAGGCCGTTCCTGAGGAGGCCTTGTGTCGTCCGCCCCGCAAGGCTTGGCCTCTCGCGAGGGTCTTGAGTGTTGGTTGATGAAGACGGGCCGTACTGGGCCACTGGTGGAGCCACGTCGTGGGCCGCAGGCAGGCAAGTCTGGGGACCCCCGTTCCTAGAACACCAATAGCTGCCCTCCTCGGCCCACCTCCGGTGCCCCTCTTGTAGTATATAAGTCATTTTGACCTAGAAAAAATGAGGAGAGGACTTTCGGGATGAAGCGTCGCCGCGTCGAGGCGGAACTTGGGCAGGAGCACTTTTTCCCTCCGACGGAGCGATTCTGCCGGGGGAACTTCCCTCCTGGAGGGGGAAATCATTGTCGTCATCATCACCAACTCTCCCATATTGGGGAGGACTATCTTCATCAACATCTTCAACAACACCAACTCCTCTCAAACCCTAATTCATCTCTTGTGTTCTATCTTTGTACCGGAACTATAGATTGGTGCTTGTGGGTGACTAGTAGTGTTGATTACATCTTGTAGTTGATTACTATATGGTTTATTTGGTGGAAAATTATATGTTCAGATCCATTATGCTATTTAATACCCCTCTGATCTTGAGCATGATTATCATTTGTGAGTAGTTACTTTCGTTCTTGAGGTCACGGGAGAAATCATGTTTCAAGTAATCATGTGAACTTGATATATGTTCGATATTTTGATGATATGTTTGTTGTCATTCTCTTAGTGGTGTCATGTGAACGTCGACTACATGATACTTCACCATATTTGGGCCTAAGGGAATGCATTGTGGAGTAGTTATTAGATGGTGGGCTGCGAGAGTGACAGAAGCTTAAACCCTAGTCTATGCGCTATTCCGTAAGGGACCGATTGGATCCGAAAGTTTAATGCTATGGTGAGAATTTATTCTTAATACTTTTCTCATAGTTGCGGATGCTTGCGAGAGGGTTAATCCTAAGTAGGAGGTTTTTTCAAGTAATAACATCACCTAAGCACCGGTCCACCCACATATCAAATTATCAAAGTAGCGAACATGAATTAAGCCAACATGATGAAAGTGACTAGACAAAATTCCCGTGTACCCTCAAGAACATTGTGCTTATCATAAGAGACCATTTTGGCCTGTCCTTTGCCTCAAAAGGATTAGGCTACTTTGCTGCACTTTTGTTACTACCATCGTTACTTGCTCGCTACAAATTATCTTGCTATCAAACTACTCCGCTACTTACAATTTCATCACTTGCAGACATTACCTTGCTGAAAACTACTTGTCATCTCCTTCTGCTTCTCGTTGGGTTCGACACTCTTACTTATCGAAAAGGCTACAATTGACCCCATATACTTGTGGGTCATCAAGGCTATTTTCTGGCGCCGTTGCCGGGGAGTGAAGCACTCTTGGTAAGTGGAAATTGGTAAGGAAACATTATTACTATGTGCTGAAATTTATTATCACTTGTTACTATGGAAAACAATCCTTTGAGGGGTTTGTTCAGGGTATCTTCACCTCAACCAGAACCACAATTAGTTGCCCCTCAACCTACTACACCTACTGAAAATATTGAATATTAAATTCCTTTGGGTATGGTAGAACAACTGCTAGCTAATCCTTATGTAGGAGACGGAACAGAGCATCCTGATATGCACTTGATATATGTGGATGAAATTTGTGGATTGTTTAAGCTTGCAGGTTTGCTCGGATATGAAGCTAAGAAGAAGGTTTTCCCTTATTTTTGAATGGAAAAGTATTGACATGGTATAGGCTATGCGATGATATTGGATCTTCACCATTCCAAATCGTCTAACTTCCCGGCCAGTCACCCATCTTCTCACTACTCCAGCCTGAGCAGGCCTAACTTCCGAGGTCTATTCCCCCTCGTTTCCATGTGTGCACTTGTTGTTTACCTGACAATAGTAAGCTGTCAATCCTATTAACCCTCAGGAGTTTAGCTTGAGCATGAAGTCACACGTTTCACCGTTTGAGTTTGAAACTATTATTCTAAAAAAATTATTTAGTAACACTAATATTTCTTGAATAAGTAGTTTGACCAGATTTGACCACATTTTGACCAAAATTCAAAAAACCTAAAATAATTATTTATTAACACTAATATTTCTTGAATAAGTAGTTTAACCATAGTTTGACCAAAAATTCAAAAAAAACTAAAATTTGAGGATATCTTTTTTCCTTTAATAATTTGAGGATTCTAAAAGTTTGCAAAATGGCCTACGGCCGTCG
Organism: Triticum aestivum; assembly: GCF_018294505.1. Taxonomy (NCBI): domain Eukaryota; kingdom Viridiplantae; phylum Streptophyta; class Magnoliopsida; order Poales; family Poaceae; genus Triticum; species Triticum aestivum. The sequence goes on from NC_057810.1 coordinate 49,203,376, forward strand.
AAATTGGTTGTGGATTTTCATGCCAATTTTTGATATATTATGCGGGTTTTTTCGACATCGTATGCAAAAGATATGATCATTTTACTTTTTCCTAACTCTTTTTTGCAAAACATGTCGAAATTTATGTTTTTAAATTTCCCTACCTACTACATGTAGTAACATAATTACATATCGAAGGATTTTAATTTTTGAAGTTTTTATCATTTTCTTTTGTTTTTTTAAACAGAAAAGGCGACCGGGGGGTAGAGTTTGAAAATTGCCCTTTAGTCCCGTTTTGTGATACAAACCGGACTATAGTTTGGCCCTTTAGTCCCGGTTTGTGTCACAAACCGGGACTAAAGGGGCTCATGGGGCCCCGACCTGACGCCAGCCTGTCACCACCCCTTTAGTCTCGGTTTGTGATACAAACCGGGACTATAGGTTAGAAATGAACCGGCACTAATGCATAGCCTTTCGAACCGGCACTAATGGTCACATTATGTCGGTTCATTTACAAACCGGGACTAAAGGGCTGAACATTAGGCCCTTTTTCTACTAGTGATCGATGCCATCGCCACCCTCGAATCCATCGCCGACACTTGTTCCAACTCCGGCACCGAAAGCATCACCAGGCACACTGAATACATTGGCGACATTGGTTTAAATCCCAATGAGAAAACATAGCCGACACTGTAACACGCACCGGCCGCTGCAAGCATCGTCCTCTTCAAGATGTCTCTCCTTGCCATATCATGCCATTCTTTAGTGATGCCGTCCATGTCATTGCGGTTCAATGTCATGATCCTATTCTCTTCGGCAAGAAACTTTCATATGGCTTTGTTCTCAGCGGCACGTGCTCTTCTCTCCTCAATGGCCACCTTGCGCTACCCCTTGTCCTTGAGAAATTGCCACTTCTCTTGCTTGTCTTGTGCCTTCTTCTCAGCCAACTCTTTCTTTATCTCCAAGGTCTTCGCTAGCATCAACTCATTTGATTGCCCCATGGTATCTATCTTGTCCCATAAGCTCGACGCTTTATGTTCCCTCTTGATCTTCTCCTTTGTCTTCTTGTCACCATCGGGCTTGTTCAAGTTTCTTGGCCCATCATCATCTTCATCTTCATCCATGTTCGTAAGTGAGCCTCTCTTCGGTGTGCATTATTTGTCAATCAACTTCCACTTGTCGCACTCTTTGAGCAAGTCCCAACAAATGCTCTAGTTTAAACAATTTGCCTTCGGACGATTCCATGTCTTTGTATCTTTGTTGGACAATTTTCTCCTACACAATTCAAAAAAGTCAAATGATGCAAAGACTTCATATGGTACAAATGATGTGCACAACTTGGGACGTAAAAACAAACTCACATAGTCGGATTCCACGGTTTCACTTGGAGGTGCATTACGAACTTGTTTCAAGCAAGCAGCCCAACGACTACAAATCAGCTTGATCACGTCCCAATGACCTTGGAGTGACCGAAAGATCCGTGGAGTCCTATTGGGATGCTTCCCCATCATGTGGAAGTATTGATCTTCGATTCTTTGCCAATACCTCTTGGCGGTTTGAGATGTCCCTATGCAAGCATCAAGAGACACCGCACTCCAAGCCTTAATCAAGATTTGATCTTCCAACATCGTGTAGTTCTTCAATCTCAGGTTTTTTTGCTTGTGCTTGCTCATATGCCCCCTCATCTACCTCCTCCACTTCATCTTCACCACCGTGATCATCCACGCCACCCTCCATTTCATTATAATCAAAGTCAGCGAACGGGGCTTGATCAATGTCGACGGAGTTGGTGTCCAACAAGTTCATGAACTCGGCAGTGGCATTGTTCGAGCCACCGCTATAGCGAGTGACATCAAGTCACGAGCTACCACAATGGCGAAAAGCGACGCAAGTACAAGGGATCAAAGATGCATACCTTCCGGCCATTTCATTGAACACCTCGCCTGCGGTGGAAGCGGCGTCATTGAATGGCATCGTCGGGGAACATCTTGCCGGGGAGGAGGGAGTGGACGAAGGCACTGGCCTTTTTGTAGGAACCTTCCTGCACTTCACGCCCGAAAGCTTGCCCACCTTCTCCGTCGGCGGCCGGCCAGATCTCGTAGTGGCGGTGGCGCCCGATGCGCATGCCTTTCCAGCGGGGCCAACCGGATTGCCGCCCTGCATGATGACGTTGCCCTGCCGCTTGTCGGCAGGCACAGTGGTGCCTTGGACGATAGCGGGGGCGACTTGACCGATGACGGATACGCTGGAGGGGATTGCGCGTGTGCGACCTCCACGGTGACGGGGGACAGCTGGGAGGCTTCCATGGCAGCGAAGAATGGCCGGGGAAGATGGAATAAAGTGGGCGGTGGCGGGGCAATGACGGTCGAGGGGGGAGGGAGCGGGAATGGCCATGCTGAAATTTCCCTCGCTCCAAATCTCGCTGCAGATAGGGGGCGAGCTCAGGTCAGCCTCAATCTAAAGGTTGAGGGCGATCTTTTACCGCGCCCCGCAAAAAAATTTATGGGTCGGACGCGTTTGCCGCGTCTGATCGGGCAACATTTTCCTCGCAGACCCGTATTTTGGCTGTTATTTTGCGGGTCGCGGCTTTGTACAGGGTCTGCTACAGATGCTCTAAGAGCATCTACACCCGGACCTTTCAAATCCGCCTCATATGCCTGGCTGGCCGCCCAGTCACTGCCCGGTCATGTTTTTTCGACCCAGAAAGACCCCTTAAACGGTCCTCAAACATCCGGGCTGACTGACACCCCTCATATCCAGCCCAAATATGAGGCTGATATCGGGGTACCCGGGCACGTCCGCCAACCCCTCTTCAGGTTGTAGTGGTCCCACCTGCAGCGATCGAAGCTCCTCCCTCTCTGATCGGTGCAACCAAACTTTAGTCCCACATCACCGGGCGAGGCGGACGCCCCCGGCTTAAATAGTTGCACCATCGGATGGTGTCAAGCTTGGCTATTGTGGGACAATGACAGTAGATTTTTATTTTATTTTGATGCATAGACACATAGTGATTCAAAAAAGTTTTGATGCATAGACACATATTGATTCAAAAAAAACGACACCAATGTTCCCTATGTGAAGGAGATAGACCCTTACTATGAATCTTCTATGTGATAAGATAGATGATTCATAGTAATAGTTCATATCCTTAACAAAGGATGCAATGACGTCAGAAGTTTATCTCTTCAGGATGACCCGAATATTTAAGTTGGTCGACTAGCTTGTCACTCGGCGAGGTGCACTAGTAGAAAACAGGGCTTTGGTTCGGGCCTGGCCAGCCCATTAGTCCCGATTCTTCATGAACCGGGACCAATGGGGGTATTAGACCCGGTTCATGAGCCCAGGGGGCCGGCCTGGGCCTCGTGGGCATTGGTCCTGGTTCGTCTAGATCCATTTGTCCCGGTTCTAGGCAAGAACCGGGACCAATGGTCCACGCTCCTCGCCCACAGCCATTGGTACCGGCTCGTGCCATGAACCGGTATAGAAGGGGGTGTCGGTGTCAAAACCGGCGGATCTCGGGTAGGGGGTCCCAAGCAGTGCGTCTTAGTATCAATGGTAACAGGAGGCAAGGGACACAATGTTTACCCAGGTTCGGGCCCTCTCGATGAAGGTAAAACCCTACTCCTGCTTGATTAATATTGATGATATGGGTAGTACAAGAGTAGATCTACCACGAGATCAAGGAGGCTAAACCCTAGAAGCTAGCCTATGATATGATTGTTGTTGTATATGTCTATCGACTAGCCTGGCCCCGGTTTATATAATGCACCAGAGGCCTAGGATAACAAGAGTCCAAGCCGAATACGCCGTTGGGGGAGGAGTCCTTGTCTTGATCGCCAAGTCTTGTGGATTCTTCCTTGTATGCGGCAGCTGTCCGGACTGGCTCATGAGTATACGGCCATGGGGGTCCTCGGCCCAATCCAACTGATCGGGAGACGACGCGTTGAGTACCTCCTAGTCCAGGACACCGTCAGTAGCCCCCTGAACCGGTCTTCAAGTTAGGGACGCTCCTCGATTCTTCCGAAATGTTGTTCATCTTCGATTGTCGGTCTTGAAAACTGGTTCAACAAATCTTCCCATCTTCTATCTTGAGGATCGCCGAAATGCATTCGACGAGTTTACACGTCGGGTATCCGAGGAGCCCCTTTAAGTTTCTGGCCTTTATCAATGCCTTGTTATTTTTATGCCACACCTCGAGTTTGGAGTTGTTCCCGGGAGGCACTGTCCTCTTGCGTCCGAGCTCTAACGCCAGACTGCATTCAAGGTATCTCTTGCAGCCGAGCACCAATGTCGGACTGCTTCCTGGCTCTAACGCCGGAATGTATCCGAGCTCCAACACCGAACTATGTATCCGAGCTCCAACGCCGGACTGTATCCGAGCTCCAACGCCGGACTATGCATCCGAGCTCCAACGCCGGACTATATCCGAGGTGTCGTAAATCACCTTGGTTCAAAGAAGTTGGAAGGAGTTTAGCCGATCTTAATGCCGGAAATGCCCTCCATGGAGCCAGCCACTAGCGCCCGAGCTTTATGCCGGACTGCTTCCGAGGTGGTGCACCTCCCCGAATGTGGGCCGATTTTTGTCAATATTTTTTATTGGTGCAATTTATTCTCTGCCGATATACATAGCCAGTAGCCCTCAAGCTGGGTATCGGTCTAAAACCCGAGATGCACATGAAGGATGACATAAGACCGCTGATCCCCGTAGCCGCTGAGACTCAGGTTGATTTGCAAAATCGGTCTGAGGATCAAGTCCTAGCTCGGCAGAATACTTCGGGACACAAAAAGTGGCGTCCTCAGTCCTCGAGACTCAGGTTGGGTGCGGCCGACCAACCTGAGGATCAAAATCTCCTCGGAAACTGTATTGCACTTAAAATTTTCTGCATAGAATAGGTAATGCAGTAGCCCCCGAGACACAGGTCGGGTGGCAACACCAGATCAGGGGATCGATGTGCTCCTTTAATATTTGTAAATAATAAGCCCGAAGCCCAGTAGCCCCCGAGCCTTAATGCGGGCACGGGAGGCCTAATTAAGGATCGATATCCATAGTAAAATCACAAATTATGTGTAATGACTCTATGTATCCAAGTACTTTACGTCATTAATGCTCGATGGTCTTTGTCGCCTCATCGAGGGGCTTAGGGGGGGAACCCGACCTGCTGCGTGTAATCGCTTGTTTCTCCTGGCCTTGTCGTGTCGATGAGCCCGCACGTCATTGATCGTGTGGCTTGTGTTGAAGCACGCGACCAGACACGGTTGTAGTCTGCAAACCTAATTTGGGGGGAGGTTGACGGCAAAGAATCATCCACTGATAGTCTTGGGCACAGTGGTGGTCGCAGTGCTAGAAGCAGCAGCCGCATGAGCAATATCCGAAGGAGCAGAGTTTTCAGATGGTGTCGTGATAATTCTTCCCCATCTTTGAAATGGGGCAGGGCGCTTGACTGGCTCCTGTGTTCATGTATCGATGATTATTGCGACAACGACCATTTAAGAAACATATGAAGCGCTAAAGAAATTACATGATACTCACATGACATTTTTCTTCTTTACAGACAAGATTTACGTTCGCCTTTGATATTCCGTCAGCCGGCGCAAGCTCAATTAGCATTCAGACTTCAGGATGCTCTAGAGAAACAGAAAAATCAAAAGATAGATAAGTGGATTACTTGCATTTGATTCAGCACAAGCAGATATAACAACAACAAAATGTGATGGAATAAAAGAACAAATGCATGTTCCACACACTTTATAATATGTAGAAAATGTCTATCTGCACTAAAAACAGAAACATCAACTCATAGAAGTCTCGGGAGCCATTCTTAGATGCAACCATGCTTTTATAATAGAACCGACAACAGTAAATTCCATCATGAATAATAGTACCTATCATGTTGATAAACATTTAACCCACACAAGCAGCAACATAAACTTACATTGTTCTGTGTTTTAACCTGATCGAGTGAATTGAAAAAAACATTGTATGCCCCTTCATCATTTAGCAGCCTCTAGATTTCATCAACATTGCACCAATATAAAAGGTAAGAATAGCAGTGTAACATGGTTCTGTATTCCAAAGAAGTATGCATCACGATCACCATACAATTATGTATAAAGGAACAGTATGCAACGACAAACACAGTAAGCATTTGGAAATAAGATACATGACACACACACACACACATAATTACTGTGTCTGAGTTATCTAGAAATATTATGCAGCTACACACATAATAAACATTTGGAAATTAGAAACACGACAAACCCATGCATAAATGATGTATATGAATCCTCGAGCTTACAATAGTTGGCATAACCTCTGTACGTTTGCTTTCTACTCATCAGCAATTCACATATAATTAGCCTCTCGTATCAACCTACAAAATCATTCTATGTGGCTGATCATCTGGTTTGACTCTAAAAATAAAACTGAAGATTTTTTTCGTTTTTGTAATTTGTAAAAACTACAGTATTGCTATCACTTTCTAAAAAATAGTGTATGCAGAAGCGAAAACGAGTCATGATTGACTATAGGCATATAGCGCAGACACTCGCACATGAATGAATCATCTGACTCTATTCAGCGATTATTTGCCACACTTTCTCATTAGTCATTACTAACACAACCTAAACATCAGATGTAGAGATGATGTTGCCGGTGCAAGAAAAAAGCCAACCAAATTCGCATCTGTCCTGCAACAGTGTTATAAAATACACATATTTGTCCTGCTAACAACAATAAGCAATAACTAAAAGAAAATGCAATTCTTTACGGGGAACCATGCAATGCGAATTTAATGGCCTGATTAATGTTTATAGTATGCTAAATCATGCAACAATAGTTATGGGACATTACTCAGCTCCATAAGATGATGAGACTAATGGTTTTCTTATGTTTCTCTCCATGAAGAAGAAGAGGAGGAAGAAGAAGAAGACACCTCTCACTCTCTTGCTTACGAGCTCCTTGGAAGAATTGTCTAAGAGCCCGAGAGGCTCGTCTACGGCGAGGAAAATGGGTGGTGCAGCACCGAGCAGGGGCGGTGGTGGCAGCCAGACCACCTCAGCACCACGGCATAGAAGCCAAGAGCACAAGCAGACAAAATCAGAATGGATTAACCAGCAAACCCTAGATAGATCCCTAAAAAACAACAAAGCCATTGAACCGACAACTTGCTGCGAACGAGCCTTTTTAGCATAACAAAGTGCAACATTTTCTTAACCCGATTAAACAAAGAACCAACAAAAACCAATAAAATATCAAGAACAACTCATATGCAATAAAGATATGACAGAGAAGAAATCTTTACATAAGACGGCTATAAACACTGGAGCATAAATAAGCAACACCTTTAAATACAAATAAAAAGATATAAGGGATCATTGCATAGTGGGCTCAGATTCGCCTTTCCTCGATCATGTAACCTACCCCCATCATCTCTTATCATCAGATTAATATGTTTATACAATGGAGCTGCCCTAGTTATCACTCAACAAGAATGACCATCCAAGGACAGATCAATATATAGGTATCACAGGATCAAAAAGGATTCTAGAGACAAGAGGGAGGATCCAATTTGATACCCATAGGTTAATCATCATCGCCCTAGCACGAATGCCACTGATCAATTTAGCAAATCCAGGAGCATAGCTATAGAACAGGGCACCCAAATGTAAATCAGGGCACCACAAGAGCTCCTACGATAGCAATTGAACATGAACAGCATCCTGCAAACCCCTAGAATAGCATGGATCAATAACTACAAAGCTCAAGTAGGAACCGATGAAAGAGTAGGGCATAGAGAAACAACCAGATGAGCACCACATCAACATAGCCACGACCATGTCCCATATAGTAGCTGAAGCAGGGGAGCAGGAGGAAGACGGATCTCACCAAGGGATGTTGTAGCAGAGGATAGTGGCGGCTAGGGTTTCACTCAATCGGTGAAGTGAGGACCAGAAGGAGAGAAAGCAGCCATCCACCCAACGACACGCAGATACCCACTAGGTGAAATACCCAAAATACCCTCGGCAGGGGCACATTATTACGTGCAGTGGCGCGGGATATTTACCACCGGCGCGCGCGTGAATGGATGCACCGGCCGCACCCATGCACCCGCTCGCTGACGGACGTGGCCCACCCGCCGGGACCCCACAGGTCAGCGAGATCCGGTCAAACAGAAGGAGTAACCGATGTGCGAGCCAGGCGGGATCAAACATGCTACAGGGGGATGGGATTTCGATCTGATGGCCAAGGTCTTCCAGTGGCTTGATCCGACGGTCAGAATCGCATCAAGCAAACCGATCCGACGGCCGAGAAGCTCTAATTGTTGTGAGAGCTTGTAGGAACGCTCGTGAATTCTGGAAAAAGGGTTCAAGGTTCATTGCATACTGGGCTCAGATTAGCCTTTCCTTGATCATATAACCTACCCCCATCATCTCTAATCGCCAGATCAATCTGTTTATATAGTGGAGCTACCTTGGTTATCACTCAACAAGAATGACCATCCAAGGGCAGAACAACAAGTATCACATGATCAAAAAGGATTCTAGAGACAAGAGGGAGGATCCACCTTGATACCCAAAGGTACCTCGATTGCTCAAAGGCACACTTATTTCAGCCATAAATCATCATCGCTCTAGCACGCACGCCACTTATCAACTTAGCAAATCCAGGAGCATTCCTATACGACTAGCGCATCCACATGTAAACCAGATCATCACAGGAGCTCCTATGATAGCAACTCAACAAGTACAGTAGCATGAAAACCCTAGAATAGCATGCATCCACAACTACAGAGCTCAAGTAGGGACCAATGCATGAGTAGGGCATAGAGCATTAACCAGACGAGCATCACATCAATATAGCCATGGCCATATGTCCAATACAGTAGCCGAAGCAGATGAGCAGGAGGAAGATGGAGCTCACCGTGGGAGATTGTAGCCGAGGCAGTACTCAGTGGGCACCAGGGTTGCGCCTGAATGCCGTTCAACCGGTGAGGAACCGCATCGGAGTTGCGCTTTGCACCGCCCAACCGTTCTTTAGCAGGCCCATGTTGACGGCTGCCCCATCACCTAAAGGAATCAAATAGTTAGTAATCCAGATCATAGGAGTATTTCCCAAACACTACATCATTTCACTTTGTTCAGGATTTAATATTAGGTGCAGACAAATTAAAGGCCTATATTGATAACTAAAAACTAATTAAGAAGAATATATTAGCAAAGAACAAAAGAAAAAATAAAGGCTCTTAGCAATGCAATCATAGAAAAGTGCACAATAGGAAAGGAAGACATGCAGAAATCGGGAGCTATAATCATTGCTACCTAGCAAAGCTAATGAGCACGACATAGTGAAACCAGAATGTACATGAGTAGTACTACTCATTTTGACTCGTGGCATGAGATGCTGAGAAAGGTCTAAATCAGGAAAGAGTACATATGAAGAGCGAAAGAGAGGGGAGTGCGCCTTTTCCACACACGTTGCTCCTCTCACAAGCAGGAATAACATTAGGCATGGAATAGTTATTCAGTTTCAATAAAAGAGAAGCCGAGAGGCAAAGGATCAATAAGAACCTGGATGGGTTGGGCCTCAACGGAAACTGAGTATTGATCCATACATGGCGTAGGTGCACCACCATTGATCAACTTCAACACCACACCGATAACCCGTATTGCCGATGCCCACCCGCCCACACTCGGTCCTCTTGCCAGGGACACTGCATAGCAGGCAACACATACACTTGATCACACAAATCTTAATCAAGTTTCTTCTTGCAAAATAAAGGAGCATATTCATAACACATCGAGATGGGACGACGACGATCTCGATCAGAGGGGGTAGTGATGACAACAACATACATGAGCAGTAATATGGTAAAAAAAGGTAGTTTGTTGTATTATGATATGACAAGTTGACAATAATGGGATTGTGTAGCTTAAGAGCATCAGAAGACACTTTTATAGAATATAAGAAATAAACAATAAATATTATCTAACTCGTTGGTAACTGAACCATCCAATGCAGCATAACAACCCAACTAAATGTCAAGTATAGATGATGTTGCGATAGTTGAGGTGTTCACAACCCAACTAACTACAATAACCTAGGCGAGGCCGATCTTTTGCCCTACACATCTTAGTATGGACGTGCCAGAATCCGTCTTATTTAATTCTTATAACAATGATTCAACTCCTGGTTCACTACTCAGCTAATAGCCACGCAATAAACAATTCAATGGTAATAGGAAGGAAAAAGTAATTAGAACTCACAATATATAGCTATCGACCTTGCTATTCACAATGACCATATCGAGAATCTAAAGGGTTGTTCTTGTTTCCAGACCGATGCACATTGATCTAGGTTGCAGTCAACTAAACTGGCCTTGCAAGCTGCAATAGTAACAACATTAGGTAAGATGGAACACTATAAATGCAAACTGGGTAAACAAAGTTAGCTAGCATAGATAATTATCATTTTCTCCGAAGGTAAGTTTTCATTAACGCACAACCAGGAATGATGATACAGTGATAGGAAGGGGTAGTTGTAAGAAAATATCTTCTATGCTGGTCACATGGCATTGATCTTTGTAATTGAACCAAACCTCCAAAATCATGTCAACAATTGAAAAGATCTTCTCAGTCAACATGAATGCCTCATAACTGAAAGTTGCAGACCCAGCATGAGTCATGTCATTCTCCTTGAAGTTCTCAGTCAGACCAATTTATTTGCTTGTGTAGAATAAGGATGGAAAATACCTTGACTGTAAGGCAAACACCTGCATAGACAAAAAGAAAAAAGAGTAAGGACTATTATAAACCAAAGTGAAGGATCCAACTTATCAAACTGTATTTCACAAAACCAAGCAGGAAAAAAAGTGCCCAAACTGATAGACAACCATTTTCCATTTTTCAAACTTCACAACAGTTGGGCGCACTGCTAATTCACAAAATGGAAGATACCAAGTCAGCAGTTTAGCTCATGACATAAAGGGACAACCAACAAGTTACATACACTTGACTAATGACTTAAGAACAAACATATATGATTGACCGATCCAGTGTAGCTATATGGCTGATTCAAATCCAGTAAGGCAAAGAAAAGAGTGAATAAACTAAAATTATTTATTCTCAAATATGTATTATTTAGCAGGCAAAAAATTACATAGATATACTAAGGTTATATTCATGACAGACGGAGTGTATACATTACCCATTTTTCTCATCCCCTGATGCAAGAACGATTGTTACACTTGTGGACAAAGTTGATGGCCTACCTATGGGAAACTCTTTTGTTTCTTCATGTGACAAATGCAAGCCTTATGTTTGTGCAAAATATTTTAACATCATCCCCGATCTGAGACAAATTCTAAATCACCAAATAATTGGATGGACCTGTACTTGGGAAAGAACACAAACCATAGATTGTATGACCATGTCTATATACTAACCAATCATTCATATCGAATCTGCAAACATGGTGCTCCTCTTGAGAGTTTTTTGCAATTCCTATAGACAATTCCTGGATCAATAAAGCTTAGTCTGATTTGCTAAAAGAATAATTTACTTTCTTCCCGTTTATATGGTTTGCTTACTCAACCTAAATCAGTGGCTTTAAAATTCATTTGTAGTCTCGGTAAAATATACACGAACAATGGACTACTATATGCCACCTCTGAAACGTCTAAAACATGTTTCAAATCTGTCTCAGTTGTTCGCATTGAAGAACTGGCTACCAGTTATCTTATTTCAAGCACCTGCAGTTCGTAGAGAAAAACAAAAGATGTTCTTCCTAATGGCAAAAGGAGCAACCATCTACGGAGCAGTGGTCAGGTGACCATAGTCAAACAATTCACGTACATAGTCTAAAGGCCTATGTGGTTTTCGTGCACCAGGACACGAGAACTTCAAAAGGATATATTGTAGATTTTAAGCGTACTAAGTCATGTGCAAAGCACGTGCAGCATGTCATCTACAGAACCAGTGCAATTGTCCAGCCAAAGGTACAGAACAACAAAAGCTCGTAGTTGTTCCTGAAGCACCTGCTACACATCATACATACGAACAACACATAGCTAACTACAAGGCTAGCAGCAGCAGCTGTTCCTAAAACAGATCACAAGACCTAACTTGTGTGTGCGTCTACACGCATCATGATCAGGTTGGGAACCAAGCCTACCAAATCGAAACACATCAGGGATTGAGAGAGAGAGATAGAAGGAGAAGAAGAAGAATAGGGGGTGGGGACGGAGACCTTGATATGATGCATATCCATGGCGACAGCGGTGTGGTCCTGGCCGTTCGATCGTTTGACTTGATGATTGGCCGCACGACAACATCTCCCTGCCAATCATCACAATATAATTGCAACATACTGCATGACCTTCTTTTGCTTCATATGGACTGGAAGTGAAAGGTTCCAGTAACCGTGATTAACAAAATGATGACTTGCAGGAGGCTAAAAATATGAGTAATGGTACATCTGCAAAGCGAATTGATTATGAACCATAAACCCTGTCAACAAAGCTCTCTCTCTCTCTCTCTCTCACAGACACACACACACAGATACACACACACATTTTCTAGTCAGCGCAGATACAAATCAATATCAGTACGAAAGCACCACACCCATCCTCTTCTTTCTTGCTCACCTTTGAAGCACTCAGGAGTTGGCCTTCATAGTGGCGGCGGATCTGGTAGAGGTGTCCATAGGAAGGGAGATTAGCAACAACAAAAATAATAATTAGGCTTCAAGAAGTGGGCCTACCTTCGAAGGAGCACGGTCGTGGCGGTTGGTAAAATGCATCGGACACGAGTAACAGGTCCCCTCTTTGGCGGATCAGTCATAGAGTCCACTTCTGTCTAGTACTTTCAAAAAAACATTTTCCCCACTATCAGTAAGCAGAAATAATATCTGTAACGTCAAGTCATACTTCAGGAGAGTAAAATATCAATGCGAGACTAAAATAGACAGCCATGTCAAGTATTAAGGTGCTACATTGAGTTGACTTAGTTCATGTTGGAAATATGCCCTAGAGGCAATAATAAAAGGATTATTATTATATTTCCTTGTTCATGATAATTGTCTTTCATTCATGCTATAATTGTATTATCCGGAAATCGTAATACACGTGTGAATACATAGACCACAATACGTCCCTAGTAAGCCTCTAGTTGACTAGCTCGTTGGTCAACAGATAGTCATGGTTTCCTGACTATGGACATTAGATGTCGTTGACAACGGGATCACATCATTAGGAGAATGATGTGATGGACAAGACCCAATCCTAAGCATAGCACAAGATCGTGTAGTTCGTTTTGCTAGAGCTTTTCCAATGTCAAGTATCTCTTCCTTAGACCATGAGATCGTGTAACTCCCGGATACCGTAGGAGTGCTTTGGGTGTACCAAACGTCACAACCTAACTGGGTGACTATAAAGGTGCACTACAGGTATCTCCGAAAGTGTCTGTTGGGTTGACACGGATCGAGACTGGGATTTGTCACTCCGTATTACGGAGAGGTATCACTGGGCCCACTCGGTAGTGCATCATCATAATGAGATCAAAGTGACCAAGTGTCTGGTCACGGGATCATGCATTACAGTACGAGTAAAGTGACTTGCCGGTAACGAGATTGAACGAGGTATTGGGATACCGACGATCGAATCTCGGGCAAGTAACATACCGTCTGAAAAAGGGAATAGTATACGGGGTTGCTTGAATCCTCGACATCATGGTTCATCCGATGAGATCATCGAGGAGTATGTGGGAGCCAACATGGGTATCCAGATCCCGTTGTTGGTTATTGACCGGAGAGCCATCTCAGTCATGTCTGCATGTCTCCCGAACCCGTAGGGTCTACACACTTAAGGTTCGGTGACGCTAGGGTTGTATGAATATGAGTATGCAGCAAACTGAATGTTGTTCGGAGTCCCGGATGAGATCCCAGATGTCATGAGGAGTTCCGGAATGGTTCGGAGGTAAAGAATTATATATAGGAAGTGCTATTTCGGCGATCGGGAAAGTTTCGGGGTCACCCGGTATTGTACCGGGACCACCGGAAGGGTCCCGGGGGTCCACCGGGTGGGGCCACCTATCCCAGAGGGCCCCGTGGGCTGAAGTGGGAGGGGAACCAGCCCCTAGTGGGCTGGTGCGCCCCCCCCCCCCCCCCCCGCGCCCCCCTGGCCCCCCCCCCCTGCGCCTAGGGTTGGAAACCCTACGTGGGGGGCGCGCCCCACTTGCCTTGGGGGGCACTCCAACCCCCCTGGCCGCCGCCCCCCTTGGGAGATTAGATCTCCCAGGGACGGCGCCCCCCTGGGGGCCTATATAAAGGAGGGGGGAGGGACGGCAGCCGCACCCTGTGTCTTGGCGCCTCCCTCCCCCTGCTACACCTCTTCCTCCTCCCGCAATAGCTTGGCGAAGCCCTGCCGGAGTTCTGCTGCATCCACCACCACACCGTCGTGCTGCTGGATCTTCATCAACCTCTCCTTCCCCCTTGCTGGATCAAGAAGGAGGAGACGTCATCTGCTCCGTACGTGTGTTGAACGCGGAGGTGCTGTCCGTTCGGCACTTGGTCATCGGTGATTTGGATCACGGCGAGTACGACTCCATCATCCCCGTTCCCTTGAACGCTTCCACACGCGATCTACAAGTGGTATATAGATGCAATCTCTCTCCTATCACTTGTTGCTTAGATGAACTCATAGATGGATCTTGGTGAAACCGTAGGAAATTTTTTTATTTTCTGCAACGTTCCCCAACAGTGGCATCATGAGCTAGGTCTATGCGTAGTTCTCTATTGCACGAGTAGAACACAATTTTGTTGTGGGCGTAGATCTTGTCAACTTGCTTGCTGCTACTAGTCTTATTTCGCTTCAGCGGTATTGTGGGATGAAGCGGCCCGGACCGACCTTACACGTGCGCTTACGTGAGACATGTTCCACCAACTGACATGCACTAATTGCATAAGGTGGCTAGCGGGTGTCTGTCTCTCCCACTTTAGTTGGAGCGGATTCGACGAAAAGGGTCCTTATGAAGGGTAAATAGAAGTTGACAATATCACGTTGTGGTTATTCGTAGGTAAGAAAACGTTCTTGCTAGAACCCAATTGCAGCCACGTAAAAGATGCAACAACAATTAGAGGACGTCTAACTTGTTTTTGCAGCAATTGTCATGTGATGTGATATGGCCAGAAGTTGTGATGAATGATGAATGATATATTGTGATGTATGAGATCATGTTCTTGTAATAGGAATCACGACTTGCATGTCGATTAGTATGACAACCGACAAGAGCCATAGGAGTTGTCTTTATTTTTTATGACCTACATGTCATTGAAGAACGCCATGTAAATTACTTTACTTTATTGCTAAATGCGTTAGCCATAGAAGTAGAAGTAGTCGTTGGCGTGACAACTTCATGAAGACACGATGATGGAGATCATGATGATGGAGATCATGGTGTCATGCCGGTGATGAAGATGATCATGGAGCCCCGAAGATGGAGATCAAAAGAGCTATATGATATTGGCCATATCATGTCACTGTTATATAATTGCATGTGATGTTTATTATGTTTATGCATCTTGTTTACTTAGAACGACGGTAGTAAATAAGATGATCCCTATAATAATTTCAAGAAAGTGTTCCCCCTAACTGTGCGCCGTTGCTAAAGTTCGTCGTTTCGAAGCACCACGTGATGATCGGGTGTGATAGATCCTTACGTTCACATACAATGGGTGTAAGACAGTTTTACACATGCATAAACACTTAGTGTTAACTTGACGAGCCTAGCATGTACAGACATGGCCTCGGAACACAAGAGACCGAAAGGTCAAACATGAGTCGTATGGAAGATACGATCAACATGGAGATGTTCAACGATGATGACTAGTCCGTCTCACGTGATGATCAGACACGGCCTAGTCGACTCGGATCGTGTAACACTTAGATGACTAGAGGGATGTCTAATCTGATTGGGAGTTCATTAAATAATTTGATTAGATGAACTTAATTATCATGAACTTAGTCTAAAATCTTTGCGAAATATGTCTTGTAGATCATATGGCCAACGCTCATGTCAACATGAACTTCAACGCGTTCCTAGAGAAAACCAAGCTGAAAGATGATGGCAGCAACTATTCAGACTGGGTCCGGGACCTGAGGATTATACTCATAGCATCCAAGAAAGCATATGTCCTAGAAGGACCGCTAGGTGAAGCACCCATCCCAGAGAACAAAGACATTATGAATGCTTGGCAGTCACGTGCTGATGATTACTCCCTCGTTCAGTGCGGCATGCTTTACAGCTTAGAACCGGGGCTCCAAAAGCGTTTTGAGCGATACGGAGCATATGAGATGTTTGAGGAGCTGAAAATGGTTTTTCAAGCTTATGCCCGGGTCGAGAGATATGAAGTCTCCGACAAGTTCTATAGTTGTAAGATGGAGGAAAACAGTTCTGTCAGTGAGCACATACTCAAAATGTCTGGGTTGCACAACCTCCTGTCCCAGCTGGAGATCAACCTCCCGGATGAGGCGGTCATTGACAGAATCCTTCAGTCGCTCCCACCGAGCTACAAGAGCTTTGTGTTGAACTACAATATGCAGGGGATGGTGAAGACCATTCCTGAAGTATTTTCAATGCTGAAGTCAGCAGAGGTTGAAAGCAAGAAAGAACATCAAGTGTTGATGGTCAATAAGACCACTAAGTTCAAGAAGGGCAAGGGTAAGGAGAACTTCAAGAAGGACGGCAAAGATGTTGCCGCGCCCGGTAGGCCAGTTGCCGGGAAGAAGTCAAAGAATGGACCCAAGCCTGAGACTGAGTGCTTTTATTGCAAAGGGAAGGGTTACTGGAAGCGGAAATGCCCCAAATACTTAGCGGACAAGAAGGCCGGCAACACTAAAGGTATATGTGATATACATGTAATTGATGTGTACCTTACCAGTACTCGTAATAACTCCTGGGTATTTGATACCGGTGCCGTTGCTCATATTTGTAACTCACAGCAGGAGCTGCGGAATAAGCGGAGACTGGCGAAGGACGAGGTGACGATGCGCGTCGGGAATGATTCCAAGGTCGATGTGATCACCGTCGGCACGCTACCTCTACATTTACCCACAGGATTAGTTTTAAACCTTAATAATTGTTATTTAGTGCCAAGTTTGAGCATGAACATTGTATCTGGATCTCGTTTAATACGAGACGGCTACTCATTTAAATCCGAGAATAATGGTTGTTCTATTTATATGAGAGATATGTTTTATGGTCATGCCCCGATGGTCAATGGTTTATTCTTAATGAATCTCGAACGCAATGTTACACATATTCATAGTGTGAATACCAAAAGATGTAAAGTTGATAACGATAGTCCCACATACTTGTGGCACTGCCGCCTTGGTCACATTGGTGTCAAGCGCATGAAGAAGCTCCATGCTGATGGACTTTTAGAGTCTCTCGATTATGAATCATTTGACACATGCGAACCATGCCTCATGGGCAAAATGACCAAGACTCCGTTCTCCGGAACAATGGAGCGAGCAACCAACTTATTGGAGATCATACATACTGATGTGTGTGGTCCAATGAGCGTTGAGGCTCGCAGAGGATATCGTTATGTTCTCACTCTCACTGATGACTTAAGTAGATATGGGTATATCTACTTGATGAAACACAAGTCTGAGACCTTTGAAAAGTTCAAGGAATTTCAGAATGAAGTAGAGAATCAACATGACCAAAAGATAAAATTCTTACGATCGGATCGTGGAGGAGAATATTTGAGTCATGAATTTGGTATGCACTTAAGGAAATGTGGAATCGTTTCACAACTCACGCCGCCTGGAACACCTCAGCGTAACGGTGTGTCCGAACGTCGTAATCGCACTCTATTGGATATGGTGTGATCTATGATGTCTCTTACCGATTTACCGCTATCATTTTGGGGATACGCTCTAGAGACAGCTACATTCACTTTAAATAGGGCACCGTCTAAATCCGTTGAGACGACACCGTATGAATTATGGTTTGGGAAGAAACCTAAGCTGTCGTTTCTAAAAGTTTGGGGATGCGATGCTTATGTCAAGAAACTTCAACCTGAAAAGCTCGAACCCAGGTCGGAAAAATGTGTCTTCATAGGATACCCCAAGGAAACCATTGGGTATACCTTCTACCTTAGATCCGAAGGCAAGATCTTTGTTGCCAAGAACGGATCCTTTCTGGAAAAAGAGTTTCTCTCGAAAGGAGTAAGTGGGAGGAAAGTAGTACTCGATGAAGTACTACCTCTTGAACCGGAAAGTAGTGCAGCTCAGGAAAATGTTCCTGTGGTGCCTACACTGACTGGAGAGGAAATTAATGATGATGATCAAGGTACTTCGGATCAAGTTGCTACTGAACTTCGTAGGTCCACAAGGACACATTCCACACCAGAGTGGTATGGCAACCCTGTCCTGGAAATCATGTTGTTAGACAACGGTGAACCTTCGAACTATGAAGAAGCGATGGCAGGCCCAGATTCCAACAAATGGCTAGAAGCCATGCAATCCGAGATAGAATCCATGTATGAAAACAAAGTATGGACTTTGACTGACTTGTCCGATGATCGGCGAGCGATAGAAAACAAATGGATCTTTAAGAAGAAGACGGACGCGGATGGTAATGTCACCATCTATAAAGCTCGACTTGTCGCTAAGGGTTATCGGCAAGTTCAAGGGACTGACTACGATGAGACTTTCTCTCCCGTAGCGAAGCTTAAGTCCGTCCGAATCATGTTAGCAATTGTCGCATACTATGATTATGAGATATGGCAGATGGACGTCAAAACGGCATTCCTTAACGGTTATCTTAAGGAAGAGCTGTATATGATGCAGCCGGAAGGTTTTGTCGATCCTAAGAATTCTAACAAAGTATGCAAGCTCTAGTGATTCATTTATGGGCTGGTGCAAGCATCTCGGAGTTGGAACATTCGCTTTGATGAGATGATCAAAGCATTTGGGTTTATGCAGACTTATGGAGAAGCCTGCGTTTACAAGAAAGTGAGTGGGAGCTCTGTAGCATTTCTCATATTATATGTAGATGACATACTTTTGATGGGAAATGATATAGAATTCTTGGACGGCATTAAGGCCTACTTGAATAAGTGTTTTTCAATGAAGGACCTTGGAGAAGCGGCATACATATTAGGCATCAAGATCTATAGGGATAGATCGAGACGCCTCATAGGTCTTCCACAAAGTACATACCTTGATAAGATTTTGAAGAAGTTGAAAATGGATCAGTCCAAGAAAGGGTTCTTGCCTGTACTGCAAGGTGTGAGATTGAGCTCGGCTCAATGCCCGACCATGGCAAAAGATAAAGAAGAGATGAGTGTCATCCCCTATGCCTCAGCCATAGGATCTATTATGTATGCCATGCTGTGTACCAGACCTGATGTAAACCTTGCTATAAGTTTGGTAGGAAGGTACCAAAGTAATCCCGACAAGGAACACTGGAGGTGACGAAGTACCTGAAGTACCTGAAAAGGACAAAGGACATGTTTCTCGTTTATGGAGGTGACGAAGAGCTCGTCGTAAAGGGTTACGTCGATGCTAACTTCGACACAGATCTAAGTCACAAACCGGATATGTATATATGTTGAATGGTGGGGCAGTAAGCTGGTGCAGCTGCAAGCAGAGCGTAGTGGCGGGATCTACATGTGAAGCGGAGTACATGGCAGCCTCGGAGGCAGCGCATGAAGCAATCTGGGTGAAGGGACCTAGGAGTCATACCCAATGCGTCGGGGCCGATCAAACTCTTTTGTGACAACACTAGAGCTATTGCCCTTGCCAAGGAGCCCAGGTTTCACAAGAAGACCAGGCACATCAAGCGTCGTTTCAACTCCATCCGTGAAAATGTTCAAGATGGAGACATAGATATTTGCAAAGTACATACGGATCTGAATGTCGCAGATCCGTTGACTAAACCTCTTCCGCGAGCAAAACATGATCAATACCAGAACTCTATGGGTGTTCGATTCATCACAATGTAACTAGATTATTGACTCTAGTGCAAGTGGGAGACTGTTGGAAATATGCCCTAGAGGCAATAATAAAAGGATTATTATTATATTTCCTTGTTCATGATAATTGTCTTTTATTCATGCTATAATTGTATTATCCGGAAATCGTAATACACGTGTGAATACATAGACCACAATACGTCCCTAGTAAGCCTCTAGTTGACTAGCTCGTTGGTCAACAGATAGTCATGGTTTCCTGACTATGGATATTAGATGTCGTTGACAACGGGATCACATCATTAGGAGAATGATGTGATGGACAAGACCCAATCCTAAGCATAGCACAAGATCGTGTAGTTCGTTTTGCTAGAGCTTTTCCAATGTCAAGTATCTCTTCCTTAGACCATGAGATCGTGTAACTCCCGGATACCGTAGGAGTGCTTTGGGTGTACCAAACGTCACAACGTAACTGGGTGACTATAAAGGTGCACTACAGGTATATCCGAAAGTGTCTGTTGGGTTGACACGGATCGAGACAGGGATTTGTCACTCTGTATTACGGAGAGGTATCACTGGGCCCACTCGGTAGTGCATCATCATAATGAGCTCAAAGTGACCAAGTGTCTGGTCACGGGATCATGCATTACGGTACGAGTAAAGTGACTTACCGGTAACAAGATTGAACGAGGTATTGGGATACCGACGATCGAATCTCGGGCAAGTAACATACCGTCTGACAAAGGGAATAGTATACGGGGTTGCTTGAATCCTCGACATCGTGGTTCATCCGATGAGATCATCGAGGAGTATGTGGGAGCCAACATGGGTATCCAGATCCCGCTGTTGGTTATTGACCGGAGAGCCGTCTCGGTCATGTCTGCATGTCTCCCGAACCCGTAGGGTCTACACACTTAAGGTTCGGTGACGCTAGGGTTGTATGCAAATGAGTATGCAGCAAACCGAATGTTGTACGGAGTCCCGGATGAGATCCCAGACGTCACGAGGAGTTCCGTAATGGTTCGGAGGTAAAGAATTATATATAGGAAGTGCTGTTTCGGCCATCGGGAAAGTTTCGGGGTCACCCAGTATTGTACCGGGACCACCGGAAGGGTCTCGGGGGTCCACCGGGTGGGGCCACCTATCCCGGAGGGCCCCGTGGGCTGAAGTGGGAGGGGAACCAGCCCCTAGTGGGATGGTGCGCCCCCCCCCCCCCCCGGGGCCCCCCTGCGCCTAGGGTTGGAAACCCTACGTGGGGGGGGCGCCCCACTTGCCTTGGGGGGCACTCCAACCCCCCTGGCCGCCGCCCCCCTTGGGAGATTAGATCTCCCAGGGCCGGCGCCCCCCCTGGGGGCCTATATAAAGGAGGGGAGAGGGAGGACAGCCGCACCCTGTGTCTTGGCGCCTCCCTCCCCCTGCTACACCTCTTCCTCCTCCCGCAATAGCTTGGCGAAGCCTTGCCGGAGTTCTGCTGCATCCACCACCACGCCGTCGTGCTGCTGGATCTTCATCAACCTCTCCTTCCCCCTTGCTAGATCAAGAAGGAGGAGACGTCATCCGCTCCGTACGTGTGTTGAACGCGGAGGTGTTGTCCGTTCGGCACTTGGTCATCGGTGATTTGGATCACGGCGAGTACGACTCCATCATCCCCGTTCCCTTGAACGCTTCCGCACGCGATCTACAAGTGGTATGTAGATGCGATCTCTATCCTATCACTCGTTCCTTAGATGAACTCATAGATGGATCTTGGTGAAACCGTAGGAAAAAAAAATTATTTTCTGCAACGTTCGCCAACAGTTCATGTATCAAGTGTAATACTCAAATAGCCAGAGGATCACTGTAGTGCTCTTTCTATCAACACCTAAATTATTTGCAGGTATGACAATTGATTTAAAACTTCAATTGGATCAAGCAACAACACCACAATGGTTCTGAAATTATTAGGCACTGAAGTATGCTCATCCAAAATATAAATCCCAGGGACATAGTTATGCTAATCCACCATCCGACGACTATGTCACAACCCAAAACAAATGACCTATAGCATGCCTCAAATTAACTTTTGTATTGGGATCCAACAGGCACCAAATACATACAGAGAAAGGGGAGATGGGCGATAGAGGTGGAGAGCACCTTGGCTGCAGAGGAGAGGAACATCAGCAGCAACAAACAACCTATGCCGTGGAAGTAGACGAACTTCCCCGTGCTGCAGCAGCACCCTTCAACAGACCAGATGGGAGCAAAATTTCAGCGCAAACGACAAGCACTAGATCTGGATGGCAATGAAGAAAACCATAAGAAAAAGAGAAGGGGAGGAGGGATGCATACCTCGAGGCCGTCAATGGCGGATTTTGCTGACATAATGCTCATCACGCCTCGCCGCCCTCGTCCTTCGCCGCCACGTCGGAGATGGGGAAGATGAAGATGTGGGAGTAGAAGGACGGGTCGCAGTAGATGTCCTCGTCGGCAGCGACGGCGGCAGCCGTTTCCCGTTGAGGCAGTCGCGAGGGAGGGCGCTCATCCTCCTGCCCTGTCCCGATGGGAAGCAGGAGGGAAGCGAGAGGCGGCCTGCACACATCTCCCAACGATGGCGAGGAGAGAGCAGCGATGGTGGCCAGCTCGGCGAAGAGAGAGGGGACGAGAGCTCGTCGGCGGCTGCGGGGAGTGGAGGAGAGGAGGCGCGATGGGGAATGGAGGAGAGAGGCCGGACAGGGAGTGGCGGCTAGGGTTTCACCCAATCGGTGAAGTGAGGACCAGAAGGGGAGAAAGCACCCATCCACCCAACGACACGCAGATACCCACCAAGTGAAATACCCAAAATACCCTCAGCGGGGGCACATTATTACGTGCGGTGGCGCGGGATATTAACCGCAGGTGCGCGCGAATGGGCGCACCGGCCATACCCGCGCACCCGCTCGTTGACGGACGCGGCCCACCCGCCAGGACCCCACATGCCAGCGAGATCCGGTCAGACGGAAGGAGTAACCGACACGCGAGCTAGGCAAGATCAAACATGCTGCAGGGGGACGAGATTTCGATCCGACGACCGAGGTCTTCCAGCGGCTCGATCTGACGGCCGGAATCGCATCAAGCAAACCGATCAGACAGCCAGAATTCTCTAATCGCTGAGAACGCTCAGGTTTCGATCCGTCACATGTTTCTGGATGATACTAGTGTATGATACTACATTCATAATGCAAAGTATAAAATGTTGGTATCATAGAGTACTACATTTATTGCCATGCATGACACAAAGTAGCACATCATTTAATATGATATGGTATCATTATATGATACTCAAGCATCTCCTTCTTCATTTAATTCTATGCCATCTCATCAAAATTGCTTAGTTGGCATGCATGATACTACCTATAATACTACCATTACGGCAGCCTACTAATCCCGGACGGAGGTAGTAATTGTTGTTCACTTTTGTTAGGCGGCATTACAAAATGTTCACAAAAGATGAGGCTACAAGAAAAGATTCTTGAGAACGAGTGGGAAAAGATAGACTCTCAGATGGAGCTGTAGAGAGGACATATGTTCTTTCAAGCGAGATTTAAGGGAATTTCTTGCATTTCATTGCTATTATTAACTTATTACATGATCAATATTTTCTCAAGGTCATCGGCAACATGATATTGCACCTAGCATCGGCGACGAGCTACTCATTGTCGAGGTCGCTGGCTGTGCAGGGTGGGACGATGGGTCCGGGAGGCGCGCCGGCGAGGCACGAGACAGGCTGGGCGGCGCGTGTTGTGCAGGTAGAACGGCGAATCGGCCAGCGTGTGCCGGTGAGATGCAAATCATTACAGAACAACATAAAGCTCTGCAGAGCATCTAAATTAATTAAACCATACATTGAAACTATGTAAAACATTTCAATGCGAAAACAAATGCGATCATAATCGCAACCAAGGTAACAACTGATCCAAAGCCTCTGTATGAATGGCATATTTTCTAATCTTTCTAATCTTCAAGCGCATTGCATCCATCTTGATCTTGTGATCATCGACGACATCCGCAACATGCAACTCCAATATCATCTTCTCCTCCTCAATTTTTCTTATTTTTTCCTTCATGAAATTGTTTTCTTCTTCAACTAAATTTAACCTCTCGACAATAGGGTCGGTTGTAATTTCCGGTTCAACAACCTCCTAGATAAATAAAATCTATGTCACGTTGGTCGGCATAATTTTTATAAAAAATAAATGAACCAATAGTTATGAAAAGATAATATATACCACATCCGAATCATAGACAGGACGGGGGCCGACGGGGGCGGATACCAAAACCATCGCTTTATATAAGATGCAATAATAAAATTAGAAAATAATACAAGTATCTATTTAAACATACAAGTAAGAATATTTTTCCTTTTAGAAAGAAAATAAGAACAAGAGGCTCGCCACGGTGGTGCCGGCGATGAGATCGGCGCGGGTGATCGACGGCGGTGAAGACGGGTACGGGGCGTGACGGACCGCTAAACCTAGACAAATATTGAGGAAAATGGAGTTTGGAGGTCGAGCTTGGAGAGGAGAAAGCTTAACTGGTGTGGCTCGGGCATTCCATCGAACACCTTGTGTGCATAGGAGGTGAGCTAGAGCACCACCAAGCCCTCTCCCCCTCGGCTGCCAGAAAAAACAGAGCAGTGTGCTCTGCTCTTACGCGAGGGGGTATATATAGGCACCACATTGGTCCCGGTTGATGGCTTGAACCGGGACTAAAGGGCAGCCTTTGGTCCCGGTTCGTGGCACCAACCGAGACCAATGGTGATGGGCCAGGAGCGGGGCCCATTGGTCCCGGGTCCCACCAACCAGGACCAAAAGGTCTAGACGAACCGGGACCAATGGCCCATGTGGCCCGGCCGGCCCGCGGGGTTCACGAACCAGGTCCAATGCCACCATTGGTCCCGGTTTTGAATTGAACCGGGACTAATGGGTTGACCCAGTCTGGACCAATGCCCCCTTTTCTATTAGTGTGAACGGTCCATCGCTGCCTCAACAAAGAAATGGGTCACTTGAACTACAATGCTCTAGCAGTTAGCGAACCCTCCATCGGTACCACCTTAAGAAATAAATGGGTTGCTAATAAATTTATCAGATTCTTGGTTGTACCTCCAAATGTGACTTGTCGCGCGCCCACGAACCTGCAAGCAAGATTTTTCCACAACCTCAATGGTCGACATTACTACGAACAACGATTGTAGTTTGCGCATGGCCTCACTCACTGTGATAGAGTAGGGACCGGCCAACACGACTATCACCTTCTGCAGCAGCACCGCTCTCCCAAGGACAGGTGCAGTCGAATCCATCGGATCGTTCACCCGTACCGCCCCATACACGAGGCTCGTAGATAGCATCAAGTCGAGCAGAATCGCCAAGGTCACGAGTGATGCCCCAGCTGTAAGTGGAAGCCAGGTGGTTTGGTTCAGAGAGTGTGCAATGATGGTGTACTTTGAGTAGGTGTTTAAGGAGAAGGCATTTGGTTGAACTGGTGTAGAGACAAGAAACCAAGACCCCCACAAGACAACAGTGCACATTGACCCCTAGTGATTGTATCTTGTCACACCTAGAAAAAAGCCCGACAACGACTATCGATATCCTGGATCGTACGTATGGGAAGGAGCAATGCTCGCATACAGAGGTAGGACGCGGAGAACTGCATGCACGAGGATGGCCCTGCCAGCCATGGATAGAAAAAGGCCCCTGCAGCCGGCTAGCCTTCCATCCACTTTGTCCATGATGAAAAAGAAGTAGGGATGTAAGTGGCAAATAAATGGCGTCCACAATCCCGTTTAGTTAGTTTTTGCTAGCTTGATAGTTCAGTTTCCTCAAACAAACAAAAAATCTTTCTGGACTATCGTATCATAAGTGGACTTTAAGCGGTATTAAATGCGACCCGGTTGACATCCCTAAAAAGAAGTCCGAGAGGTTAAGCTTGCGTATGGATAAGGGAAGGCCAAGGTAGCTTCGGGGAAAGGAGGCCACCAAACAGCCCATAATTGTGCCAGGGAAGATGCAAGATCATCATTGACATGGATTGGAGCGAAAGTACTCTTGTGGAAGTTAATGCGTAGTCCCATGGCAGCAGAGAAGTCTAGCAAAATCGATTTTAGGCGTATTAGTTGATCCGAGCTAGCCTCCAGAATTATTAAGGTATCGTCAGCGTACTAAAGAACCGGGCAAGAGAGAGAATCATCTAGCGTGTGGCAGTAAACCAAACACTGATGCCTGGAAATTAATCACTGGCAATGAGAATGAATAGGTAAGGCAACAGAGGGTCCTCCTGTCGCAAACCGTGTTTGCATTGGGACCATGGGCCAGGAGTGCCATTTAGAAGTAGAGACGATTGGTTGGACTGGTTTAGTTGGTCAATCGCAAGACAACAGAAATGGCCGCTCAAGAAACCGAGTCAAAGGCTTTTTGGCAATCCAGCTTTAGCAGAATTATTGCCGTCTTTTTTCCGTTTGAAGCAAGATTGAACTATGTCCGCGGAGTATAGAAAATTAATGACAATTCCCCTACCCCTGTCAAAGCCCGATTGGCCATGGTGAATCAGATGCTCGATGAAGGGTTGGGTTCTGTTAGAAAGGCATTTGAACGTAATGTTCACTATGCAGTTTTCTAGGGAGACCGGCCGGTAGCAATTAGGCTCGTTCACCCCAATTTTTTTAGGTATTAAATTAGAACAATGTGGGCTTTGTTGATCCGCTTGAGATCAGCCGAGCCGTTGTGGAAGATGTGCAGCTCATTTAGCAAGTCATTTACTACCTCTATAAAAAAAAGAGAGGGGCAGATCCAAACAATCAGATCCATTCATCTATAAAATCTGATGGCCATTAATCCTTTCGTGTTTAACACTACAAGCCACGAATTAAGTGATCAATAACCCTGCCCCGCCATTAAAAAAAATCTACCAACAACGCACGCACGCACGACTCTCGCCCCCTCCTCCTCCTCCCGTCGGGGCAGTTCCTCCCGCGCGTAGTTCGCCGCGTCGCCGTTCCTCCCGCGGCCGTCAGCCGCCGCCTTCGCCGCCCCGGCTTTCCTCCCGTGGCCGTCAGACGCCGCCGGAGCCGCCCTACCCCACGCCCCGCCGGAGCCGCCCCCTTCACCGCGGGAGCCGCGGGCCGCTGGAGCCGTCCTTCGCCGCCCCGCCGCTCAGCTTGCCGGAGCCGCCCGCCACCATACGCCACACCCCGCCGGAGCCGCCCCCCTCGCCGCGGGAGCCGCGGGCCGCTGGAGCCGCCCTTCGCCGCCCCGCCACTCAGCTTGCCGGAGCCGCCCGCCGCCCTACGCCACGCCCCGCCGGAGCCGCCCCCTTCGCCGCGGGA
Source organism: Triticum aestivum (assembly GCF_018294505.1). Taxonomy (NCBI): domain Eukaryota; kingdom Viridiplantae; phylum Streptophyta; class Magnoliopsida; order Poales; family Poaceae; genus Triticum; species Triticum aestivum. The sequence goes on from NC_057810.1 coordinate 49,230,669, forward strand.
GCCGCGGGCCGCTGGAACCGCCCTTCGCCGCCCCGCCGCTCAGCTTGCCGGAGCCGCCCGCCGCACCCCCTTGGCCACGGGAGCCGCGTGCCGCCGAGCCGTTCCTCCACGACCACCACAACCAAGGCAGGGAGCGCTGCTCCAACCTCCTCTGCTATGACTCCAAGTCTGACGACGCCCGCGACCAGGCGTGCTCCCCTCCATGGTACGAGGAACGCCGTATACATATTGGTTCAACAGTTTGTTGTGACGGAATTGTCGAAGTTTGTAGTATATTTGTATTTGCAAATTCTGTACTTTGTGGTTATATCCATGTAGTGAATTAGTTTGCCAAAAAAAATAGTGAATTTGATGTGCCAGACTCTTGTCAGTACCACTCAAACAGACTACATTTTGACCCCTTTTCGTTTTTCCCTTTGGCTCCAGCGACTTTGGCCATGTGCAGATAGTTCAGAAAGAAACACGAGCACAACGCTATCACTGAACTACTTCTACAACAGTATAAGATATACATATCCTTTAGCTATTGAACTATTTAGCAGTCAAAAAATGTTGAACTGTTTAGCTCCCGGACAATCAGTTTGACTTCATGTCCATATGTGACCAAATAGTTTTAGGCTGATAACTATCACTAGAACCAGCCTGAAATTTGACCTCTCATAACATGAAAAGAGCAGCACGTGGTCAGTTCCCCCCACCAGCTACCATCTGTCTCGGAAAAAGAGCAGCACGTGGTCAGTTCCCCCCACCAGCTACCATCTGTCTCGGATTTTGATTTTGACTTTTTGATTTTTTTTTTCTAGAGATTTCAGGATAGAAAGGGAGCTTTGGAGAGGGATCGCAAAGATCAAGGCTATTGTGTCAAGTACTGTGCTCAAAACGTCCATTGGGTGCATCCATCTCGCCCCAGTTCATCACCAACCACCGTGCAATTTACATCCACTGCGATCATGGATGACCCCGTGAGACATTGTCGTCAGTCCTATTCTTCTAGATACAATGGGTCAGCTAATACGGTATTTTGCTATGCTAATCACGCTTCCGTTTCATTAAATTCTCAGAACAATACTACTTGCTTTCTACTAATAGTGTTCTGTCCACTGCAAAAATAAGAATTATCGCAACATTTTCATGATCTATATTCCAGCTCTTAATATAACATTTGTTTCAGAAGCGGATAAGTGGTCAAGGGTCGTATATAAGAATACTGCAGGTCTAACTACACTCTTCTCAGCCTGGAAATTATTATGTGCTTGCTGACTTGCTTTGCTCACATTATCGCCAAAACTGTGAGCGGTCCTTGCATTTCTTGCGTATTCATTGACATACACACATGTAGTAAATGCGAAGTTATTTTGTCCTGATATGAACAAGCATGTTGATTAGTGCATTCAGTTTCCAGTAGTACAGAAGGAATCTCAATCCATGTTCATGTTAAAGAAAGCGGAGAGATGTTGTAGGTTGGAACTGTGCACGCTTGTTGATTTCTTGTTGCGACTTCTGTAGTTTGCCACATGTTTTTGTTCGAACTACATCTGAATTGTAGATCTGAAGTTTCATTTGCACACATCAACTTCAAACTGCTATAGAATTTTGTACCATACTGAGGTTCGTTTCAGTTCTGTTTTTGAGAATGGTTCGGTTCAGTTCACATAAGTCATTTGATGATATTTTTCAGCCATTACTATTTCTCCAATATTGTTCATGATCTCTTCGCCGCCCCTTGATGCCGGGCTTGGAGCTCACCTGGCCCGCATGGCCCCGCCGCCTCTCCCACGCCGTGTCTGCCCAGCAGTCGCACTAGGCCAAGATGAGGACAAAGTCAAACCCCAGACAGCGTAGGGACTGAAGCAACAATCTGTTCATTTCGGACACTTGGTAATTGACTAATGCTTCCTCTCTTGAATCAAAAAAATTCAGTTCAGCGAATTTTCAAGGATGCATTTGCATTCCCAATTAAACCTTTTGATGCCACCCTTCTTTCATCATAATGGAATTTGATTTCTCTGATAGAAGCTGAATTTGACATCTTCAGGGCCCAGAAATTAGGAGTTGAGGTTTGCCTCATTGAGAAGTACTGGCCGGGAGTTCACCTTCACAATCAACCAGTGATCCCTTGTACTACTTGAGGGATCAAGCCGAGGTACTTCTACTTTTCTATCCAAACAAGAAATTAGTGGGAAAAAAAGATACCTCTCATTCAGGTATATTATGAATACAGATTTGGCTGTCGGCTGTCGGCTTTTCCTATAGGGACAAAGGTTTGTGCGCATTCATGTTTTTGTTTTCAATCACATGCAAAATTCATGTCTTTATTAGTACTGAAAAATTCCCTGAGCATCCCTGTAGATTACATGGATTTATATAATTTGTCTAATGGGTTTATTTCTGTTGCTATGCAGCTCAACTGTTGAATGTTGATGGTGAATCGAAGATAGTGCTTATTCCAGTTGTAGTTGCGGTCAGTTTCCTTCCATTCCTTTTACCTGATAATTTATCTCTTCATTTTCTTTGGTATTCTATTTTATATGCAAATTCGTCAATGCGAGACTTGGACCATGAATTTGCTTCAGTTGCTTATTTTGTAGTAGTATACTCCTTTGTGACAATCAAGAATATGCTAGCCGTATTGCCAGCATTATATGTATATACTCCATATGGTAGTATATACTCTGAGAACTGGTGTATATACCTTATTTGTAAAATAGTTTGTATATACTTCTTGCTAACTACTCTGTATTATCATGGTGGGTTAAATAGTTTTTGGTCTTCTAACTCTCTAGGATAATTAGCATCTTTGTGGGCCTTTTTAGATTAAAATAACCTATTGATTTGATCAATAGAACAGATCTCTCTTTTAAATAGTGGTAGTTTCTCCAAAGTTCTACTAATTTAATTCATTATTTAGGTATCCAGATCCAATAGCCTTGCTGTTTATATCTTCTTCTAATAAATCAATTTACAGTGCCACAGTTAAAACAGATGCAAATTGATGTATTGCTCGAATTTCAATCCTGCACTTTATCTATGTTGCTTGCTCTGAACTCTGTAAAAGGTACATTGCACATGCTGTTCACCTCTTTCTGTACTTTGTTGGTTCTTCTTAACATTTGTGTTTTTCCTATAAGATGACGAAGAGTAATCCAGACAAAGTTCCACGAACGACTACGCATCGTTCCCCATTTACAGACATAACGAACTCGTCTACCATTGATAACGCAAATGTCACTACTAATAGTCAACAATTAGTTCAATAAAATTGCTTGGTTATTGGCACGGTGGTTGCATCACAGCTGCGAAATCTCCACTGGCGTAGGATACAAAGATAAGACGCTGGCAAGTGGCTGTACAGCTTATTCTTGTTTACTTGTCTCAGACACAGATGTGTATCGCTGTTAAAGGCTGTGACGACGTGCCGTGCTGATTGATCATTAGTTGGACGGGCCTGCTGGGGCTGAACATTTGACTTTTGACCAGAACAAGTGATCAGAAGCGCTTCCCCAATTGGCATCATCCTGCAGACAGCGTTTAGGATGAGCATCATCTTAGTGGCGCGCCGTTGTGGGAGGCGCATGCACTGTGGTGGGCCGCGGTGTGTACTACGTGGGAGACGCGAGGAAAATGCTCAATTCCTATTTTGAGTGAGTCCCACCCATGGAACCTCATAAGCCTAAGGCATTTAGACTAGATATCTGGATTGTTGGAACTCTGCCCACAGGATCGATCACATCAAAGTAGACGAAGAACACGCACACAAAAAACTTTGGCCAAAGGCACGTGTCGTGCCTCTCTTCTCTTTGTTGATTTTCTGTTTTCCACGGTGTTACAATCTCACGCAGCCGGACCTGTATTTATATACAGAACCAGCCGACCCAACTCTTAGTATTCCTATACGGACACAGCATACAAATCTATGAGGACTCTTGCCTAGACCTACTCGGACCCCTGACACGTACTGGACCTGGACTAGTATTACCAGGCGTACAAGCCAACTAGTACTACACCACGGCAGCCAGCTAACTTGCACCTAATTAGGACTAATCAAAACTAATTCACTCAAGATTACTGTAACAATCTCCCCTTAATCTTGACACTCCGCCTTCCGTGCTTCTCTGGTCTTGCCTCGTTGTAGATCACCCCTTGTCGCTCATCCGCTCGCACCACGACAAGTCAAATTGACGATCTTGATTGCTCGCAACAATCTCCCCTCCAATTTTGACTTGGCGAATTTACGGATCACCTCAAATATGTCTTGGACCACCCAGCCTCGCCAGTAACCTGTGGAACACACCACCCGGTGAACTTGACCATTCATCCTAGCGAGATACATGCCGACTCCTTGTGGATCGCACCACCCTGTGCACTACACCATGCACTCCAGCCTCATATAGAGACATGGCCTCATTGAAGAGACTCACCTTCACTGGTTTACCGCCCCCACATAGTTGAACTTGATCCTCTCGTCGAGACACACAGACGACCTGAGCTTCATCTTCAACGCCTCCTCACAGAGACGAGCACTTGGACATGACGACGACTGACGACCAACTGACCGACCGACCGACCGTGCTAACCCGCACGACTCCTTGACTCATCAAACTTTCCCGGATGACGATCTTCATGAGCTCCAGTGCCGCGCCTCGGCACCACCTCTCTCATCAACGATTTCCTTCCATCGTCTTGCCGACGACATCCTGCCGTCTCCCTCCTTGTCGCTCCGCCGAACGACGATCGCCCGATCCTCCTCGTCGCTGCACAACCCAGCGACAACATCGCCCGCCCCGAGGCACTAGTCGGGTCGCGACCCCGGGGCAAGCGCGGCTTCAAATCAACCTAGCTCTGATACCAATTGTTGGAACTCTGCCCACAGGATCGATCACATCAAAGTAGACGAAGAACACGCACACGAAAAACTTTGGCCAAAGGCACGTGTTGTGCCTCTCTTCTCTTTGTTGATTTTCTGTTTTCCACGGTGTTACAATCTCACGCAGCCGGACCTGTATTTATATACAAAACCAGCCGACCCAACTCTTAGTATTCCTATACGGACACAGCATACAAATCTATGAGGACTCTTGCCTAGACCTACTCGGACCCCTGACACGTACTGGACCTGGACTAGTATTACCAGGCGTACAAGCCAACTAGTACTACACCACGGCAGCCAGCTAACTTGCACCTAATTAGGACTAATCAAAACTAATTCACTCAAGATTACTGTAACATGGATTATGTGGTTGCCCACTTGATTTCTTCATTCACTGCAGTTGATGGTATGAGAAACAATATATGAAGACTTGGTTATTTCTTTCAGTTGAGACGTTCAGTGAGAATTTAGCACCGACATAATGAGAGAGGAATTCAGCCCTGAAGAAAGCACTGGCAAATGAACCGGCATATATTTCATCACTTGGTTCTTCTATCTATGAAGTAGTGTGAACCTGCATGCCAAGTTTCTTCTGCATGAGGCAGATATGCTATATTGCTATTTGAGATGTGATTCTCCTGTCCTTAGAAGCATGTTCTTTGTCCTAATTTTCTGTATGCTCTCTGTTCTTCAGAGATTATACTTAAAACAGTCTTGATTAGAACGATAATAATAAGTTATCCTTGGAAATCTGCTGATCGACAAAATGTAGTTTTCAGTAGCATGCCTGTTGATTACTAATTGCTACGGCATTTTATTTTCTGATACATCTAAAGCGTCCAATGTGATTTGCTTCACTGCAGAGTAATATGGATGAAGAACTGAGAGCAGCGTTTGGTCAAACGATTCAGGTAGGAAACTGGTTTTCGCAAATGCCCAAATCGTGGTAAAGGCAGTAAAGGTAAGTTAAGAATCTTTTGGTTACATACAGAATAAAGACTATATTTATGGTGAGTGATGCGGGAATTATTATGAATGTGATACAGATTCAGGCATAACCTTTGATTGGCTACAATTTATGTCGAAGATACAATGCAGAAGCATGATATGAATGTGTGCCAACTCAACAAGACTAAATGTTGCTCTATGAATCATTGTTTAAAGTGATTCAGTATCAGTTCATATCTTAAGATCATTGCACCATCAAGCATCTTCCTCGTAGCATGGGCTGTGGCCATTTTCTATAGAAAAATTATAGTAACCATGCATTTATGTTTCTGTAGTTTGATTTTAGCATTTGTTTCAATGAATTTGAAGGTACTGGCACAGCGGAGTTATTGTGGTATATGCCAGCATGTTTGACGCTGTCACACGAGCTGTTGATAACTCGATATGCTATGAGTTGTCCTTCTGATGAAGAACTTTTTACTTACATCTCAATTTTCATTGTGTCTGGAGGATAAATACTAATACTATCTCCTTTGATCTTTTGGCTGTCCCTCGGGCCATGAATGTTCCTACTGGGGTGAAGGAGAACATTCAGCTCATGAGGGGGCTTCACATGGTCGCCGATATCCAATGCCTTGATTGTCGTGAGGCGCTCGTGTGGAAGTGCAAGATGGACTACGAGGAATCACAGAAGTACAAGGAATGGAAGTTCATATTTGAGAAGGCAAATATTGTACATGAGAATTGGTAGTAAATAAAAAAGTCAACAATGTGCCAAAATGCTATTATGGAGATGTGAATTGTGATCCCTGCCTTTGTACATAGCAGTCACCTGTAAGTACCAATTTGTTGGTCGCACCATCTTATTTCGCGCCATAATTTACACTTTTGTTTTCTGTGGAGAGACAAATTTTGTTAATTTGTCTCGGAACCATTTTTTGTTCATAGCTGGTTGGCTTAAGAATGTTTGATCTTTTTGTTAAACATCAAATTAAGAAATGGATCAACTTCTTGCTGTAATTTCCATTGTTACCTTGTGTAGTTGTGATGTGTTTAATGACGAAAACAAGTGTATGGCCATATCTCTATGAAACCATAAATACATCAGGCCTAACTTGGTTGTGTATACTTTCCTTGACATCAGAAGCACTTGCTCCAGAAAAAAGGAAGCACTTATGCCACATGGCATGGGCTGTACGTCCACACTTAGAATTGAAAGATTTTCTGAAGTTTTACCCGGTACTAATTGCAATAGTTTTGTTAACAATGTCTGCACTGAACCTGACTTTCTTTTAGCTTGTTGATAGTGGTTCCCATGCTGAAAAGATGTTCCTTTCTGATGTTTTTTTCCATGTCGATTAGTTGTACGTATAGACAGTATTACCATACAATAAAATTTTAATTTGAATAAAAAATCTTATGATTTTTGTGTTTAAAATGGAGACGTGCGTTGCACGTGCAAGCTTACTAGTTCTTGATCAAATCCCAATTAGCTTTAAAGATAGCAGGGCCAAACCCATTCGGGCCTGGGCTGACATTATAATTCATGGCCCATAGCCCGTCACGGATTTCGCTCAAAGTGAAGGGACGCATAAGGCTAGCCGTGTCACAGGTTTCGCTGAAAGGTGATGTAACTTTGAAGAAATAATATGAAAAATCAAGATATTGGTCATGCAACACTCAACATTCAGTGGCCGTGAGCCGGGATTCACGTTCAAAATAGAAAGGAACATCAATTGGTATAACAAAGTCGGCTCGCCCTCCGGTGAATGATTTCATCTCTCCCTACCTTAGCTTTAGGATAAACATTTGGGGTCATGTTGTTCCAACTACCACGCTCAGCATGCCCTTGGTACCAACAGAACATCCACATGGTAGTCCTGATCATAATCCGATCTTCGATGCGACGCGACATCAACCTTTGCCCTGCTTGAAGTAGTGCAAGATCCGTGCGGCCAAGATATCGACCCACGTGTCCGGTACGCCAGGCAGGCACCAGTGCATGCAGTCCTGCCCCCAGACGGCCGCCTCGTCCTTCTTCTCGAGCCAGACAGCCGGATGGGCGTCAGCGCGGAACTCACTCATGTAGGTCAGGTTGAGCAGCAGGATGTCTGTGTCGACTAACGCTTCCCGGAGCAATGAGTTCACTAGTCTCGCGTCTTTGTTCACTCCCCCGAACCTCGGATCAAACCAGGAATCGAGCTGCACAGGATTTTAGGAGGGGGGGGGGGGTCTAAGACTCAAAATTTTGAAGAAGATGTCAGATCATGAAAAGCTTGGCCCTCAAAAAGTACCTCATGTTCTTGCAGGAGCCTGTTAGACACACAGCTGCCGTTGTGATCCCATTCGCCTCCGTCAAAGTGCCTTGGTGACTGCGTGCGCCACAGCTTCAGGGTTTTACTTGGGACCTCCCTTTTGATGTAGGAGCCCATACTTTTGAGGGCTACCTTCAGCCCATCAAAGATGCTGAGTGGAGGCTCAATTGGTTTTCCTCCTCGGTAGAAAACAAGGGGGGTCTCTTTTGGGAATTTATACGAACCCCACCTGATAAAGTTAGACAATCCATGATCAAACTGCAAATATAGCTTTCACATGATAAAGTAAACGTAGTACTGTATAAGACAGTACACATCACCAGACACTTTTTAACTTAGGGTTATTATGTCACATAATAAATAACATTTCAAGACTGAAATAAAGCTTTTTCTAGGCACAAACGGCTCAGCCTCCAAATGACTCCAACATAGAGAGTATGCAGTGTTAAAATTCGTTATCAAACAGAACTCATGAACAGTCTCAGTAGCCCTTGAACGAAGTTAAAGAAACAAAATTTCACCCTATGCTAGCCGCACATAAAAGAGGGGAACACAATAATAAAAGCATAGAGCAAATAACTTAAACCTAGATAACTTAAATACTTACCAGTGTCCAGTGTTGAAAATGAGCACGTCATAAAACTTGATGATATTTACCCAATCGTCAGCAGGAATGTCAACATCAACTCTGTAAGTTCCCTTTATTCCATCCTTCCGAGGTTCAGAATTCTCTACAGGCTGCCACCTTCGTATAATCGTATCATTAATTAGTTATCACCATGTGAGTTTTAATTAAGTATAAAAGTATAGAAGTAAGGATACACTCCTGTTGTGTCTAAAAGCACAAATGCATGCAGTATTGCAGTTGAAATGTCAGATGCTATCTGCTTAAGTCTAGCAAGTATGAGCTTCTAAATTATCGGCATAAACGTCCACATTACTGAAGTTTATACATCAGGAAAGTGACGAAAGTGTCTGCATCTTTAGCACAAGGATATATAAAATAACAAACGTAATCAAAGTAGGACGAAATACTAAAATATACTTAGAAATCATGAAACTAACTATGTGCCAGACAATAAAAATGCTTGGATGTTTCTATAGGTAGATCTCAGTCTCTTCATCAAAACGTAGAAATGACAAAAAGGTATTCTTGCGGATTATTATACTTCTGCCTCTAGAAACTATTTTTGTGGGTGTAGAACTCAAATCAATTAAAAAAACATGTGTTGCAACCTAAAATAAAAACGAAAGGAATAACGCGAGAATTCACTGCTCAGCGCTCAGCAGACAACACGACAGAATTGTACTCAACCGCAGAGAAAGCATGCAGAGCGTCACCACACCATTTGCTACGGAATAATTCCTGATTTCACAGAGAGCCGAACCACCATTTCGGTTAAGTTTCAGTCCTTTGCCCACTAATGATCGTGATTCATGAAGCCAGGCACAGATCATCCAAACCAAAATAACTAAAAGTGCAACTCGTCAATACTTTTAGAGGGTACTCCCTCCGTTTCAAAATAGATGACTCAACTTTGTATAAAGTTAGTACAAAGTTGAGTCATTTATTTTGAAACGGAGGGAGTGAAAAATATGCATCACCCAAATCATTTCCTGAGAATATCCCAGAACTACGCATTGTTTACTCATGCTCCCGACATCTCACATTACAGTAACCGCCCCTGATTTACCAAGGATCCTCCATTTTACATACATTCTACTTATATCATAAACAATTAAACCAAGCAAATTGAATTCCTATAAGCAGCTATGGACACCATATAATTCTATGCTTGTGGCTAGCTATCATCTAATGAAAATTAACTATGTCTTATCTAGGTGACCTGAGCGTGTATTTTAAGTTTTTCCCTTTTATTTTTTCTCATTTCATTTTTTGTTTCTCGACATTTTTATTTTATTAAAAAACATAAATGTAGTTGCGCGTAGCCCGTGGCCGTGGACATGCAGTTGCACACAGGACTCACGTGTACTTGGCGAGGAGCACGGCGCGGTGGTACCCGACGACGACGTCCTCTCGGGGGAAGTGACCGCCCCGGCACGCGCCGCGCCGCTTCCACTCCCGCACGCCGGCGTCGCCCGCCCGGAGCGCGCAGAGCAGCGCGATGGCCATGTTCTCCGACAGCGAGTCCCCCACGAACCCGATCCGGCGCCCCCTGGTCGCCGCGAGGAACGCGGCGGGGTCGACCCTCGGGACGACGGCGCCGGAGCCGCAGCGGGAGGGGGCCCAGGAGAACGCGGCGACCGGGGCACGGCCGTTGCGGAGGCAGTTCCAGCTTTTGTGGTGGAAGGGGCAGGACTGGTTGTAGAGGGCAGGCGGCGGGGGAGACGGGGTCGGGACCCAGCGTCCGGCGGTGGCGTCGGCGGGGGCGGCGCCGCAGAGGATGTTGGGGTGCGGCGGGGGCAGGGGTGGGGAGGAGGGGAAGAAGAGGAGAAGAATAATGAGAGTTACTGGGAGGAGGAGCAGCAGCAGAGGCAGGCGGAGGGCCGTCTCCGGCCAGCGATCCCCCGGCAGCCAGGCGGATGGGAAGGAGGGGAGAGCTTTCACGAGAGAATTATCCATTACCCAACGCATGGGAGAGATGAAATTTGTTTCCTTTTATATATCCTTAGATTTTGTTTTTCTTCACATGAGTTAATCGTTTTTGATATGGTTTAATAGTAGCTTTCTTTTCTTTTTGCGCATGGTTTTAATAGCTTTCCATAGAATTTATGTGAGGTTTTAATAGCTTTCCATAGAATTTATGTGAGGTTTTAATAGCTTTCTTTTCTTTTAATAGTTTGATTGGTCTTTTTTCCAACTGCATTATATTACAATGATTTTCAATCCATCGATATGCTCACACATGGACAACATCCATGATTTGCTCCCAAAAAATTGGCAGGAGCACTGCCCTTTATATGGCCAGTGATAGGTGCTGGCCAGCCGGCCCAAATTTGGGTGGTCACCGAGCGTGCGTCCGATTTGGCAGCATCCAACCGTTCGATCCCCCGCGTCGTGCGTCGTCTTCCTCCCTCTCGGTCGTCTCTCCCAAAACAACAAAGTAAAAATACATGGCGGCCGCCCGTCCCCAGTCGGCCTTGCACGTTTTGCCTTGCCATCGATGCTCGCCGCCGGCGCTCACCATCGCCAAATAGCAGCAAAAAAAAAAAGTCAGCACAACAGTTTTTTGTCATGATCCCATGTTGCATCCATGGTAGCGCCATGGGGGTCGCTGGCCGCGAAAGCCGCTTCTCCGACCTCTGTTGCAGCATCGCCGGTGACGATGTGTGTGCTCGCAAACCCCAAACTCTGGTTCCAGCAAAAACATACGACGGCAGAAGCATTTATGGTCTCTAGTTCCAGCATCCATGTAGGTTCCAACTTTTTGATTAATCTGGTTCCAGCCTTCAACTTCTTCGGTAACAGCTCTATGCTCAGCCAATTGCGGCATATGGCGCCATTGGTAGCAGCTCGCCTATCGCTGGTATTTTGCGGTGCCGCCCTTGACAGTTTATCATCGGTGTTGGTCGCGGCTTCACCTAACATCGGCTCTGTTAGACTAAGTATATATTAGATATACGTGTTGTAACATAATCTGTATTTGTACGGTTCCCTCTTATAAATATATGACAGCCGTACCTACCAAGGATATCCAGCATTGTTCCAAAACCTAATTTGTTTAATATGATATCAGACGACGCGTTCGATTCGTGCCGCGCTTCCGCCTCCTCTGCTGCCGCCGCCGCCGCTGCGTCGGCCTCCTCTGCCGTCCCGCCTCCCTCGACCTTGGCAACGGACTCGCCCTTCATGGCGTCCACACCGCTCGCCTGGGCTCGGCAGGCGGCCTCGGACTCGCGCCCAACGGCGCCGTCCCGATCTCCCGCGCTCGATCCATCTGCATCGGCCAGGTCTCCCGCGCCCTCCTACGGCGCCCCGATGGTCGCCCCGGTGCACTACGGCGCTGCCCCGGGCCAATCCCGCGACGCACCGCCGGCTGCTGGTCCCTATGGTGCCCTGGGCGAATCCCGCGATGCGCCGCTGGCTTCTGGCGCTGGTCCCTACGGCGCGTTCCCGGGCCAATCCCGCGATGCGCCGCTGGCTTCGGGCCCCTATGGCGCGTCTCTGCAGCAACCCTACGGCGCTCCTGTTCCGCACCAATACGGCGCTCCGGGCCTCTACGGTGCCCCTGTCCAGCAGCCCTACGCTGGGGTATACCCTGCGCCGTACGTCGCTCCGTCCTCGACGCCGTATGCGATGTCGCCCGTCATACCCAGTGAGGCACTGCATGGCGCGCCCTACGGAGCTCCTGGGTCGCACACCGCGCCGCCTCTGCAGTCCTACGGCATGCCCTCTGTGCATCCCTACGGTCATCACCAACACTCCCGTGTACTGCCCCCGTCGGCAGATGCGCTGGTTCCACACAGTGCCCCTCCGACGTATGACTCGCAGCTTCCCGCATCAGTATCCGAACCAGGACCGTTCCACTTTGCTCATCTGGTGACGGTGAAGCTCTCTGCTGATAACTATCTCCTGTGGCGCGCTCAGGTGTTACCGCTGATGCGTAGTCACTACCTTGAGGGGTATGTCGATGGTATGTTGCCCTGTCCGCCGGCCATGGTTCCGGTGCCCTCAGCTGTAGGTGGTTCTGTCATGGTGCCCAATCCTGCTCATCGTCGGTGGATCGCTCAGGATCAGGCTATTCTGGGTGCTATTCAGTCCTCGCTCACTCCCTCCGTGGCTGGCATGGTGGTCTTTGCCGCGACGTTGAGGGATGCATGGGCCACGCTCGACTCCAGCTTCTCTTCACAGTCGCTGGCTCAGTCTTCTGCCATCCGTAATCAGCTGGGTGAGGTCAAGAAAAATGATCTCTCCGTCACGGCCTTCTTCAACAAGGTCAAGACCCTGGCTGATACACTATCATCCATTGGGAAGCCTCTTCGTGACGAGGAGTTCACTTCATTCATTCTCAATGGGCTTGATGAGGACTATGATTCCCTTGTTGAAAACATCAACGGGCGTGACATGCCGATGCCGCCTGGCGATCTCTATGCACGCCTCCTCAACACCGAACAGCGACTCGCTGCTCGCCGCTCTGTTGGCGTTACTCGGAGGGTCCATCTGCGAACGCTGCTCTTCACGGAGGTGCTCGCGGTGCCAAGCAGAAGGCGCCGTCATCTTCGGGCAGCCAGCCCCGTTCGCCCGCTCCACCTCCACCGACGTCTGGCCGCAAGCGGCTCCACTGTGAGGCGTGTGGCGGTGGGGTTGAGTGTCAACTCTGCGGTATTGAGGGACACTTGGCGTCTCGCTGCCATCGTCGCTTCAAATGAGATTTTCTTGGCATTGGGAACAATCGGAAGGGTAATGAGAAGCAAGCTGCTCTCGCGACACAGGATCCTGGATTCACTCCATCATACTCTGTGGATCCTGCCTGGTACATGGACACGGGTGCCACGCACCACTTGACGAGCCAGCTTGACAAACTGGCCACTCGCCAGCCCTACACCGGCCATGATCAAGTTCGCACTGCAAATGGATCAGGTATGCCCATCTCACATGTTGGTCAGGCATCTCTCCTTTCACGTACCACTAAAACCTTGTGTTTGCTTGATGTCCTTCGTGTTCCCTCAGTCACACGTAGTTTACTCTCCGTTCCTAAATTAACTCGTGACAATAATGTGTTCGTTGAGTTTCACCCCTTTTATTTTTTTATTAAGGACCGGGACACGAGGGACGTTCTTCTTAGTGGTCGAGCTCGTGATGGCTTATATGCGCTTGATGTGCCACGAGCCTCTCAAGTTTTCAGTGGTGTTCGGGTGTCATCGTCGCAGTGGCATTCTCGCCTTGGCCACCCTGCCACTCCCATTGTGCGCCATGTGCTTCATCGTCATCGTCTTCCTGTTGAGTCGAGTAATAAGGAGTTTCTAGTGTGTGATGCCTGTCAACAAGGCAAAAGTCATCAGTTGCCTTTTTCTGTATCGAGTCGTGTTGTCACGACTCCTCTTGAACTTGTGTTTTCCGATGTATGGGGCTATGCCCAAACTTCTGTCAGTGGTCACAACTATTATGTTAGTTTCATCGATGCTTTCAGTCGCTTTACTTGGATTTATCTTATTAAGCGCAAATCTGATGTGTTTCATGTCTTTATGCAATTTCAAGCACATGTTGAGCGATTGCTTAAGTACAAAATCATCCATGTCCAGTCAGACTGGGGTGGTGAGTATCGTAACCTTAACACCTTCTTTCAGAAGCTTGGCATCTCACACCATGTGTCTAGTCCTCATACACATCAGCAGAACGGTGCTGCTGAACGCAAGCACCGTCACATAGTTGAAACTGGCCTAACACTTCTTGCGCATGCCTGTGTCCCGTTTCGGTTCTGGAGCGATGCTTTTGTTACTGCCTGTTTTTTGATTAACAGGATTCCCACACGACTTCTTCACATGAAGTCTCCGCTAGAAGTGTTGCTCAATGAAATTCCTGATTACTCCCTACTCAAAGTGTTCGGTTGTGCTTGTTGGCCACATCTTCGTCCGTATAATAAGCATAAACTTGAGTATCGGTCCAAACAATGTGTGTTTCTTGGATACAGTCCCCTCCACAAAGGTTATAAGTGTCTTCACATTCTGACGAATCGTGTTTACATTTCTCGCGATGTTGTGTTTGACGAGACTGTCTTCCCGTTTTCCACACTCACGCCACGCACCGATACTCCCGTCACCGAGTTGCACTCTTTTCCAGTTTTGCCCGATCAATTTGTGGATGCTGCATATTCTCCTTTGTTGTTGCCTAACCATGGTGCAGGAACTGGACGAGGTGCTCGACTTGAGCTACTTGATGATGATGTGGACACTACTGCGCCGACTGCTGCTCCGTTGACTGCCCCCGCCGCTACACCCACTGTCCCCGACGTCGATCACGCGTGCATGTCCCATGCACGTGGAACCGACAGGGCGCCCGAGTCACCTGGGCTGGCGGCCTCGCACATACCTGGGGCGGCCTCTCCGTCGCCTGGGCTGGCGGCCTCGCGCTTGTCTCGGGCGGCCTCTCCGTCGCCTGGGCTGGCGACCCCGCTGTCGCTTGGGGCGGCCCCGCTGTCGCCTGGGTTGGCTGAGCCCGCGGTGCTGATGGACAGGGCACCTGATTCCCCTGGGCCGGCGGACTCGCCAACCGCTGCATCCTCGTCGCCTGGATCGTCGACGCCCCCCAGCATGTCTTCGCCGACTCTGACCGTGCCCTCTGTCGTGACAGCTCCATCGCCACCGCCATCTGTCGTCCCGCGTCCTCATACTCGCAGCAAGAGTGGCATCTTTCAGCCGAAGAAGCGCACTGATGGCACCGTCGCGTGGCTTGCGGCTTGTGTGGCGCATGCTGAGGCTAATCCTACAGCTGAACCACGACATTTTCGAGCAGCACTTGGCATTCCGCATTGGCGTGCTGCGATGGAGCAGGAGATCTGTGCTCTTCGGAAAAACAACACTTGGCGTCTCGTTCCACCTCCATCTGGTGTCAATATCATTGACTCTAAATGGGTATTCAAGGTGAAGAAGCATGCTGATGGCTCCATTGAGAGGTACAAGGCGCGCCTGGTTGCCAAGGGATTCAAGCAACGGTATGGCATTGATTATGCAGACACGTTCAGTCCTGTTATTAAACCAACTACTATTCGTGTTCTCCTCTCCTTGGCTGTTACTCGTGGATGGTCACTTCGACAGCTTGATGTTCAGAATGCCTTCCTTCATGGAGTTCTGGAAGAAGAGGTTTACATGCGCCAGCCGCCAGGTTTCGTTGATCCTGCTCAGCCACATCATTTGTGTCGCCTTGTCAAGGCTCTCTATGGTCTGAAGCAGGCCCCGCGTGCCTGGCATGCCCGTCTTGGTGCTGCTCTTCGTGCACATGGGTTTGTTCCTTCTACAGCGGACACGTCTCTGTTTATTGTTCAGCGACCTGAGGTGACTATGTATGTTCTGGTCTATGTTGATGACATTATTCTTGTCAGTTCATCTGCCACTGCTATAGATCGTCTTGTGTCCTCTCTTGGCGCTGAGTTTGCTGTTAAGGATCTTGGGAGACTGCATTATTGTTTGGGCCTGGAGGTTCTTCATTCTGATGGTGGCTTGACTCTTACTCAGAAGAAGTACTCTCAGGATCTCCTACATCGTGCAGGTATGTTGAAGTGCAAGACTGCTATGACTCCCATATCTGCCACAGACAAACTGACAGCTCTTGCTGGTGACTTGCTCTCTCCTGAGGATGCCACTGAGTACCGCAGCGTTGTGGGTGGACTGCAGTACTTGTTCATTACTAGGCCGGACATATCATTTGCAGTTAACCGTGTGTGCCAGTACCTTCATGCACCTCGTGATTCTCACTGGTCAACTGTTAAGCGTATCTTGCGCTATATTCATCACACTGGTTCCTATGGACTTCATCTTCAGCCTGCACGTTCTGGACTGATCTCAGCATTTTCTGATGCCGATTAGGCTGGTAGTCCAGATGATCGGCGATCCACGGGGGGACATGCTGTGTTCTTTGGACCTAACTTGATCGCCTGGCAAGCCCGCAAGCAGGCTACGGTGTCTCGGAGTAGTACCGAAGCTGAGTACAAAGCTGTTGCTAATGCCACAGCTGAGATTATGTGGGTACAGTCATTGCTTCGAGAGCTGAAGGTCTCCCCAACTCAGCTACCTGTTCTTTGGTGTGATAACATCGGTGCTACGTATCTGTCAACCAATCCAGTATTTCATGCCCGAACGAAGCACATCGAAGTTGACTATCATTTTATGAGGGAACGTATTTCTCAGAAGCTCCTTCAGATTAAATTTGTTTCTTCTAAGGATCAGCTTGCTGATATTTTCACTAAACCCTTGCCCTTGCCTTCTTTTGAAGGATGTCGTCGCAATCTTAACGTCCTGAGTGTTTCAGGACATAGTTAAGATTGAGGGAGGGTGTTAGACTAAGTATATATTAGATATACGTGTTGTAACATAACCTGTATTTGTACGGTTCCCTCTTATAAATATATGACAGCCGTACCCATCAAGGATATCGAGCATTGTTCCAAAACCTAATTTGTTTAACAGGCTCTAGCATTGCTCATGGGAGGTTAAGCTTTTTCCGGCAACGGTTCCAGCCTCGCCGCTAATTCCAGGAAAAAAGGAGAGGCGGGAATGTTGTCCCGCGGTTGCCATGGTCACCGCCGACGAAGAAAGCTGGTTCCAGCAAACGAAGACACCGGTCCCAGGAATTGCGGCGGCTGGTTGCAGCATCTGGTGGCGCTTGCGACACCAGTGGTAGCAAATGTGGTCGCCGTTTCCAGGAACCGACTTCGCCGGTTCCAGCACCCGTGGTCGCCGGTTGTAGCATCCATGTGTGCTCCCTGTCACAACTCGTCGCCGATGAGGAGCTTCCAGCAAAATCTTCCGCTGCTGGGTCCCAGCACGGCGCGTCGTCCCCTTGAAGCCAGCGTGGGCACGTCCAACTTCTAGCGTAGTGGTTTGGAGCTTGCAAAGGACAGACCGCCGGGTCCGCACCCGCGCAGCCCGTGTCAACAGCAGTGGTCTCTTTTTTTCCGGCGCATTGGGAAGGGGCTTGCCTCAGCGGTGGTGGAGCTGTCGACGACGGTGAGCTCGGTGGTGCAGCCGTGCTTAGAAGGTCATATGCGATAGATACAGAGAGAGAACCAGAGGGTTTAGGGTGGAAGAAAAACGATGGAGAAGAAGATAAGGTTGGAGGGGCCCAGTGCGCGTGCGTGGCCGTGCGATGTCCTCTCATCTGATGGCTTGCGCGCATCCGGTCCAAGATTCGGCCGGCCAGCCAGTGGCAAGCGTTTCCCCCTTTATATTGGCTGAAAAGAGAGAGTTTAAATTCCTCACTACCTTGTGTTAAAAAAAAATACCACACTACCCTCAGGTGCACAACTGAAGAACATCAGCTAGCCCAGATGGTCAGTGAGTATTGTCCTCACAATTTGACAAGAATCTTAAATTGAGAACCTTGATTTACACTCATTTAAATCTGAGTTCTAGATTCTTCACAAATACAAATTCAGTTTCTACATCTGATACTTCACTTCAGGCTCCTGCTGCTCAGCTATTGCCTGCCTCCTCCAGCGTGTTGTGCTCAATCGAACATTGAACTGCAGGCCACGTCGGCACGTCGTGCTACAGCCTCCAGGCTATGTGGTGGTCACCCTTCAGTAGGTTGATGGCTTCTTAACAAGGAAGATGGTTCTTAGATCGTGATGTTTGCGCAAGAGAAATTTCTGTTTGACCTGAGGGTGAGTTGAAGGTACTTCCGCCAATAAAAAAAGAGATTGAAGGTAGTATAGTGCTAAGGAAAGTTATTCTTTTATTTTCGATACAAAATGTGATTTAGAATGTTTTGGATGGCTGGTGATGTTTATAGACTGTTGCTACATTAATAAAGAACCCAAAAAAAATCCTGCATCCATGAAAAACTCAATTTTCAGCAAGATAATTTTAATTCCTTTGTCGAGCGTACACCTACATAGACATGTGTGTGCTCAAATGAATTGTATTTGTTTGGTGCCATCTCTCGCTGCACATGAAGCTCGACTTAATCGTATTATGTCATGTACCATCAATAAGTTGTGCTAATGCAATTTTTAATAGCAATGCCTGTTGTGCAGTGATCATTTCGTATTTAATAGTCAGTCTTAAAAATGATCATCTCATGTTGTGTATCACCTGATATGCATGCATGTGTATCGGAGTGGACCAGAAAATGGATTACCTTGTTGAAATCCGTTTTCACCGGCTGATTCAGATGTGAGTAAGTATTGTCCAATAAGCTTGATGTTGATATTTAATTTTAATGCAGCACAGTTTGTATAAAGGGAATGGTAGCTTTTTTCATGTTTAACTGCTGGAGTCTTCCCTATTTATCCAGACATATGGTCATTATGTTTTACTTTTATCATCACCGATCACTGTGTTACTTGGTTATGAAGATCAAGCTACAAAACAGTCAAGTATCTTTGCAAGTTCAGAAGGTATTTACTGAGTCTGGGCTACTGTAGTTTTTGCCTTTGATGTTCAGATTCACTTCATCCTTATCTCTTCTTTTGTGTTCTGTTTATGATGGTCCAATTTGACGTGTAGTAATATTTTTTTTTGTGGCAATGTATGTACTCCCACCCGATCCATATTAAGTTGTCACTAATTTAGTGCAAATGGACCAGAGGGAGTAGTATATTTCGTCGTGCTTGAAGGGGATGTCTTGACTTTCTCCTGTAATATTCTTGAAGGGGTTGACATCAACATTGTGCAGATTTGGAAACAGATTTTTTTTCTTTTTGACATTCTTTCTTAGATTTGAAACAGATGAGACTTAGAGGTGCCGTTACCGCAAAAGTCATGTTTTATACTCCCTCCGTTCCCAAATATTTGTCTTTCTAGGCATTTCAAATGGACACAACATACAGATGTATGTAGACTTACTTTAGAGTGTAATTCACTCATTTCGCTCCGTATGTAGTCACTTGTTGAAATCTCTAGAAATACAAATATTTGGGAACGGAGGGAGTAGCCATCTATTAGTAGGGTTGTGTTTCATGAAGTGGGAGCAGATCCCTCTACCAGAATCTGTGCTGCCACTCATCTCCCATCCGATGGCCCAGGTTTCTTTCTTCTATTTTTCGCACCTGAAGCTCACATTTTATACTGGCCGCGCTACTCGGTGAGCTTGGTGCTACCTCACCAACTGTGTTTAGACTCTCGAGCTTGTCCCTGGTCAGTGCTAACAAGGAGCTGTCCCACGTTCTGGCTTATTAAGGTCACCTTCTTTGCCTCTCCGTGCATCGAGTATGGGCAGGGCATCTTCTGTTTGAACCAAGCCACCGGCAGCCCCTACCAAAGCCCGGTTTGCGGGGCTGCGCTTCGCGTACTGTTCGAGGAAAGGTTCAGCTTCAGTAAGATATGTCGAGGATGACGGTTGCGCGTCCCCACACTCCCGTCTGATGTACACAGCCCTGCCAACAGGTAAACCGATTGAATTAACAAAAACATTTGTAAGGATACATATGCTATGGAGAGAGGGAGGGAGATTAGCAATGTACCATTCGTCCAACATTTTGGCAAGCTCTTTTTGCTTACTTGGTGATGTTCCCCAGATCTCCATTTGCCTATAAACACATTCGGCGACGTTAATATCAGGGGAAGCGCTTTTTGTGCATTCAATACAAAAGCAGCGGAGTCACAATCGACAACTCGGCTACATCAATCGCACATATCTAGAGTCTTCAAGCATGAAACCACGACTTGCTCACTTGCCCAAGGAAATTTCCTTGCATTTCAAAGACATCTGTGTGGCCATGTATAGTAGAGGAGCAGCGGAAGAAAGCTGAAGCTTGAAAATTAGGTAAGATTGGCCTACACAACATACCTCAGGTAGTAAGTTCTGTAAGCAGATGTGCCTTCTTTGAAGAGGGTGGACAGGCCATTTCGAATTAAAAACGTCCTTATCTGTCAGGTAGAAATATAAGAAAGGTGTTAGAAGATACATATATTCAGCCAAGTTACAGTTGTAGGCCTCCCCCATGCACAAGAATAGAAAATCTAATTAAGAAAAGTAAGGTCCCCCATGCAGCATAGTATTCATATCTCAACAAGTGACCAACGAGCAAAGTGCCAAACGAAGCTGAAAACAATGGCAAAGTACCTTATAGGTCAGGAATTTTAGTTTAACCATCAAATTTGAATCCTCCTCAACCAGACCATCCTTAGTTGACGATCTTGAATTCGAAGCACCATTGGTATTTTCTGGTAAAGTGTTGCTGTCTTCGGAAAGTTCAGCAGCCTTGAACAGGTTTACATCAACAAAGAAACCTAACCATGAAACATAAGTCAGCCAAAGATGCGTCAGGACAGGTATTAATTGCAAGAGCTGGGAATTAGTTGTCAAAAGAGGTGAGAGTTTCTTGGAACAAAAGGTTCATCTTACCTCTGTACAGTGGCCACAACTCTTGATTTTTCCTACAAAGAAAAATGCAGGATTCGTTAGAGCTAATAAATATCTAAAAGAGAGCTAATGAGACACTTTCTCTATTTCATATTACAAGGTGGGCGTGGGAACTAAGAAGCCATTAATAGTATAGGAAAATGACCATGGTAGCCAGGAACTTATTTTCTAGGGAAGCAGAGCAAATAGTTAGTATGTGTATTTAATCATAAATGGCAAAGGGAGATGAGAGATAAACGATGGGAAAATGTTACCTCATCTCTTGTTGATAACGTCTAAAAGCAGAATCCTTGTGGACATGGATAACCATCTTGTAATACAAGTTATCATTTGAAAGAGAATCAATTTTTTGGTAATTCCAGTAACATTTGAAAGCTGCAGGGAGATTTCTCTTCTTCATGAGACGGATCATCTCCTGTAACAGTCCAGAACAACAAGCTATTGACTTACTGACATTGCAGTTATCATGAATTTAAAATTGAAGTATATCTATTACAGTCAAGAAGTATCTATTGTTGGACAAGAGCCAATAACATCTGCTAACCTGTAATTTCTTTGTTGCATAGTCCATGGGATGTGCTTGCAAAAAATGAGTGACAACTGATCTATCAGCATTTCGAGATTGAGCGTCAAGACCACTGTTTCCAAACCAATCGCAGTGGTCTGAACACAATGATGACCCAGCATTTTCAAGAAGTGCTTTAATTTGCTGTCATGTAAAAGTAGAAGTTACAGAAAGGTAGAACCAATACAAAAGTTAAGACAAATCATGAAGGAGATGAGAATGCCACTTCACAACATTAAATATTACCTGCTTCTCATCCGACCTATTAGCAGCGTATATTTCTCGTAAACTTAGTCCTAAATCAGAGTCGCCTGCATATAATAGCACCTATCTGAATCAATGGAACATATAAAGTGTTCACAACTTCACAGCTCAGAACCATCAAACAATCTCAGAACATGTTTAAATGCATCAGAAAATCTTTGTTAGGATAGAAGCATAGTGTACTGATATTAAGGTTCCCAGATCTGTGACACCCATTTCCAGGAGTTAATGTTTACTCTTTTGTGTTAGTTTGAGCTTGAACCACCTATGATAGGCTGAGCTTAAAACCACCGGCTGAACATAAGTTCATACTCCATACTTTCATGTTTGCCGGAATCACTTCTTTTGTATTAGCTTATGCAGAATTGGTCAAGTGTGATCAACCTCTGTGATCTACAGTTCCAACCATGATATATCAATTGTTAATGATTAAAAATAGTTAAAATACATATAGTTGTGTGGGCACTTTTTTGGAAAATGGTGAATATCCGTATCTATATCGGACCATCAGGTCAAATATGTATTGACTATATGCATCAATGTCGCAAAGTTTACCATGCTCAGAGTCAGAAGCAGGCTAGTGACTAACAGGAATAGCACTACCATATGGTATAATATAAAAACAAAAAAGGTTGCCTCGTTTTCTCAGATGAGAGGAAATTTTATTACTAAAGTTGTACTAGAGCTGCAACAATTAATTTGGATCGAAGGGAGTAGGTAACTTCAAAAATTTAAAGAAACTTAAAATGGAGATGAAAGCGTGGCCAAGGTCATTTATAAATAAACTGAAACCTTCTTAATCAACTCATATATTCACTCAAACAACAAGACAACTTCATTATAGCGTCTTACCTCCGTCTAATGAAGGTTGTTGAAAGTTCCTCAAAACTTCCATTTGAACTGAACTTTCGCGACTGACAATACGGGCAACCAGACCTTCAAGTATCTCACCTTGCACGATTACATGATCCTTTGACCCTAGAGCAGATAGTCAGTACTTCGATGGTGGGGAGAGAGGAAAATATGCAGTTCAGTTTAGAGCAGCAGTAAAAGATAAAGAGTGTCAGGCAAAAAAAAAATTTCAAGATAGTCACCTCGCACAGATATATCAGCTATTTCACCAAGGACTTTGCAAACGGATGTGGCAGTCCCCTCTTCACACAAAGCATCGTAGGCAGCAAAGAATGAAGTGGCGGATTTCCTAATGGAGATGTAAACAGAAAGCACAATGATGTTATGAGCGGCCCCAGCGCCAAATGCATATGTACGTTCATCTGAGAGCGATACTTGCATGACATCAAACAGATGAATGGCATGAAAATATCTGCACAGTGACATAGACACAAAAAAACCTAGCTGTTAAACAATTTCTAGCAATAATGCAATATAGAAAGTGCACTGGAGAACTCCAATAGGCTATAATTCAAAGGATGCACATCCATGTAAAGAGTAGTTGATGATACACACGAGAACGAAACAAGAGTCAGTAACATTGGCTGATCATTGTATTCAAGCAACACTTACTGTGGAAACATAATAACACTGCATTTGTTTTCAAAACACTGCTCGATTGCAAAACATGAGATGCCAAAATCAAAAAGTGGTTAGGAGGTCTGCTGGTGCAACTACATGAGGTATCATTATTAAAGTCTTTCACCCTTTCTTATAGTCCCATTTAGACAAGTCAGCCAAACACTCTGGACAGAAAACTTTCCACATGAAGTTATCAGATGAGCACCTCGTGGAGAATAGCCAGACATGGTTTGTTGGTAGGCGCCATTTCCGACAAAATTCAATCAACTTTGGAGTAGAATAGAATTGAGGCTTGCCATGACCCAATTCTGTCACAGCTGTAATCACAGCTACAAAACCAAAATAGAATTGATAATGTGGAAATTGATGAACTGAAACAAATGCAGCAAGTGACTTCATAGTTCAGAAGGAAAATGAAAGAATAATGCAGCATTTATAGCCTGAATACAATATCAGAATGAACTAACGATGACAAACAAAGTATACACTGAGCACTATTTAGTCAAGAGAAAAATAGGCATACCATAATCATCCTTAGGCCTTTGCCCATGGTCTCCTAATACAGCCGTGACAAGTTCCATTGAAATGCTTATTCGGTTTTTCTAGAAGCACAAAACAGAGGCAAAATAAGAAATCTTAATGGAACTGCTGACAACAGAAGGCACAAAGCATAAAGTAAGCATATGCTTGATTGTGCTTAATTCCAACAAACTAGCTCCAACAGTCAACTAAGCATCAAATCATTTTGTAATTTAATTGCTAGGCTTTAGATTTTATATTTGCTTATGTGAGTTTGTACTAATTAAGAAATATGCAAATTAAAGAGACTTTCAGACTAAAATATAAGTGCAAAAATATATATAAGAACAATATGTTTCCCCTAGTTGCATTCATACTGTATGCTAAAGAATTGGCGTGTAACAAGTAGTGAAAGGCTAACAGACACATGAACATGGAAAACAAAAGTCAACACATGAAATTCTTGACAAAAGCTGCATTGGATGTGGAATACCTCGAGACAATCATTGAATTCCGCTTGCATTTTAGGAGCTTCTCTCCCCCAAGCTTCACGAAACAAGCGACCCAAAACAAAAACGCCCACAGCAGTGTAGCTATAAGCAGAATTTGCCTTCAGTCAAAACACAGATAGCTCAAGAAATAAAATGCTGAGAAAAGAGCAGAACGTACATATTTCCAAAGCTGTTCTTGGCATATGCACCACCACGGTTACCAGCATACATGAACAAAGACCCTGAATGCTTGAGCGTAACCTGAAGAAAACAAAATATCTTAAGCAGGATAAACACTTCTTTTTAGGCAGCGGGGTAAACACATCAACCAATCAGTATAAGCTCTTTAGAACAGTTAACTAGAAGTGGGAAAATGACGAATTAGATATACCTCCATGGTAGCTAATCCTTGTGACACCATCTCAATCATCCGGGTTCTTGACTGCAATCACACAGATGATAGTTAATATCCCATTTAGGACCCCAAATGAGCGAGAACCCGCTGTTACTAAAATATGTACTGTATAGTCAGTTCATTAATATATGTTCATTAAGAACAATGAATATGATTGTATTGATCGAACCCATCAAGGTCTCTATCTACAACTATGTTAAGACTTACTGTAAAGGAAGAGACAGGGGGGGGGGGGGGGGGGGGGGGAATGCAGATTACAGACAGCAGGTTCAACCATCCAGTGACTGAAAATACAGTGGACTGCATGGATGATTCAGAAACAGAACTCACATCGCCACATAGCGATGGAAACCTAGAAAAGTGAGCAATACTTACTGATTTAAAAAAGTTAGAAACTAGGCCCCCGTTACTCTTTTAGCATTCCAAATCATACGAGGACAATCGCTGGAAAACAGAATTTATCTATTGATCAGATTTACCAAACACAGTAATAGTAGAACTGTCACAAGTTAATTTTTCCAAACCAACTTAAAAACAAGCACACAGCATATCAACCACAGATGAGCCCAGTTGAAGTGTAGCAGGAGCATCAAGGCGGGCAGTCCCATAAGCACTAACTAATGTAATTAATTAAAGTTGGGTCGTCAAAGTAGTACTGTACTGACTAACGGAAACTGTGGAACTGCTAGCAGCAAACGACCATGAACACGCACCTCCTGGTCGGATTCCTCGTTCTCGAACTTGGGGTAGAAGGTGGCCCGGATCCGCGCCTCGGCGAAGGTGCTGCTGCTGTCTAGCGAGAACTCCTTGAACAGAGCGGAGAGCTCGTCGCCGGCGCCGCCCTGCTCGGCCGCGACCCCTGCGGTGTCCGTGCTGGGGGACGCAGGTTCCATCTTCTCCTCGATGCCCCCGGCGGCCGTGGACGAGGGGGCGGGGGTGGGAGCGGCCGTCTCCTGCGCCTGCTTGCCCTGCGAGGAGAGACGCCGACGAGGTTAGGATTCGGGGAGCCGGAGAGGAGAAGGGTCGAGAGGCGGCCTACGTGGTCTCGGCGAGGAGGCATTGCGAGGGGCGAGGGCGGGGGCGGAGGTGGAAGTCGGCGGGGAAAACGGCGCCGCCGGCGCGGGGCACGGCGTGTTCCGCGGATTTGGCGGTGGGAGGACCTTCCGTTGACTGTTTTTTTTTTCATTCAGGCAAAAGGGGGCAGACAGGGATCGACGGGCTGCGAGAAAATCGGGTTGGGTTTGGGCTGTTGACCATAGCGAATAAGGCCCATTTCTGGGCACATCTACTGTCCATGACAGCACTCCCTCCGTTTCTTTTTACTTTGCACATAAGATTTGTTTCAAATCAAACTTCATAAAGTTTAACCAGATTTATATACAAAATTATCAACATCCACAATGCATGAGATATACTTCCTCCGTTCCTAAATATAAGTCTTTGTAGAGATTGCACTAGGTGGACTACATACGAAGCAAAATGAATGAATCTAAACTTAAAATGCATCTATATACATCTGTATGTGGTTTATAGTGGAATCTCTACAAAGACTTACATTTAGGAACGGATGGAGTACAATATGAAAGTTGATTCAATGATGCATCTAATAGAATCAATTTTATGTTGTGAATGTTGACATTTTTTTCCTATAACCTTAGTCAAAATTTACTATGTTTGAGTTTAGACAAATCTTATATGCGAACTAAAAAAACGGAGGGAGTACTACTACATACATACATTATACGCATAGCATACATAATATACAGTTTTTGCGCCCTGGCCTCTCGAAACTGATAATGCCTCTGAAAACAAAATTAAAACTATTGCATATAGATTATTTATGATTGTCATTAATAAGCAGTTCTATCATCATCTTTTTTTTTCAAAGACGATTTACTGGTTCCGGTGAAAACGACTCCAACAAAACCAACACAATATATATGATGATTACGATGAGCGGTTGAGCTTCATCGGTGGAAAAAATCACAACATTGTTCTTTATTTTGAAATTGCGCATCAGCTGGCGCATTAGCATGATCACTTGGAGCACGATAAAACTGATCAGGATGTATGGGATGGCAAAGGAGGATGGGCCGGCGTCGCCGATGCGCCTGGAGAAGAATATGTACTTTTTTTGCACGCATCCATGCATTGGTCCAATGAAATATAGCAGAAGTCGTTTAGTAAACAGCAGTCTAGACCACTCTTATGCACGCACAGTCCATGTGGTAAATTAATCTTCTTGTTGACTTGGTCATCCATGATTCGGCCTATGGGACAAAAAATATATCAACCGTTAATATCCACGAGTCTCCGTTGGTTACCAAATTGAATGACGATTATGTACTTCCTCCGTCTGGAAATACTTGTCATCAAAATGATTAAAAGGGGATGTATCTAGACGTATTTTAGTTTTAAATACAACCATTTTATCCATTTTGATGACAAGTATTTTTCGGACGGAGGGAGTATCTAGCAAGGCGTGTATATAAATGGGAACATGAATAAACCACATACAACCTATGTGGTAGTGCATGATCAACTAGAGAACAAGCTAGCATTATTTGTAAAGACAAATATGCACAGAGTAGGGCATACTAGTTTGCAGAGACGAGGGTTAAACTCGTTTTTATTTCTATCATTTTGATGCGATTATAATATTAGCTAAAGATTTCGTTATGGCGAGAAGAGGAAATACTAGTAGTGACTCAGGACGTGACTTACAATGTACATGGATAGAAAAGTACATCAGAAGCAGCAGCGAGAGCAGTGTTGATGCATTAGCAAGGCCGGTGTGCTTGTCCATCAAGATGATGCAATTGAAATTGCAAATTCTTCCTTGGGGAGTGTGTATGTATGTTTTCTGATCGAAGTACACTACAATGTGCTTGCTTTATCTACACATTGTTTCCATATATATAGACACACACATGAGAGAGAGTGTGTGTGAGAGAAAGAAGCAGAGAGAGAGAGAGGAGAAAATTAATTTAGGGTAGCATCCCCCACATCCAAGAGATATCTCTACCAATATATATGATTACTTAGAATACATTAATTGTAACCAATGTATATCCTTAGAATACATTAATTATATTATTTTTTTTCTTAGGCTATATTAATTATATATATAGGAAAATACATCATATATACACACACACACGGGAGCGGAGCTTTGTTGGGGCAGACCTGGGCCATCGCCCGCCCAGGATTTGGGCAAAAAGATTAGGAAATCGTTTGTAATCAGCCGGCTGAAACTGCGCGTCGCCTAAGTCGCCTTGCGAGCGAACCACGTGTCCCTGTGTGGGCTATGGTTCCGGACCAATAATCTTATATGTACAGGTGTTTTACACGCCTGTTACGGACCCCCTCTCGCTAATTCGCTCCCCCCCCCCCCCCCCCCCGATTTCGGGGGTGTGGTCCTGCTGCTAATCCTAAGCTAATCAGTTTGCTCCACATCAGCCTGTACGATAAACCCTGTAAAACAAGCATGTAGCTCTAGCATTATCCGTCCCGGACTCTCGCTATTTCTTTTTGGTGGGCGCCTGCTGTTTGCACACTAGCCACCAGCCACTGTCAGCCTCTGCTACCTACGTCACACATAATTAGCCATTGTTAAGTTTGTCATGTTTTCATGTCAAAAAAGAAACTATCATGTTTTTTTTGCGAGAAAATATTATGATCAAATATGTTAACAAATTTTTTGAGCCGATTTGTTTTGCAATAAATTAGTATTTGTTCCGTATGTCAGTATTTGTTTCATATATGTACACTTAGAATATGACACGCGCTACACCTCGACCAGATAATACGCGAATTGGTTCGGCCGCCTCAAAAGCTGTTGGATCTCATGCCCAATAGCAATCCGAGATATGAGCCGCGTCGGCTGAAATGCAACCTATCGTTTACAATATGACACATGTTGCATTCTAAGGTTTGCAACAGGACCTTTGTTGCGGTCACATTGCAAACACTCCTCGGTCTTCCAAACATTTTTTGATTGTTACACTAGTAGAAAATAGGGCTTCAGTTCGGGCCTGGCCAGCCCATTAGTCCCGGTTTTTCATGAACCAGGACCCATGGGGGGCATTAGTCCCGGTTCATGAGCCCAGGGGGCCGGCCGGGGCCTCGTGGGCATTGGTCCCGGTTCGTCTAGACCCATTTGACCCGGTTCTAGGCACGAGCTGGGACCAATGGTCCTCGCTCCTGGCCCACAACAGCCACGGGGACAGATTACCGGGCTTTAGTCCCGGTTTCTACCATGAACCGGGGCAAATGAGTTTCCTATACATACCCCATCGCCACAGCAGAGCACTCCATAGTGCTTTGTTTTTTTGGCCGGCAAGGGGAGGGCATTTGGGTGCTCTAGCTCACCTCCTATGCACATGAGGTGTTCGATGAAATGTCCGAGCCACACTAGTTAATCTTTCTCCTCTCGAAACTCAACATCCGAGCTCCATTTTCCCCGAGATTTGTCTAGGTTTAGCGGTCCGTCACGTCCCGTCCCCGTCTTTACCGCCGTCGATCGCCCGCACCGATCTCGTCGCCGGCACCACCGTGGTGAGCCTCTTGTTCTTATCTTCTTTCTGAAAGAAAAAAAATTCTTACTTCAGATAAATACTTGTCTAATTTTCTTACTTTTATTATTCCTTGTTATTATATAGTGCAATGGTTTTGATATCCGCCCTCGTCGGCCCTCGTCCTGTCTATGATTCAGACGTGGTATATATTATCTTTTGATAACTATTTGGTTCATTTATTGTTTATGACAATTATGCCGACCAACATGACATAGATTTTATTTATCTAGGAGGTTTTTGAACCGGAAATTCCAACCGACCCTATTGTCGAGAGGTTAAATTTAGTTGAAGAAGAAAACAATTAGTTGAAGGAAAAAATAAGAAAAATTGAGGAGGAGAAGATGATATTGGAGTTGCATGTTGCGGATGTCGTCGATGATCACAAGATCAAGATGGATGCAATGCGGTTGAAGATTAAAAAGATTAGAAAATATGCCATTCATACCGAGGCTTGGTATCATTATGCAGTTGGATCAGTTGTTACCTTGGTTGCGATTATGATTGCATTTGTTGTTGCATTGAAATGTTTTACATAATTTCAATGTATGGTTTAATTAGATGCTCTAGAGAGCTATATGTTGTTCAATGAGAACTATGTATGTACTTTGGTTTTAATATGATGATGAACTTCTATTAATTTGGTCACTTATCTATTCATGAGAGGGTTGAAAATTGATGATGTGGCTTTAAATGGTGCATTTTGAACACAGAAAAACTATGGAGTTCAAATAAGTTCAAAAAAATGAAACCCCTCTGTTCTAACAGACGAGTTTCCGTATGAAACCCCGATACTTCGAAAGAGATTGTCCGTTTTGTACACGAAGTGCATCCAGTTTTTGCCGTAACCCTCTCTACTTTCTTACACATGCTATGTGGGTGAAATGATGATACCATGCCAACTTTCAACCTTTTTAGAGTTCATTTCAAATGCTTTTCAATTTCATGGTCGTATAGCTCAAAATAATCGGTAAATGCATGAAAAATAACAAATGAAGTTAGAAAGGGTTGAAAATTGATGATGTGGCTTTGAATGGTGCATTTTGAACACAGAAAAACTATGGAGTTCAAATAAGTTCAAAAAAATGAAATCCCTTTGTGACAGACGAGTTTCCGTATGAAACCCTGATACTTCGAAACAGATTGTCCGTTTTGTAACAAAGTGCATCCAGTTTTTGTCGTAACCCTCTCTACTTTCTTGCACATGCTATGTGGTGAAATGATGATACCATGCCAACTTTCAACCTTTTCAGAGTTCATTTCAAATGCTTTTCAATTTCATGGTCTTATAGCTCAAAATAATCAGTAAATGCATGAAAAATAGTCAGTAAATCTCATAGATGCATATATGGTTGAATTTCAGGCCAAAGATACCGAGGCCAAGCTGCTACAATCCTTTGTATTAAATCAAAACAAAGCTATAATACTCTTCCCTTACGAATTCCAGTGAGTGTTACTATCTTGTGCATATTCGGTTTCCCTTATTAGTTGATGTTATAGTAATGTAATTGATGAATTATGCATGCATGCGCAGCTTCCACTATATTCTCCTAGAGATTAAACTTGAGCAGGGACTAGACTAAAAGATCCCAAGGAGTATGCGGACATGACTGAAATTCTAGAGAAGTAAGTTAAATCGATCATTATCGCACCATATTGGCAACTTTGTTCATTTCCTGATATCAAGTAATTGTTTTCTTTGTCTGGCAGGGTTTGGAAAAAATTCACCTCAAAAACTCCGGGACTGCCGAAGAAGCTGCAATTTAGACACCCCAAAGTAAGTACTATAGTAGCATGTTCCACGCATCTCCTAGTGATTCAAGCGCTAGTTTCATCAATACCATTTAGCATGCTTGCTAATTATTAGTTTGATTGACATCTATTTCTTCTAAAGTGGTTGTGGCAGGAACAAGGGAATGATTACTGTGGATACTACATTTGCGAGTCCATCCGCCACACGACCTGTGAGTGGGGCTACTCTGATAAACAATATGAAGTGCGTAAATAATAATATTCACAATTATATTTTATTACTATATTTGTGTTCAATTTCATTTATTCATATATATGTATTGAACCCCTTCTTCAAATTAGATATTTCGGATGCGGGATGAACTCCTACCACCAGATCGTATGCGAGGAATTCAAGAGGAATTGACGGCATTCTTTCTTGACCACGTGATCGCTAAAGACGGAGAATACCATGTGAACCCTGATCAGCTCGTTTTTAATTAGGAGATTATATTGTAAGAGATACTTATATTGTATATAAGTAGCCAGTAGTGTCGGATAGATATACGAGAACTTGTTGTTCGACCAATCTCTCAGAGAAGGAGAGGTGGTCGATATCACTTCTCTCTGTATGCATATGTTCATGACGATCTTCTGTTTCCTTCATTTGCTTACTAGCTAACTTGTCTAGTCCTCTCTATGCGTATAGTACGTAGCGTCGACCAAGCATGGAGATAAGAGAGGATACTTCTCTCTATTAATTAGCTAGCTAACACAATATATGAAACACCTAAATTAACCCCCTAAAACCCCCACCCCCCCTTCAAAAAAAACAAAAATCCCAGCACCTGAAATGCAGACGCGTGGATGCCTATTGGTCGCGGTTGGTGTCACTGATACGTCTCCAACGTATCTATAATTTTTGATTGTTCCATGCTATTATATTACCCGTTTTGGATGTTTATGAGCTTTACTTTACACATTTATATCATTTTTGGGACTAACCTACTAACCGTAGGCCCAACCCGTATTGCTGTTTTTTTGCCTATTTCAGTATATTTCAAAGAAAAGGAATATCAAACGGAGTCCAAACGGAATGAAACCTTCGGGAGCGTGATTTTTGGAACAAACGTGATCCAGAGGACTTGGAGTGCAAATCAAGAAGCAGCCGAGGCGGCCACGAGGGTGGAATGCGCGCCCCCTATCTCGTGGGACCCTCGGGCGTCCACCGACGTACTCTTCCTCCTAAATATACCCACGTACCCCGAAACATCCAGGGAGCCAACAAAAACCTATTTCCACCATCGTAACCTTTTGTATCCGTGATATCCCATCTTGGAGCCTTCGCCGGCGCTCTGCTGGAGGGGGAATCGACCATGGAGGGCTTCTACATCAACACCATAGCCCCTCCGATGAGTTGTGAGTAGTTTACCACAGACCTTCGGGTCCATAGTTATTAGCTAGATGGCTTCTTCTCTCTTTTTGGATCTCAATACCACGTTCTCCTCGATCTTCTTGGAGATCTATTCGATGTAACTCTTTTTGTGGTGTGTTTGTCGAGATCCGATGAATTATGGGTTTATGATCAAGTTTATCTATGAGAAATATTTGAATCTCCTCTGAATTATTTTATGTATGATTAAGTTATCTCTGCAAGTCTCGTTGAATTTTCAGTTTGGTTTGGCCTACTAGATTGATCTTTTTTGCAATGGGAGAAGTGCTTAGCTTTGGGTTCAATCTTGCGGTGTCCTTTCCCAGTGACAATAGGGGTAGCAAGGCACATATTGTATTGTTGCCATCGAGGATAAAAAGATGGGTATATATCATATTGCATGAATTTATCCCTCTACATCATGTCATCTTTCTTAATGCGTTACTCTGTTCTTTATGAACTTAATACTCTAGATGCATGCTGGATAGCAGTCGATGTGTGGAGTAATAGTAGTAGATGCAGGCAGGAGTCGGTCTACTTAATTGTCACTGACGTGATGCCTATATACATGATCATGCCTAGATAATCTCATAATTATTCGCTTTTCTATCAATTGCTCAACAGTAATTTGTTCACCCACCGTAATACTTATGCTATCTTGAGAGAATCCACTAGCGAAACCTATGGCCCCTGGGTCTATCTTTTATCATATAAGCTTTCTATCTACTTTTATTTGCATCTTTACTTTTCCAATCTATATCATAAAATACCAATAATATATTTATCTTATCATACTATCTCTATCAGATCTCAGTTTCGCAAGTGGCCGTGAAGGGATTGACAACCCCTTTATTGTGTTGGTTGCGAGTTCTTTGTTTGTTTGTGTAGGTGCGAGTGACTTTTGAGGAGCCTCCTACTGGATTGATACCTTGGTTCTCAAAAACTAAGGGAAATACTTACGCTACTATTGCTACATCACCCTTTCCTCTTCAAGGAAAACCAACGCAAGCTCAAGACGTAGCAAGAAGGATTTCTGGCGCCGTTGCCAGGGAGGTCTTCGCTCAAGTCAAGACATACCAAGTACCCATCACAAACTCATCTCCCTTGCATTTACATTATTTGCCATTTGCCTCTCATTTTCCTCTCCCCCACTTCACCCTTGCCGTTTTATTCGTCCTCTCTTTCCCAATATCCTCCTCTCTCTTTCGCTTGCCTTTTTCTGTTTGCTTGTGTGTTGGATTACTTGTCGCGATGGCGCAAGATAATACCAAATTGTGTGATTTCTCCAATACCAGTAATAATGATTTCCTTAGTACTCCGATTGCTCCTATTAATGATGTTGAGTCTTGTGAAATCAATACTGTTTTGCTGAATCTTGTTATGAAAGATCAGTTCGCCGGCCTTCCTAGTGAAGATGCCGCTACTCATCTAAACAACTTTGTTGATTTGTGTGATATGCCAAAGAAGAACAGACAATGGTATTGTTAAATTGAAGTTATTTCCGTTTTCACTTAGAGATCGTTCTAAAGTTTGGTTTTCGTCTTTGCCTAAGAATAGTATTGATTCATGGAACAAGTGCAAAGATGCTTTTATCTCTAAGTATTTTCCTCCCGCTAAGATCATCACTCTTAGGAACGATATTATGAATTTTAAACAACTTGATCATGAGCATGTTACCCAATCTTGGGAAAGAATGAAATTGATGATTCGCAATTGCCCTACTCATGGTTTGAATTTATGGATGATCATACAAAAAATTTATGCCGGATTGAATTTTGCTTCTAGAAATCTTTTAGATTCAGCTGCGGGAGGCACGTTTATGGAAAATCACCTTAGGAGATGCTACGAAACTCCTTGATAATATTATGGCTAATTATTCTCAATGGCACACCGAAAGATCTACTAGTAAAAAAGCGCATGGTATTGAAGAAATTAATGTTTTGAGTGGAAAGATGGATGAACTTATGAAATTGTTTGCTACTAAGAGTGCTCCTATTGATCCCAATGATATTCCTTTGTCTACTTTGATTGAGAATAATAATGAATCTATGGATGTGAATTTTGTTGCTAGGAATAGTTTTGGAAACAATGCTTATAGAGGAAACTTTAATCCTAGACCGTTCCCTAGTAATTCCTCTAATTATGGAAATTCCTACAATAATTCTTATGGTAATTTTAATAAGATGCTCTCTGATTTTGAGAATAGTGTGAAAGAATTTATGATCTTTCAAAAGAATTTTAACGCCTTGCTTGAAGAAAAATTGCTCAAAGTTGATGATTTGGCTAGGAACGTTGATAGACTTTCACTTGATGTTGATTCTTTGAAACTTAGATCTACTCCTCCTAAGAATGGTATCAATGAGTCTCTCAAAGCAATGAGAATTTCCATTGATGAGTGCAAGGAAAGAACTGCTAGATTGCGTGCTAAGAAAGATTGCTTTATAAAAGCGTGTGTTCTTCTAGTTTCCATGAAAATAATGATGAAGATCTTAAAGTTATTGACGTGTCCCCTATTAGATCTTTGTTTTGCAATATGAATCTTAATAATGATGGGACTGGAGATGAGTCAACTTTAGTTTAAAGGCGTCTCAATAATTCGGAGTTTTTAGATCTGATGCTAAATTCGGTAAAAGTGGGATTGGAGAGGTCAAGACTTTAAATAGCATTGAACCCACTATCTTTGATTTCAAGGAATTTGATTATGATAATTGTTCTTTAGAAGGTTGTATTTCCTTGTTGCAATCCGTTGTGAATTCTCCTCATGCTTATAGTCAAAATAAAGCTTTTACTAAACATATTGTTGATGCCTTGATGCAATTTTTTGATGAAAAACTTAATTTGGAAGTTTCTATACCTAGAAAACTTAATGATGAGTGGGAACCTACTATAAAGATTAAAATTACAGATCATGAGTGTTATGCTTTGTGTGATTTAGGTGTTAGTGTTTCCACGATTCCGAAAATTTTATGTGATATTCTAGGTTTCCATGATCTTGATGATTGCTCTTTAAATTTGCACCTTGAGGATTCCACCATTAAAAAGCCAATGGGAAGGATCAATGATGTCCTCATTGTTGCAAATAGAAATTTGGTGCCCGTAGATTTTATCGTTCTTGATATAGATTGCATATTTCTTGCCCTATTATTCTTGGTAGACCTTTCCTTAGAACGATCGGCACGATTATTGATATGAAGGAAGGGAATATTAGATTCCAATTTCCATTAAGGAAAGGCATGGAGCACTTTCCAAGAAAGAAAGTCAAATTACCTTATGAATCTATCATGCGAGCTACTTATGAATTGAGTGCCAAAGGTGGCACTACTTAGATCTATCCTCATTTTTATGCCTAGCTAGGGGCGTTAAACGATAGCGCTAGTTGGGACGCAACCCAATTTTATTTGTGTTTTTTGTTTTTGTTTCTGTTTAGGAATAAATTTTGCATCTACCTTCTGTTTAGATGTGTTTTTATGTTTTAATTAGTGTTTGTGCCAAGTAGAACCTATAGGATAACCTATGGTGATAGTTAATTTGATTCTGCTGAAAAACAGAAACTTTGCACGCACGAAAATAGTTTTGTTAAATCACATAAACGTGATTTTGCATTGATTATTTTTGCTGTAGATCAATAGATAAATGTTCCAGGACTTCCTATTTTGGTAGGATTTTTACAGTTCCATAAGTATTCGAAGTTTACAAATTGCTACAGATTGTTCTATTTTTGACAGATTCTTCCTTTCGTGTGTTGTTTGCTTATTTTGATGCATCTATGGCTAGTATTAAGTGGTATGAACCATAGATAATTTGGAATAAGGTAGGTTTGACACCAATATAAATAAATAATTTGGAATATAGAGAATTTGTGTTGCTTTATAAAGGGTATCCTTGTAGTGAATGAGTTCATTACAGTACCTTATGTGGTGGTTTTGCTTTCTTTCACTAAAGGAGGTTATGAGATTTCCTGTTGAGTTTTGTGTTGTGAAGTTTTCAAGTTTTGGGTAAAGATTTGAGGGACTATGGAATAAGGAGTAGCAAAAGCCTAAGCTTGGGGATGCCCATAGCACCCCAATATATTCAAGAATAGCCAAAAGCCTAAGCTTGGGGATGCCCCCAGAATGCATCCCCTCTTTCGTCTTCATTCATTGGTAACTTTACCTGGAGCTATATTTTTATTCGCCACATGATATGTGTTTTGCTTGGAGCATCTTGTATGATATTAGTATTTACTTTTTAGTTTTCCACAATCATCCTTGCTGTACACACCTTTTGGGAGAAGCCCACTTGATTGGAATTTATTAGAATACTCTATGTGCTTCACTTACATCTTTTGAGCTAGATGGTTTTTGCTCTAGTGCTTCACTTATATCTTTTAGAGCACGGCGGTGGATTAATTTTGTAGAAACTGCTAGTATCTCATGCTTCACTTATATTATTTTGAGAGTCTCTTAGAACAGCATGGTATTTTCTATGGTCATAAAATTGGTCCTAGAATGGTGGGCATCCAAGTTGGGTATAATAAAAACTGCCATAGGAAGTGAATTGGATGCTATGATCAATTTGATACTTGATAATTGTTTTGAGATATGGAGGTAGTGATATTAAAGTCATGCTAGTTGGGTGATTATGAATTTAAAGAATGCTTGTGTTGAAGTTAGCAAATCCCGTAGCATGCACATATGGTTAAAGTTATGTAACAAATTTGAAACATGAGGTGTCCTTGGATTGTGCATCCTTATGAGTGGCGGTCGGGGATGAGCGATGGTCTTTTCCTACCAATCTATCCCTCTAGGAGCATGCGCGTAGTGCTTGGTTTTTGATGACTTGTAGATTTTTGCAATAAGTATATGATGACCCACAAGTGTAGGGGATCTATCATAGTCTTGTCGATAAGTAAGAGTGCCGAACCCAACGAGGAGTAGAAGGAAATGATAAGCGGTTTTCAGTATGGTTTTCTCTGCAAGCACTGAAATTGTAGGTAATAGATAGTTTTGTGATAAGATAAATAGTAACGAGTAACAAGCAAATAAAGTAAATAAAGTGCAGCAAGGTGGCCTAATCCTTTATGTAGCAAAGGATAAGCCTGGACAATTTCTAATAATGAGAAAGGAGCTCCCGAGGACACATGGGAATTATTGTCAAGCTAGTTTTCATCACGTTCATATGATTCGCGTTTGGTACTTTGATAATTTGATATGTGGGTGGACCGGTACTTGGGTACTGCCCTTACTTGGACAAGCATCCCACTTATGATTAACCCCTATTGCAAGCGTCTGCAACTACAAAAGAAGTATTAAGGTAAACCTAACCACATCATTAAACATATGGATCCATATCAGCCCCTAATGAAGCAGCACATAAACTAGGGTTTAAGCTTCTGTCACTTTAGCAACCCATCATCTACTTATTACTTCCCCATGCCTTCCTCTAGGCCCAAATAATGGTGAAGTGTCATGTAGTCAACGTTCACATAACACCACTAGAGGAAAATACAACATACATCTCATCAAAATATCGAACGAATACCAAATTCACATGACTACTAATAGCAAGACTTCACCCATGTCCTCAGGAACAAACTTAACTACTCACAAAGCATATTCATGTTCATAATCAGAGGAGTAATAATATGCATAAAGGATCTGAACATATGATCTTCCACCAAGTAAACCAATTAGCATCAACTACAAGGAGTAATCAACACTACTAGCAACCCACAGGTACCAATTTGTGGTTTTGATACAAGATTGGATACAAGAGATGAACTAGGGTTTTGAGAGGAAATGGTGCTAGTGAAGATGTTGATGGAGATTGACCCCCTCCCGATGAGAGGATCATTGGTGATGATTTCCCCCTCCCGGAGGGAAGTGTCCCCGGCAGAACAGCTCCGCTGGAGCCCTAGATTGATTCTGCCAAGGTTCTGCCTTGTGGCGGCGGAGTTTCGTCCCGTAAGCTTGCCCATGATTTTTTCCAGGGTAAAAGCTCTGATATAGCAGAAGTAGGACACCGGAGGCCCACCAGGGGGCCCAGGAGATAGGGGGCGCGCCCTATAGGGGGGGCGCCCTCCTCTCTCCTGGACAGGGTGTGGGCCCCCTGGTGTATTTCTTTCGCTCAATAATTCTTATAAATTACAAAAAGATGTTTCGTGGAGTTTCAGGACTTTTGGACCAGTGCAGAATAGGTTCCCAATGTTTGCTCCTTTTCCAGCTAGAATTCCAGCTGTCGGCATTCCCCCTCTTCATGGTAAACCTTGTAAAATAAGAGAGTATAGCCGTAAGTATTGAGATATAATGTGTAATAACAATCCATAATGCAATAAATATTGATATAAAAGCATGATGTAAAATGGACGTATCAACTCCCCCAAGCTTAGACCTCGCTTGTCCTCAAGCGGAAGCCGATATCGAAAAATATGTCCACATGTTTAGTGATAGAGGTGTCTATAAAAATAAAATACGAACATGAGGGCATCATGATCATTCTTATAACAGCAACAAATATAGATTTTGTCATATGATTTCCTATGCTCAAGTGACAATCAATTCACAATGTCAAGTATGGTTGAAAAACTTCATTGGGAACTAACAAACTATAATCTCAGTCATTGAAGCAATTGCAATTTATCATAACATCAGAAAGAGTCAACAATAGAGCTTTTCAGCAAGTTCACATACTCAACTATCTTGTAGCCCTCTACAATTGCTAACACTCACACAGTACTGGTGGTTATGGAGTTTCAGCCGGACACTGAGAAAGATAGGGGCTTATTGTGTTGCCTCCCAACGTATTCACCTTTAGGTGATGTCAACAATAATAGCCCATGCTAACTTACATCCAATTGGATATATATATCATGATCTTTCAAACACGAGGAGCTTGCCATAGGATAAAATGAAAAAGGGAAAGGTGAGGATCACCTTGACTCAAGCATAAAGTAAAAACATAAAGTAAAAGATAGGCCCTTCGCAGAGGGAAGCAGAGGTTGTCATGTGCGTTTAGGGTTGATGCACAAAATCTTAATGCAAAAGAACGTCACTTTATATTGCCCCTTGTATGTGGACCTTTATTATGCAGCCCGTCGCTTTTATTACTTCCACAACAAGACCGTACAAAGCTTATTTTCTCTGCACTAATAAGTCATACATATTTAGATAGCAATTTGTATTGCTTGCAACATGACAACTTACTTGAAGGATCTTACTCAATCCATAGGTAGGTATGGTGGACTCTCATGGCAAAACTGGGTTTAAGGATATTTGGAAGCACAAGTAGTATCTCTACTTGGTGCAAGGAATTTGGCTAGCATGAGGGGGGAGGGCAAGCTCAACATGTTTGGAAGGTCAATGACAATATACTTTAACTGAGATGTCGGAAAACGTAAACTATTACGTTGTCTTCCTTGTCCAACGTCAACTCTTTTAGCATGTCATACTTAATGAGTGCTCCCAATTATAAAAGGTGTCCAAGATAATATATTTATATGTGAACCCCTCTTTCCTTATCACTTTCTATTAATTGCAATGATAACCAAAACTACGTTCACCAACTCTCAACAATTTTTATGCCTCATACTTTCTATGTGTGAAGTTATCACTATC
Source organism: Triticum aestivum (assembly GCF_018294505.1). NCBI lineage: Eukaryota > Viridiplantae > Streptophyta > Magnoliopsida > Poales > Poaceae > Triticum > Triticum aestivum. The sequence continues at coordinate 49,270,897 of NC_057810.1, forward strand.
CATAAGATCAATATGAACTCTTCTATTCTTTCTACTTTCTCAAGATCATAGCAACATAGCAAAGCCCTTGACTCATTTATTATAGATAGCTCACGGACTCGATTACAAAAAGAGATCACAAAGCAAAACTCAAAACTACTAGATATCAAAACTTCAAACTACAATATCAAGATACTACTAAATGGATCGAACTAAATAAAGCGGTAAAGATAGGAGTGTGATGTTGATACGATACTGGGGCACCTCCCCCAAGCTTGGCAGTTGCCAAGGGGAGTGCCCATACCCATGTGATTATGTCTCCTTCTTCATGGTTGGTGTTATGATCCTTGGCGATGATGCCCTTCAAGATACGGTTCTCCTCCTCGAGCTTCTTGACTTGTTGTTTGAGATCCATAATTTCTTTATGGAGCTTGCCCATAACGGCCAAAGCTCCTTTTACCCAAGGATGCTGCATAGCCTCTGGAGAACATGTAAAACTCTTTTTCATATTTTCATAAGAAAGAAATCTAAAGTTGGAAGGGGTGACCGAAGTAGGGATAGCCAGGCTAGGTAGTTCCCCCATCATGAATTCTGCTTGGAGGCGTGGGTTAACTTCTTGATCTTCTTCCATGGCATCTATCCTTTTCAAATCAGCCTCCATCTCGTCCTCCGTTGATGGTCCAAAGTGATAAGCATCGCTATTTTCTCCTGGACCAGGTGTTGGATGAGACACCCGACTCTCCCCGACTGACTCCTGAGAAGACATCTTGCTTTTATTCTGCAACAGGAACAACTCGAAACGAAAATAGAGGATATTTGCGTGATACGGTGGTCAAAACCTTCGGGAGTATATATAATGAATTTTTACCGACCAAAATACATAACGTGCAAGAAAACGGAGTCCGGGAGGCACACGAGGTGCCCACGAGATAGGGGGCGCGCCCAGTAGAGGGGGGCGCTCCCTCCACTCTCGTGGAGGCCTCGTGTCCCTTTCGGACTACTTCTTTCTTCCTAAAATTCTTAAATATTCCAAAACTGATAAAAATTGCCATTAGAGTTGTTTTGGAGTCGGTTTACTTACCTACCACATACCTAATCCTTCTCGGAGTCTGGAACGTTCTGAAAGGTGTCCCTTATGTATTCCTCTGGGGTTACAGTTTCAATAATATTAGTTTCAACATTGATAGGGTTACCTGAAATATAATGTTTAATCCTTTGACCGTTTACCACCCTCGGACTTGTGCCTTCGAAGTTGTTGATTTTTATGGCACCAGAACGATAGACCTCCTCAATAACGTAGGGATATTCCCATTTTGAGAGAAGTTTTCCTGCAAAAAATCTTAAACGAGAGTTGAATAATAACACATAATCTCCTACGTTAAACTCACGCATTTGTATTCTTTTATCATGCCAGCGTTTGACTTTTTCTTTGAATACCTTGGCATTCTCATAGGCTTGGGTTCGCCATTCATCAAGGGAGCTAATATCAAACAACCTCTTCTCCCCGGCAAGTTTGAAGTCATAATTAAGCTCTTTAATAGCCCAATATGCCTTATGTTCAAGTTCAAGAGGCAAATGACACGCTTTTCCATAAACCATCTTATATGGAGACATACCCATAGGATTTTTGTATGCAGTTCTATAGGCCCATAATGCATCATCAAGTTTTTTGGACCAATTCTTTCTAGATCTATTCACAGTCTTTTGCAAAATTAATTTGAGCTCTCTATTGCTCAACTCTACTTGACCACTAGACTGCGGATGATAAGGAGATGCGATTCTATGATTGACATCATACTTAGCAAGCATCTTACGGAAAGCACCATGAATAAAATGTGAACCACCATCAGTCATAAGATATCTAGGGACTCTAAACCTCGGAAAAATAACTTCTTGAAGCATTTTAATAGAAGTGTTATGATCAGCACTACTAGTTGGAATAGCTTCTACCCACTTAGTAACATAATCAACAGCAAGTAAAATATGTGTATAACCATTAGAGGAAGGAAAAGGTCCCATATAATCAAAGCCCCAAACATCAAACGGTTCAATAACAAGAGAATAATTCATAGGCATTTCTTGACGTCTACTAATGTTACCTATTCTTTGACATTCATCACAAGATAAAACAAACTTACGGGAATCTTTGAAGAGAGTAGGCCAATAAAAACCGGATTGTAGTACCTTGTGTGCAGTTCTGTCTCCAGCGTGGTGTCCTCCATAGGATTCAGAGTGACACTTGCGTAGGATCTGTTCATGTTCATGCTCAGGCACACAACGTCTAATAGCACCATCTACTCCTTCTTTATAAAGGTGTGGGTCATCCCAGAAGTAATGTCTTAAATCATAAAAGAACTTTTTCTTTTACTGGTATGTGAAACTAGGAGGTATAAATTTAGCAACAATGTAATTAGCATAATCAGCATACGAAGGAGCAGTACGAGAAGCATTGACGACCGCTAATTGTTCATCAGGAAAGCTATCATCAATAGGCAGTGGGTCATCAAGAACATTCTCTAACCTAGACAGGTTGTCTGCAACGGGGTTCTCAGCTCCCTTTCTATCAATAATATGCAAGTCAAACTCTTGGAGCAAGAGAACCCATCTAATGAGTCTAGGCTTAGCATCTTTATTTTCCATAAGATATTTAATGGCAACATGATCATTGTGAATAGTAACTTTGGAATCAACAATATAAGGTCTAAACTTATCACATGCAAACACAACTGCTAAGAATTCTTTTTCAGTAGTAGCATAATTTCTCTGGGCAGTATCAAGAGTCTTACTAGCATACTAGATAACATTCAATTTCTTATCGACTCTTTGCCCTAGAACAGCACCTATAGCATAATCACTAGCATCACACATAATTTCAGAAGGTAGATTCCAATCAGGTGGCTGAACAATAGGTGCAGTGATCAAAGCTTTCTTAAGTATTGAAAATGCTTCTACGCAATCATCATCAAAGACAAAAGGAATATCTTTTTGCAATAAATTAGTCAGAGGCCTAGAGATTTTAGAAAAGTCCTTAATGAACCTCCTATAAAAACCGGCATGACCAAGGAAACTTCTTATACCTTTTATGTCCTTGGGACATGGCATCTTTTCAATATCATCAACCTTGGCTTTGTCAACTTCAATACCTCTCTCGGAAATCTTATGCCCCAAGACAATGCCTTCATTAACCATAAAGTGACACTTTTCCCAATTCAGGACGAGACTAGTGTCTTCGCATCTCTGCGAAACTCGATCAAGGTTGCTCAAACAATCATCAAAAGAGGATCCATAAATGGAAAAGTCATCCATGAATACCTCACAGATCTTTTCACAAAAATCAGAGAATATAGCCATCATGCATCTTTGAAAGGTAGCAGGTGCATTACATAAACCAAAAGGCATACGTCTATAAGAAAAAGTACCAAAAGGTCAAGTAAAAGTTGTTTTAGATTGATCCTTTGCTGACACAGGTATTTGAGAGAAACCAGAATAACCATCTAGAAAGCAGAAATGTGTGTGTTTGGATAGTCTTTCTAGCATTTGATCAATAAAAGGTAAAGGGTAATGATCTTTCTTAGTAGCTTTATTTAACTTACAGAAATCAATTATGCTGTAATAATTCTTTGTGGGATCAACATCTTTATCATTAGGAACAACGGTAATAATTCTTTGTGGGATCAACATCTTTATCATTAGGAACAACGGTAATACCTCCCTTTTTAGGAACACAATGGACAGGGCTTACCCATTCACTATCAGCAACGGGATAAATAATACCTACCTCAAGGAGCTTTAGTATCTCCTTTCTTACCACTTCTTTCATCTTGGGATTTAATCGTCTTTGAGGATCTCTAACTGGTTTGGCATCTTTCTCCACTGTAATTTTGTGTTGGCATAATGTGGGACTAATGCCCTTAAGATCATCCAGAGTATATCCAGTAGCTGCTCGGTGCTACTTCAGAGTTTTCAATAATCTTTCTTCTTCTTTCTCTGAAAGGTTAGCACTAATAATAACAGGATATATCTCTTTTTCATCAAGATAAACATACTTAAGATTATCAGGTAATGGTTTGAGTTCAAACACGGGATCACCCTTGGGTGGAGGGGGATCCCCAAGAATTTCAACGAGAAGGTTATGTTTCAGCATAAGTTCCTGCTTAAGGAACACTTCATCTATTTCCTTTCTTTCCTTCATAAACATATCGTTTTCATGATCTAGCAAATATTGTTCTAACTGATCAGTAGGAGGAACAGCAACCACTACAGGAATCAGGTAATTTGCCGTTTGTGCTTCACAGACGGCAAAGACAGAATACATGATGGCAAAGAGTTTGCCGTCAATAGCAGACTGCAAAGTGTGTCGGCAAAGGGTAAATCGGCAAAGCCATACTTTGCCGTCAGCTTTATGTCAGGCTAACGGCAAAGGCTTTGTCGTCAGTTTTCACACTTCACCGTCACTCGTTACAGCCGGGCGGCAAAGAAAAGCACTTGACGGCTTGACATCCTAACGGATGGTGTTAGATACTTTGCTGTCAGCCTGCAGACGGCAAAGAGCTGAGCACTTTGCCATCAGGAGACAAACGGCAAAGTACTCATTTGCTGACGGCAAAATTCTGTACAGATTTTTTTAAAAAAAACTTACCTCAACAATTCAATAGACCATATATATCACAAATATAACAGCAATGTTCCATAGAAACAAAACAAACCATAGAAAATGTCCATATATATATATATATCATAGGGTGTCACAAAGTGTTGCATATGAGATCACAAAGTAGACTAAACCATCACAAAGTATCACATCTAGCTGGGCATCTTCAAGTCATGTACAACTCCAGGAATTAGCCTCGCGACCATCAGCTCTACACACACATGCTAAACTCCAACTATGCTACTGGAAAGGAAACCACACACAACTACTCGCTATGTCGAGAAGATTAAAACACCACATCAGGTTGACTGTAGCTCCGTGCAACCAATCATCGTTGCTGCTCCATCCCTTATTCACATACCCACTACAATTAACCAAACAAAAAAGAGGTTCAGACATAGATTTATCATATCAAATAGATTCAGACTCAAGAGCATCATTCATCATACTAAAGGGATTTTTTCAGTCAAATAAACTTGTCAAGCATATAACAGCATCCTAATAGACAAGAACCTATTGACACCAAATCTGAACTAGCCTAGTACAAGAATAAATATGACATGTACAACAGCTCCTCCTAGTACAGCTACAGCTCCTAGTACACATCATTTAGCAGGAGCAAACATGACATGCAAAACATGAGCAAGTATTTACACGCAGAGCAGCAGGAGCAAATTAAATATTTGTTAGAACCAAATCTGAACAAGCCACATACATGTACAACTGCTCATCAGGAAAACGAGCAACATGAGAGGAACCTAGTGGCCTCATACAATTCAATCAAGCAGTATATCAACCACAAGAATAGAAACCAGAGCAGAGCATGCATAAGTTGGGGAAATAAAACCGAGTCGAGAGGGAGGGATCAACCTTACCTGGTGGTTGATCATCGGCTCGGCCGTGGGGTCGTGTACTGCTCATCGTCCTTGTCTATTTTGTTCATGGACAGCGCCCACCCACAGCAATTAACCAAAAAGGAAAAAGGTTTAGACTTAGAAATTCACCGTATCAAATAGATTCTGTCTCGAGAGCATCATTCATCATACCAAAGCCATTTGTATGTCAAACAAATAAACTTGTCAAGAACTTGACAGTCTGAATAAGACACCCCCTTATCATCTAAATCTTGAGAAATCAGAGGCCCAAAGAAAAAACTTCCAAAATAGTAAAACAAAAAGAATATTAAGATAACTGGTTATGTAATAACATGCAACACAAATGTACACAAACTAGTGAAACTGTTGCATGAGATGAAAAGTAGCCAAGATTACATGATCTTGAATCCATGGTTGCTGCATGTTATCAAATAGAATCAACTGCAATTTTCTCATAACAATTCATATTCTGGTTTTTGTATTGGACAAACAGTGAACATATGCAAGAGCCATTTGCTTCATACCCATTACTGCTTGAATCAGTAGTTAATACTATCTTCTATTATTATTTCACTCAAGGAGATAAATAAATGAAGTTTTGGCAGTAGTGCAGAGGCAAAAGGAGAAATAAAGAGGCAAACTGAGAACACATCCAACACAGGAGTCCTTAGAAGCAAGAATATTCACCTGGATTCCTATATTATAGAGCATCCTTACTGTACTGAACTCTCCGTCTTCCTTCTCCAATTTCAAAATCAAGGGCGGTGCTGCAAATAAACAGTTCAAGAGAGAAGAGAAAGAAGTTACAAACTAATATACCGGTTTATCAAAAAAGTGCAAAGCAGTGAGGTTTACATGGCCATATAGAAGTAACATCACAGCAGTATATACCTTCCAACTCTAACAGCAACACGACCATGGGACTTTGAGGAAAAACTCAAAATAGGATGTATGTCGGGGCAGTGCTTGCCCCTATACTTATATAGTAACTTCACCATGGATGCATAGCTGTCATGCATGCAAGCAGCAGGTCGGCCAAGAGAAAAAATGTGTCGGCTCTAAGAAAGATAAATCATAACACAAGAAAACCATGGATACATGTATTAACAAATGCCATTAGGAGCGTGACCAGCAGCAAAATAACATCAAAGGAAGAAGCTTGAATGATACAAAACAGGAATTGATATACAATGCATTTTCCAAAAGGATACTAACCCCAAAGCCCATAATTAATCAACCCATAAATATTAAAATAAAAAACAGAAGTTCCTACGTGCATAGATAATAAGGACCTAACATGGCCAATGGCAAGGAATTGCCTCACAGCGTATCATGACATCAATGAGAACAAGGCATTTGTTTCGATCGCATAGATCCTTCCTCAATCATTAAGTATATCATAAAAGCAGGAATACCAAACCTGAAAGTCTGTGAGGGATGACAAAATACTAATTGGCATTGTACATCTATTTTCACTAAAGTGATGGCACAACCCAGAGCCTACCCGTGTCTCAGTTCTGATAAAGTGTGTAATTAGAAAACTATTTCAGTTCTGTAGAGCAACCCAAACCATGTACCCCCATCTACTCGTTGTAGAAAGATTACCCGCTCATGAGGACCTGGACAGCAATAAAGAAACCAATTGGAGATTATCGAGTTCATCTTATACTTCCTGGATCCATGGGAGCACAGACGGCAAACATATAATGTGTAACCTTGTAGAGAGGTGTTGTGATAGGTGTTACATATAATTAGTTGTGTGGATTTGAACTGCAAACATACCTGGATACAACCAAAGTAATAACTATGCATTGATAAAGAGAAGAGTACGGTTGTTTAATGCCCCTGCCAAAACATGAACATCCTCTTGCCAGAAACAAATAGTAGAAGGGAGCAGTCATAAATTATTATTATTTAATAGAAGGAGCAGTCGTAATTGTTGTGCCCAAACATGTATTTTGTACCATTATTGAGAATACATATTTTAAGAACATCAATCTCATAATATAACACAGGAAATAATTTGAATGCAGAGTACTCCAATATAGAACATACAACCCATAGAATGAAGGGAAGGGAAGGGTCGGACCTGTCCTTGACGAGCTTCTCCATGGCGTGCCTCTCCTAACGAGCACAAGCAGGTCCTGTCCCGGCGCGGATCTGGCCGCCGCCAACATGGCCAGACGGCTAGGGTTGGAGGAAGGGAGGCCATGGTGGTGCTTCTGCTGCTGGCCGCACCTACAGAGACGACGAGAGACGGGGGGGGGTGGTCAGAGAAAGAGTCGGAGAAGAGAAGGGGAAGTAACACCAAAACGCCGTCGTCGAGGTAGCCACCGTCGTCGTCGTTGCCGTCTGTCACCATGGCCCGGCGGCTAGGGTTTCCAGCGCAAAGAGTGAGGGAGGGCGGGCGGATCTGAGCGCGAAGAGTGAGGGAGGGTGGACGGATCTGAGCGCGTGAGGGAGGGAGTGAGCTAGGGTTTCGGGCTAGCGGCGGCGGGCGTGGGGGGAGGCGACTAGAGGAATCGGGGCAGAGAGGAGAGAATGAGAGAGAGGGCCGGCTCGGGCAGAGGCTTTGCCTCCTCAGCCGGCTAGGCTGGTGGGCCAGTGCACCGAGGCCCAGTGGCCCATATGGCCTTTGCCGTCAGTCCCCAGTAATGCACAGACGGCAAAGACGGGCTCCCGTTTTCCCACTGTCACCTGCATACATTTTGCCGTCTTCAAATCTTTACCGTCAGCTAACATCTATCTTTGACGTCAGCTGGAAACAAACACAGACGACAAAGTATGCATTTGCCGTCAGCAAAACAAAAAAAGACGGCAAAGTATGTCTTTGCCGTCGGTTGTTCTTTGCCGTCAGCCACTGACGGCAAAGTATGTCTTTGCCGTCTGCCCCGATGAAAAGCTGATGGCAAAGTGCAGTACTGACAGCAAATTAGTTGATTCCTGTAGTGAACGGAAGCAAGACCAATAATCTCATCGTTACTAGGTGGTTCCCTATCACGGGGTTGTCTACTAAACTTAGCAAAATTAAACTCGTGAGACATACCATCTATGCCAACAGTGACAGTATTCTTTTCACAATTAATCTTAGCACTAGCTGTATTCAAGAAGGGTCTACCAAAAATAATGGGACAAAAATCATCTTGTGGGGAACCAAGAACAAGAAAATCAGTAGGGTATTTAACCTTCCCACAAAAAACTTCAACATCTCTAACAATTCCAAAGGGTTTAATGGTATCCCGATTAGCAAGCTTAATGGTAACATCAATGTCTTCTAATTCAATGGGTGCAATGTCATGCATAATTTCTTGATATAAAGTATAAGGTATTGCACTAGCACTAGCACTCATATCACATAAGGCATGATAACAATGATCTCCTATTTTAACAGAAATAACAGGCATGCCTACGACAGGTCTACGTGTCTTAGTATTTGGTCTAGCAATATTAGCAGTCTCACCACAGAAATAAATAACATGCCCATCTAAATCATCATCCAAGAGATCTTTAACCATAGCAATACTAGGTTCAACATTAATTTGCTCAGGAGGTGTATAAGTCCTTGTATTACTCTTACGAACAACAGTTGAAGCTTTAACAGATCCTTTATCTTAACAGGAAAAGGAGGTTTCTCAACATAAGTAGTAGGAACAATAGGATCACTATAGGTAATAGTCTTTTCTTCAACTTTAATAGGTGCAACTACTTTCACTTCAACAAGAGGATTATATTTAAACCACTTCGCTTTAGGGAGATCAACGTGAGTAGGAAAAGATTCACAGAAAGAAGCTACTATCTCAGAGTCAAGTCCATACTTAGCGCAAATCCACGAAAAGCATTGGTATCCATAAAAAATTTAACACAATTGAATAATCATTTCCCGAGAGAGCTCATAATTGGGGCATGAATATCAAATTGACTTAAGCCTCCCCCAAGCTTGAGCGATGCTTTCTCCTTCGCGAGGCCAGAAATTATATATGTAATTACGATCACAATGAACAAGATGCATAGGATAGAACTTCTGGTGAAATTCCAACTTCAATCGCTTATAATTCCAAGATCTCGTATCATCACATAGCCTATACCACGTCAATGCATCTCCCTTCAAAGATAAAGGGAAGACCTTCCTTTTGACAACATCATCGGGAATACCTGCAAGCTTAAATAATCCACAAACTTCATCCACAAAGATAAGGTGTAAATTGGGATGCAATGTTCCGTCTCCTGCAAATGGATTAGCTAGCAGTTTCTCTATCATACTCGAAGGAATCTCAAAGTAAATATTTTCATAAAGTTCAGTAGGTTGAGGAGCAACTCTTTGCTCTTCTGGTTGGGGTGAAGATACCCCGAACAAGCCCCTCAAAGGATTAGTTTCCATAGTGACAAGTAACAGAACATTTCAGCACACTATATAAATGTTTCCTCACCAAGTTTCACTCACCAAAAGCGCTACACTCCCCGGCAACGGCGCCAGAAAAGAGTCTTGATGACCCACAAGTGTATGGGATCTATCGTAGTCCTTTCAATAAGTAAGAGTGTCGAATCCAACGAGGAGCAGAAGGAAATGATAAGCGGTTTTCAGTAAGGTTTTCTCTGCAAGCACTAAAATTGTAGGTAATAGATAGTTTTGTGATAAGATAAACAGTAACGAGTAACAAGCAAATAAAGTAAATAAAGTGCAGCAAGGTGGACCAATCCTTTATGTAGCAGAGGATAAGCCTAGACAATTTCTAATAATGAGAAAGCAGCTCCTGAGGACACATGGGAATTATCGTCAAGCTAGTTTTCATCACGTTCATATGATTCGCGTTTGGTACTTTGATAATTTGATATGTGGGTGGACCGGTACTTGGGTACTGCCCTTACTTGGACAAGCATCCCACTTATGATTAACCCCTATTACAAGCGTCCGCAACTACAAAAGAAGTATTAAGGTAAACCTAACCACATCATTAAACATATGGATCCATATCAACCCCTAACGAAGCAACGCATAAACTAGGGTTTAAGCTTCTGTCACTCTGGCAACCAATCATATACTTATTACTTCCCCATGCCTTCCTCTAGGACCAAATAATGGTGAAGTGTCATGTAGTCGACGTTCACATAGCACCACTAGAGGAAAAGACAACATACATCTCATCAAAATATCGAACGAATACCAAATTCACATGACTACTAATAGCAAGACTTCACCCATGTCCTCAGGAACAAACGTAACTACTCACAACGCATATTCACGTTCATAATCAGAGGAGTAATAATATGCATAAAGGATTTGAACATATGATCTTCCACCAAGTAAACCAATTAGCATCAACTACAAGGAGTAATCAACACTACTAGCAACCCACATGTACCAATTTGTGGTTTTGATACAAGATTGGATACAAGAGATGAACTAGGGTTTTGAGAGGAGATGGTGCTGGTGAAGATGTTGATGGAGATTGACCCCCTCCCGATGAGAGGATCGTTGTTGGTGATGACATTGGTGATGATTTCCCCCTCCCGGAGGGAAGTGTCCCCGACAGAACAGCTCCGCCGGAGCCCTAGATTGATTCCGCCAAGGTTCTGCCTCGTGGCGGCAGAGTTTCATCCCGTAAGCTTGCCCATGATTTTTTCTAGGGTAAAAGCTCTGATATAGCAGAAGATGGACACCGGAGGCCCACCAGCGGGCCTAGGAGATAGGGGCGTGCCCTATAGGGGGGGCGCCCTCCTCTCTCCTGGACAGGGTGTGGGCCCCCTGGTGTATTTCTTTCGCTCAATAATTCTTATAAATTCCAAAAAGATGTTTCGTGGAGTTTCAGGACTTTTGGAGCAGTGCAGAATACGTTCCAAAGTTTGCTCCTTTTCCAGCTAGAATTCCAGCTGCCGGCATTCCCCCTCTTCATGGTAAACCTTGTAAAATAAGAGAGAATAGCCATAAGTATTGAGATATGATGTGTAATAATAGTCCATAATGCAATAAATATTGATATAAAAGCATGCTGCACAATGGACGTATCAGTATATGAGTTCTTTTGACTAATGTTGAGTCCATGGATTGTACACACTTTTACCTTTCCATCATTGCTAGCCTCTTCGGTACCGTGCATTGCCCTTTCTCACCTTGAGAGTTGGTGCAAACTTCGCCGGTGCATCCAAACCCCGTGATATGATACGCTCTATCACACATAAACCTCCTTATATCTTCCTCAAAACAGCCACCATACCTACCTATTATGGAATTTCTGTAGCCATTCCGAGATATATTTCCATGCAACTTTCCACCGTTCCGTTTATCATCATGACACGCATTACTATTGTCATATTGCCATTGCATGATCATGTAGTTGACATCGTATTTGTGGCAAGGCCACTTTGCATAATTTTTCATATATGTCACTCTTGATTCATTGCCCATCCCGGTACACCGCCGGAGGCATTCATATAGAGTCATATCTTGTTCTAGTTTTGAGTTGTAATTCATGAGTTGTAAATCAATAAAGGGACATTTACATCTGTGCCCCTAACTCAAACCCACTACTCAGATTTTCCCCTAATTTTGAAGCATGCTCAAATTTACCCCTCCGCCGTTAAGTCACTACTCAGAAATGCAATTTCGTACAGTACTGTAGCACTTTCCGTCCAATACTGTAGCACTTTTCGTGTGCTACAGTACACATGGGCCTTTGACGGTCAAAGGCCTTTGACTGGACGGAAGGGCATTTCTGAGTAGTGACCTAACGGCAGAGGGGCAAATTTGAGCATGCTTTGAAATTAGGGGCAAATCTGAGTAGGTGGTTCGAGTTAGGGGCAGAAATGCAAATGGCCCATCAATAAAAGTGTGATGATCATCATTATTAGAGCATTGTCCCCAAAAAGGGAAAAAAAGAAAGGCAAAAAAAAGGCCAAAGAAAAAAAAGAAAAAAAGAAAGGCCAAAAGAAAAAAAAAAGTAAGGCCCAAAAAAGAAAAAAAAGAAAAAAAATGAAAAAGGGGCAATGTTACTATCTCTTTTCCACACTTGTGCTTCAAAGTAGCACCATGTTCTTCATATAGCGAGTCTCATATGTTGTCACTTTCATATACTAGTGGGAATTTTTCATTATAGAACTTGGCTTGTATATTCCTACGATGGGCTTCCTCAAAATGCCCTAGGTCTTCGTGAGCAAGCAAGTTGGATGCGCACCCACTAGTTTTCTTTTGTTGAGCTTTCATACATTTATAACTCTAGTGCATCCGTTGCATGGCAATCCCTACTCCTCATGTTGACATCAATTGATGGGTGTCTTCATAGCCCGTTGATTATCCTCGTCAATGTGAGACTTTCTCCTTTTTTGTCTTCTCCACACAATCCCCATCATCATATTCTATTCCACCCATAGTGCTATATCCATGGCTCACGCTCATGTATTGCGTGAAAGTTGAAAAAGTTTGAGATTATTTAAGTACGAAACAATTGCTTGGCTTGTCATCGGGGGTATATAATTTGGGAGCATTTTTGTGTGATGAAAATGAAGCATAGCCTAACTATATGATTTTGTAGGGATGAACTTTCTTTAGCCATGTTATTTTGAGAAGACATGATTGCTTTGATTAGTATGCTTGAAGTATTACTATTTCTTATGTCAATATGAACTTTTATTTTGAATCATTTGGATCTGAACATTCATGCCACAATAAAGAAAATTACATTGAGAATTATGCTAGGTAGCATTCCACATCAAAAATTCCGTTTTTATCATTTACCTACTCGAGGACGAGCAAGAATTAAGCTTGGGGATTCTTGATACGTCTCCAACGTATCTATAATTTTTGATTGTTCCATGCTATTATATTACCCGTTTTGGATGTTTATGGGCTTTACTTTACACATTTATATCATTTTTGGGACTAACCTACTAACCGGAGGCTCAACCCGTGTTGCTGTTTTTTTTGCCTATTTCAGTATTTCGAAGAAAAGGAATATAAACTGAGTCCAAACGGAATGAAACCTTTGGGAGCGTGATTTTTGGAACAAACGTGATCCAGAGGACTTGGAGTGCAAGACAAGAAGCAGCCGAGGCGGCCATGAGGGTGGAGGGCGCGCCCCCTATCTCATGGGCCCCTCGGGCGGCCACCGACGTACTTCTTCCTCCTATATATACCCGAAAACCTATTTCCACCGCCGTAACATTCTGTATCCGCGAGATCCCATCTTGGAGCCTTCGCCGTCGCTCCACCGGGGGGGGGGGGGAATCGACCATGGAGGGCTTCTACACCAACACCATAGCCCTCCGATGAGTTGTGAGTAGTTTACCGCAGACCTTCGGGTCCATAGTTATTAGCTAGATGCCTTCTTCTCTCTTTTTGGATCTCAATACCATGTTCTCCTCGATCTTCTTGGAGATCTATTCGATGTAACTCTTTTTGCGGTGTGTTTGTCGAGATCCGATGAATTGTGGGTTTATGATCAAGTTTATCTATGAGAAATATTTGAATCTCCTCTAAATTATTTTATGTATGATTAAGTTATCTTTGCAAGTCTCTTCGAATTTTCAGTTTGGTTTGGCCTACTAGATTGATCTTTCTTGCAATGGGAGAAGTGCTTAGCTTTGGGTTCAATCTTGCGGTGTCCTTTCCCAGTGACAATAGGGGCAGCAAGGCACGTATTGTATTGTTGCCATCGAGGATAAAAAGATGGGGTTTATATCATATTGCATGAGTTTATCCCTCTACATCATGTCATTTTTCTTGATGCGTTACTCTGTTCTTTATGAACTTAATACTCTAGATGCATGCTGGATAGCATTCGATGTGTGGAGTAATAGTAGTAGATGCAGGCAGGAGTCGGTCTACTTGTCGCGGACGTGATGCCTATATACATGACCATGCCTAGATAATCTCATAATTATTCGCTTTTCTATCAATTCCTCGACACTAATTTGTTCACCCACCATAATACTTATGCTATCTTGAGAGAAGCCACTAGTGAAACCTATGGCCCCCGGGTCTATCTTTTATCATATAAGCTTTCTATCTACTTTTATTTGCATCTTTACTTTTCCAATCTATATCATAAAATACCAAAAATATATTTATCTTATCATACTATCTCTATCAGATCTCAGTTTCGCAAGTGGCCGTGAAGGGATTGACAACCCCTTTATTGCGTTGGTTGCGAGTTCTTTGTTTGTTTGTGTAGGTGCGTGGGACTTTTGAGGAGCCTCCTACTGGATTGATACCTTGGTTCTCAAAAACTGAGGGAAATACTTACGCTACTATTGCTGCATCACCCTTTCCTCTTCAAGGAAAACCAATGCAAGCTCAAGACGTAGCAGCCACCAACCGGGACCAAAGGGCCTCCTGCTTGGGCTCACCGCACCGGCCACGTGGAGGCCCATCTGTCCCGTTTGTGTAAGAACCGGGACTAGAGGTCTAGGGCATTAGTACCGATACTTTAGTCCCGGTTCAAAAACCGGGACAAATGGCCCTTACGAACCGGGACAATAGGCCCTTTTTCTACTAGTGCTACAACGTGCCTTTAGACCCATGCTGCGACCACTCGTTTGCAATATAACGCATGTTGTGCTTGGGGATTTGTAACACGAGTCATGTTGCACTTGCATTGGAAATACTCCCCGGTCGTCTATGAGTCATGTCCGCAACATGCACATAGTGGGATTGGTTGTCTCTTTCCCCTTTCCTCTTCCCATCTCCATTCGTCACGCCGACTACCCCACCCACTGTGGTACGAACTGGGTGAGAACATCAGCAACCACAGCTTGTTGCATCTCCATCGCAGCTGCTCATCGCAGCATCCACCGTCGCTATCGCATGCAATGTCAAAGCACCCCATCGCCCACCGCTCTACAATGGAGCATCGTGCGGGCCCGTGGTGGCGCTATAGTGAACCATCGCGATGGCCATCCGGTGTTGCAATGGAGCTTCGACGAGGCAGTTGGTGCTATGATGGAGCACCGTTGCATGGTGGTGGCCCGCTGCAGCGAAGCTTCGCTGGCAACCATCGGGGTGCTACGATGGAGCATCGCCGTGCTAGTGTTGGCACTGTAGTGAAACATCGCCGGCAACCGTCGGGTGCTGTGATGGAGCACCGATGGAAGGCGCTGCAGTGAGGCACCAATGGAGCACCATAGGGTCAGTGTCAGCGCTGCAGTGAAGCATTGTTGGCAGCAGCGGGTGCTGCCATGGAGCACCACCGCGCCGGTGTTGGTGCTGCAGTGAAGCATCGCCAGCGACCATCCGAGGAGCATCATTGCGCTACCGGCAAGGGGCGCGGTGTTGCTTCCCACAGTGATCGGCGCTTCGATCGAGAGTAGGGGATGACTCGCGCAATGGCGTTAACCAAATCGAACGGGTGGCGAGCGTCGAATTTGATGTTCCCGGACTCGACTGATCCGTAGCCGCAAAGCCCATGTTATGTGTCAGTTGGTTGTTGTTTGGGAAAGATCGCATGAGTCACAGGTTTTTGGATTGGTGCACTCAAACAGCTCAGCACCGAGTCGCGAGACCTGGCGACACACCTACCAGCTTCAACAACATTGGTCATTGTGACGCCCCCGATTCAATTGTACACTAATCATACACGCAAATGTGTACGATCAAGATCAGGGACTCACGGGAAGATATCACAACACAACTCTAGACACAAAAAATAATAATAGCTTTATATTACAAGCCAGGGGCCTCGAGGGCTCGAATACAAGCTCGATACACAAGAGTCAACGGAAGCAACAATATCTGAATAGAGACATAAGTTAAACAAGTTTTGCCTTAAGAAGGCTAGCACAAAAGCAACACGATCGAAGAGGCAAGGCCTCCTGCCTGGGACCTCCTAAGTACTCCTGGTCTTCGGCGGCCTCCATGTAGTAGTATCCGTCAGAGGTGGCATCTGGCTCCAAGGACCCACAATCTGGTTGCATCAACCAGAAAGAAGAAAGAAGGGGAAAAAGGGGTAGCAAAGCAACCGTGCACTACTAGGGAAAACCTTATACACAGAATGTTACCAGTAGCGCTGTACAAAATCATACGCTACTGCTACTTAGTAGCAGCGTGCGTAAATAAACCGCGCTACTGCTATGACTTTAGCAGTAGCGCGTACTAGCAAAAAGCGTTGCTGCTTTGTTTGACCTGGGCGCACATGGCTAGCCCAACCTAGCAGTAGCGCGTATACTGGCCCAGCGCTATTGCTACTCTCCTTAGTTGTCGCGTGCTTACGCGTAAGGCGCTACTGCTAACGGAAATAAAATAAAGTGAAAACAAGTAGAAAAGTAAATGAAAATGAAAGAAATAGAAAAAGGAGAAAGGAAAAAAATAAAATGTAAAGAAAAATAAAAGAAAAAAGGGGAAAAAGGAGAAAGGAATAGCAGTAGCGGGTTTCAGGAAACGCGTTGTAGCTAAGTTAGCTATAGCGCGTTTTCGGAAATGCGCTACCGTTACGTTTCACTTAAACAACAGTTTCCCCCTGCCCCCGGCCACCACACACTTCTTCCCCAAATCCCTCGCCCTCGCCGCTGTCTCCCTAATTCGCCGTCGCCCCACTTCACCGCCGTCTCCTGCCGGCGTGGACGCCCGCAACCTCACCGTCTCCCCCCGAGGCCGCCGTCATCCTCACCGCCACCGCCCGAGGCTGCCCTCAGCCTCACCGCCGCTGCCTGAGGCTGCCCTCGACATCACCATCGGCGCCCTCCACCTCACCGCCGCCCGAGCCCGCCCAGGACCGCCGTTGCCCGCGCCCGAGCCGTCCCTCTCCGCCCCTTCCTCCGTCACCGAGCACCTCCCCGCCACCGTCTCTCCCCTCTCTGTAAGACCCCCACCCCTCCCCCCCACTCCTCTCTCTCTGCATTTTAGAGAAAAAAATTAGTAGAGCCACAATTTGTTTATAGCAAAAAATTTAGTTTAGAGCAAAGGATGTTAAGTAGTAGATGTTAGAGCAAAAATTAGTTTAGAGCAAAAAATTTGGTTTAAAACAAAAGTTTGTTAGGGCAGTAGGGTTTAATTAGCGTAGATGCTGCTTGTATAGTATATAGTGATACTAGTAGATGTTAATTAGGTTAGGGCAATAGAGCTACTAGTAGATGTTAATTAGATGTTTTCCAGTTAGGGCACTAGAGTTTTGCTAGGTTAATTAGGTTAGTAGTGTTGCTAGTGTAGTGGTACAGTAGGTTAATTAGGTGATGTTAAATGAATAACCTAAATGAATGAAATTAGTAGTTAACTGGACTTTTTTTCCTTTCATCATTATAGAACACTAAAGTTAAATGAATTTTATTCTATTAGTAGTTACATGAATTTCCTTCTACACATTGTTTTTGAATTAGCTTGTGAAATTTGGACACGTGGTTGCTCGTGTATATTTGGACATGTGTTGCGGTGTCGAAGAGGGATATTTGAACACTGTTTCCAGGGAATGATGTTGAGTGGCCTATGTTTTGCCGGAATGTTGATTCATTTCTGTTCCAGCAAATTTCAAGTTCTCGATTTGTCCACTTTTTAGCAAAGGTCATGCCAAAATTTTCCGTGAATTTCGGCATGACTTGTGCTACAAACTAGGACATATCGAGTGCCCGGGATTTGCCGCACCAGGAAGGAGTCAACATTCCTGCAAAACAATAGGCCTTTTTATGTCATTATTCATTTTATTAGGTCTAGAATTAATTGACTAGATTTAATCATAGGAAACATGGCTAGCAACGATGAAGGACAGGGTTCTGGTGATTGCGACGACATCTACTGGGCGGCAGACGAATTTTTTAGCCTTACCGACGATCAACCGATGTTGTTGCTGGGCCCACCGGTGACATCGGGGACTGAGACCGACACGCAAACCGGTGCTGAGACTGAGACCGGCGCTGAGATTCAGACCGGCATCGAGACCGGCGCTGAGACCGGTGCTGCCTCGGGGAGCGGAGCCGGTGTAGAACCGAAAGCAAAGAGGCAACGTGTTCCTAACAAACTCAGGACTACTAGACTGGTGGTCACGGAGGTGGACGACGGCAATTTTGAGCCAAAGGCGCCAGAGGAAGCGCGCGCGTGCTACGACAATCAAATAGGCTGCATCGTACGGACAACCGCCACCATCAATGATGAGAAACTTCAGAAGATAGAAAATATGAGGAGCTCCCTCCTAAAGAAGTTTCACCAGATATTCTTGTTCCCGGGCCGGAATGATAAGGATTATGAAGATCCAGACGAGGACCCGGCAATGAAGAAGCTAAACAAACATGCCATGACCAAGTTTAGTGACGCGTTGGACGCCTGGAAAAATCGAGTGAAAGCAAAGATCATCGACAAGGAACCCTACTGCAAGATTGTAAAGGATAACCCGACAATCACGGAAGAGCAGTTTCAAATATTCAAGGAGTCTTGCGAGGCTGAAGCTGCCAAAAAAAGTCTAAGTACATGAAGGGGCTTCAAAAGAGGAACATTGGGAGCCACCACCTCGGAAGCCGTGGTTACGGCGGAAAGAGGTCCAAATGGGCCAAGGAGGACGCGGAAGCCGCCAGTCTGGGCTTCCCAGACCCCTTGGCGGATTTCACCGTCCCGCGGGAGCGTGACGTCCTGAGGGCTCGGCACCGTTGGGACCCAGTGAAGAAGGTTTACGAGACAACACCGGTCATTACGGAGTTCATGAGACTGCTGGTAATTTTAGTTTCTGATCAATTCGACTGCACATGTTAGTCATATTTGTAAACGATCCTTGTGCCTTTTGCGGAGAGAGCAGCACTGGATTGCGGCCGAAAGCGACTCGCCATCTGAGGCATTGGCGAGGCCCAAGTGGGACACTCCATTCAACCGGGCGTTGAACATATTGAAACGACAACCGATGGATACTCGACCGTCATATGGACGCGTGCACGGTGTCGGAGACGGCGCCACGTGGAAGAAGTACTACCGTGAGACCACGAAGGAGAGAAAGGAAAGACAGAGGTTAACTGAAGAAAACATCGACAAGAAGGTTGAGATTGCGGTTGAGAAGAAATCATCTCAGACAGTCGCAACAGCGGTAGCTGCCGCAAAACAGGTGGTTGCAGATATGTCTACTTCCCTGGTGACAGGCGTTTTCACTTGGACAAGGCAAAATCCAGAAAAAAATGCAGAGGACTTTCCCCTTGCTGACTTCTTGGGAGCACCGGCTCCCGCACCGGCTCCCACACCGGCTCCCGCACCTGCTCCCGCACCTGCTCCCGCACCGACTCCCGCACCGGACGTGCTGGGTGGTGCCTCGTCTTTGGCTGAGCTCGACGCCCTCAAGGTATCTGTCACACCGGCCCCCTTCAATATAAATGTAAAATCTCCCGTTTTCGTTGCCTTTCGGATGTCTCATGTCGCAGAATTTTCTTTGAAGGCCAACGAAACCCCATGCACCATATTGTACACCATGGGCGAACAGAAGGTGGACCTGGGGAAGGCGACGATAATGGAGCCGAAGGAACCATTGTTCCACAGCCGGCCGATCCCCCCGAACGTCTTCAAGGTTTCTGTGGCCAGTGTCAAACCGGGCCACGAGAATTTGCCTCCTCTAATACTAGTGGGGGATGAAGACGAGACCCCGCGACGGCTTGGTGATTGTTGAAATGGGTGGGTCCTGTTGTGGCCAAAGAGTCTGCTTCGTCTGGAGGCGGCCGGGAGCACACCCACGAGCACGCAGCCTCAGCAAGGTATGAACATCAACACCCCACCTACCCAATTAGCGCCGGGTGTCGGGTTGGGTGATAGCGGACAGGGTAAGGAGGAGGCTCCATTAGTCGCTGATGACGTCGCCATGGATGAGGATGAGGATGACGATGGTGCTGAACAGTATGTCTATACTGGTGCCTCCTCAGGGTTTGAGCGTCATGAGTCGGTGCCTGAATTACCGTCTCAACGTATTATGGACGACCTTCCGATAGTAAAGAAGTCTAGGAAGAGAGCGAGGAAAGGCAAAAAAGCTGATTCTATGATCCAGCCGCCTCAGCAGCCTCGGCTTCAGGACCGTATAGATATCCCCAATGCGGATAAATGACATATCCCCGGTCAACCAATCCTACCTACAACAGCGCTATGGGCCAGATTCGACGATCTAAGGAGACTTCATGATGATGTGTTGCGGGTAGAGAAAGGCCTCATCGCCTCGAAAGATCCAGGATACCCACTCTACGTGGTTAACGTTCCGCGGCAAATGTCGTACATCTACAGCTTCCCTGCGGATAAGTTCTTCCTCCGATTTGATTACATATTCGACATGTTTCACGTGAGGAAGCTGGATTTTACGTTTGTCCGCCTTTATGCCTTGCACATGAACTACATCATTGGGGTTGAGAAGATACGTCATATCTGTGTCGCTGACCCGTACTACATGCACGAGGGCTTCTTGGGAATCTGCGCAGAGCAGCGTGAATACGCGAGGGATTACATCGTCAGCTTCATGCTCGCCAATAAGGACAAGGAGGCGATTCTCATGCCTTATCATCCCGTGTAAGTCATGCGCGCTGCTATCCTTCCTTCGATTTCAATAATTCATTTGCACGGTGGAGGCTAATTAATTTGAGGTGTACTTATTTTGCGCAGCGGCGGGCGCGCCGTCCTTATCATCCTTTACCCCCGATTCTCCCATGTTCTTTACTTGGACTCGTCGAAGAACATTCACAAAAAGGATTACACCCACATCAAAGATGTTCTTGACAGTGCTATGTTTTACTACCAAGCAAGGGGTGGAGAGGTTAGGGACAAGAAGAGAAGGGGCGGCAGGGTCGCCTTCAGCCATAAGACCGACTTCTGCTGCATCCAGCAACCGAACGATTCTCTTAATGATGGATTCTATGTCCTACACCACATGCTGGAGTACAGACGAGATCACCAGAACCTTCACATGTCACCTAGATCCGGCGATGCCCATATTCTGCAATGGGTAAAGGACATAGGAGATATCAAGGATCATCGACTTCAAGCTGAGTTCTATAACATCCAGCGCGAACTTGCCCAAATCATCATGAAGGAGGTCGTCGGAAAAACAGGGATGTTCTACGAAGAAGGACAAATGTCGCGGGAAGATGTCCGAACATGGGTAGCCGCTCAGCGTCTCGACCTGAAGCCTTTCACTAGGCTCAGGGACTATCTCCCTGACATTGATGGATGCCACGACATGTTGGAGTGATTGTCGATATATGACAATGTGTCCGTTTAGTCCATACTTTCTGTATGATAAACCTTTGAGTTATGCACGGTGAAACTTTATTTGTGATGTAATTAAACCGTCCTCCTCCTCGACTAGCGAAAATCACTCTAGTTAGGGCATTTTGGGTACGATGAACTTTGTTATTTATGCTTACGATATGTTGTTTCTATTTTTGCCAAGTCTGTCTCTTTCTGTTGCTCAACTATATATGTTGCATATCATCGACTCATGTGACGATGCAGGTGCATAGATCATAGATGGCGAAGAAGTGCTACGCCAGGAGTATTTTAACGACAAGTGGCTGGAGTGTCAGGCCCAGGTGTATGCAGTAGTTAGTTTAGGTTCACGCTAATGCAAGAGAGGGATACAAACCCATGTACTCAAAGTGATAGCTCTTCTCGCGTATATCATTGTTTAGATGGATGACGATGTATTTGCAAGTAATCGAGACTTGTATCACTATTTTCGAGATTGATGACGAGAGACCACTTTGTGTTGGATGATGATTATGATGATGACATGATTTGATGAGACTAATTGTATGTATATGCTATGATTACATTTGAATGTGTATGATATGCTAAAGATTATTGTATAAAGCCTATTCAAATACAAAACAAATATGCAGGAAAAAAACTAATAAAACTAGTAGTAGCGAGGGGGGGGGGGAATTTAGCAGTAGCGCCGCTACCAGTAGCGCTTTCCTGTAAACAGCGCTGCAGATAATATCAGTAGCGCCCTTTCCTAAAGCGCGCTATAGCTATTCATGTATAGCAGTAGCGTGGGACAACAGGCGCTACTGCTATACGTTAGCTGTAGCGCCTTATTAGTAGCGCCGGCACCCGCGCTACTGAGAGGCCCAAAACTCGCACTGCTGCTAGGCTTTTCCCTAGTAGTGGTGAGTACTCATCCAAAGTACACGCAAGCATCATATCTACACTAAGTATGCATTTGTATCAAATGGAAGGGTTGTATCTGTGGACTGAACTGCAGAATGCGAGAATAGAGGGGGAAAGCCTAGCCTATCAAAGACTAGCATCTTCACGCAGCTCCAAGCATCTTACAGCATGTAGAAGAGTAAAGAATAGCAATTTATAATTAACAAGCATGTTGTAACATTAATGCCCAGAGATCCTTCCTCGACTACCTGCGAGAAAGCAATCCCGAAGCCACATATCCATCACATATCAAGTATCCATTTCTAGTTGTATAAGATCAGGATACACGTATGAACGTCCATTACCGTGGACACGGTATTCAAATATATGTCTTCCCTGCAGGGGTGCACCACGTTACCCAACACGCTCGATCACTCTGGCCGGACACACCTTTCTGGGGTCAATGCCCGGCCTCGGAAGATCAGCACATCGCAGCCCTACCTAGGCTCAGCAGAGAGGTCCCCGCCGGTCTACATCCTAAGCACTTCGGGGTCTTGGGCGCATCCCCCACAGCACTCCGGGTCGTTGTGTGCAGGGTGGATACCAGCACCGCCTCGGATGGCCAGCACGATCCGACCATGCCATAATGCTGAACTGGACGTCTGACAAAGCTTCGGCTGATACCACGACGTCGAGGCCCATAACTATTCTCACGTGGTCGTTAGTGCGTAAAGGCCAAAGGCTAACTCAGAACAAATACCCAAACCTGTTAGTGCATTATTAAAAGGAGTGACGGCTGTCGGGACAAGTCCGGAGCTATCACCCCCTCCTGGGTAATACCGCTAAACAGCCAGCCGCCACTGTCACATCGCACCGGTGCTCTCCGGGCCCGTCCGGCTTTCACAACGGTCTCCAGTAAAGTCAAGGTAACTGTGTGTCCAAACATCAAGGGGAAAATCCGAGGAATCACCCCCGATGGATTCCACTCAATGTAATCATCAAGGTGAACGTAAGAGGGACCACCCTCGAGGTTCACACTTGAGGTGTTGAACGACAAAGCCGTATCGGGAATTGTGAAGGAGGAAATCACCCTCGATGACCACGACCGAATAGCTACACTACAGAATTATCATCAGGAGTGCGTTATGAGGGATCACCCTCGGCAGTCGATAGTAGCTCTGCAGAGTCGAGCAACAAAAGGGGCGTGATGTGATGTGAGGTGTCGGGCTCTGGTCGTCGATCACGTCGATCGAGGCGTCTACGATGAAGCAGGGGCAACAAGGACAAGTGGGGGTCACTGATGGATCACTAACCAACCTATACTAAGTAGTTTAGGATAAGCAGGTAGGTAACAAAAGCAGGTACAAAAGCAGGCTATGCATCAGAATAGGAGCAAACAATAACAGTAGCAAAATCTAATGCAAGCATGAGAGTATAGAAAAATATTGGGATGATCAAAGGGGGGGCTTGCCTGGTTGCTCTGGCAAGGAGGGGTCATCAATCACGTAGTTGATCACAGCGGCCGCATCGGTCTCGGGGTCTAACGGAGAGAAGAGGGGGAAGAAACAGTAAATATAAAGCACACATAGCATCACAAAGCATAAGTGGCAATATGCTGTGCCGGGAGTGACCTAACGTAGGCTACACGATATAGGTGAAGGGGGGATTCAACCGGGAATGTTTTCCTGATTCTGGACCTGCGTCAGACAGATGACCGGAGGGGGAATGTCCCATGTTCAGCATGCTAGGGGCATGTGGCAGATGAATGGACCACGTATTCGGATTCGTTGGATTTTTCTGAGCAACTTTCATATAGAAAACATTTTCATCTGAGTTACGGTTTAATTTCTATGAATTTTCAAAATTTAAACAATAATCTGGAATTATTTAAATTAACAGAAAAGGTATTATGACATCAGCATGACATAGGTGTGACGACAGCAATCAACAGTCCGGTTGAATGGGGTCAAACCTGACCTGTGGGTCCAGTGGGACCCACTGGTCAGTGATTGGACTAATTAAACATTGTTAATTGGACTAATCTAATACTATTTAACAAGCGGGGCCCACTGTCACTGTCTAATTGGTGAATAGATTAATTAATCAATTTAATTAACAGATTTTCTATTTATCTAAAACGTTTTATTGACTCGGCCCCACATGTCAGTGGGTTGACCCAGTCAATGAGTCAACTGGGCCCACCCGTCAGTGGCTTAGTGGGCCCCATACGTCAGCGCCAGGTCAGCCTCGCCCGCGTCGGTGCCGGAACCACGCCGGCGACCAAACCTGCAGAGGCGTGGCCTCGGAACTCGCCGGAAAACATGCTACGACCACCGTTTTGTGCGCGCGAGGTGGCGTTCGAAAGAGGGGAGCGAGGCACGTCGCTTGGCGCTAACGGTTGGCCTCGGGAAGGCCTAAAACAACGACGGCACGAGGCGAGGCGGACGCCGGAGTTCGGCCATCTCCGCCAACATCGACAAAGGGCACGAGGAGACGAGCTGGAGGCTCGGGTGGCACCAGGGAGGCGCCCTGAGCACGTTGACGTGCTTGCCCGACCTTGGTAACGACTACAACGACGCCAACTAGCTGCGCGGCGGAGCTCAGCGCGGCCATACATGGCGATGGCGGTTACATGCGCGAAAAAGAGCGGCAGAAGGAGGGGGAAGGAGCGGATCTCACCGTGCGGCTAAGAAAAGCCCTCGACGGCTTTGTAGCGCAGGGGAGGCGACAAACGGAGCGGTGGAGCTCCGGTGATCCGAGGCGGACGCCGGTTCAATCTGGGGACTGCAGCGTTCCCCCGCAGCAACGGCTGGCCCCATGCGATGAGGACGAACGCGGCGGAGCTCGTGGACATGCCAGCTTGGTGCGGGGCAGCCGGTGGCCGCGGGATTTACGTCGAACAGCGACGACGGCGTCGGGCAACGTGGGGGGGGGGGGAGAGAGAGCCAGAGGGAGAGCGGGGTGGATCTAGAAGGTGAGAGAGGGGGCAAGTGGGAGAGGGGAACGAGGAGCCTGGAGCGCTGGAGGCCTTATCCCCTCCCGGCGTCGCCGGCGAGGTGGTCGGGGGCAGCCATGCTCCTGTAGCGACCGAGATAGAGGAACATGAAGGGGGAGAGACCGGGAGGTCAGGTGGGCTGGCTCGGGTGGGTGGTCGACTGGGCCGGCCAGTTAGCCGAGGCCCAAAGGCAGTCAGGGGAGTTTTCCTTTTGTCTTTTCTATTTTGCATTTTCTTTTTTCTCCAAAAGTCTTTTGTAAAAAGTGTAACTTGTCTCAATAATTATTATGTAGTATTTAGCACTGCCTCAAGAAGTTTAAGATTCAGTTGGAAAGCCTTAGAATTTTTATAAATTTAAAAGTGATTTAAAAATATTATTTTGACCCCTGTTTTATTCATTTAAGGGCATTTAAATAATTTATAAAATATGGTTTTCAAAAGGACAAATATCCAGAGATTATTTACAAGACTTTGAACATTTTGTTTTCATGTTTGAGAAATTTGAATCTTGGACGTTTATTTTAAATTTGAATTTGGATTGTGACTTGGATCAACCGAGGATTAGCAACAGTAATGTGATGACATGGCACCATTAACGAGGGTTTACTGTGGATTAATTATCCGGGCGTCACAATTCTCCTCCACTACAAGAAATCTCGTCCCGAGGTTTGAGGAGGTAGAAGGAAACAAAACAGGGTATTCATCATGAAGACGATCCTCGAGCTCCCAAGTGGCTTCATCTTCAAAAGGATTGGACCACTAAACTTTTAGAATTTTGAAAGCCCTCAGACGAGTACGACGTTCATCTTGAACGAGAACTTGACTTGGATGCTCTATTTAAGTGAGATCATCTTGCAGGGGTTCGGCTTTATAAGCCATGGGGTTGTCGCAATAAGCCTTGTGACTCAGGGCATCGATCATGACAATAACCTTGCCAGGGGTATAAGAAATACCATAGTCATAGTCTGTGATTGTTTCCATACATCACTATTGACGGAGATCCAGATCTAGCTGAGTAACAGATACTTCAGACTTTGATGATCGGTGAAGATCTTGCAATGATTACCAAGAAGGAAATGATGCCACAACTTCAGTGCAAACTTAACTTCAACACGTTCAATATCATGGACTGGGTAGTTCTTTTGAAAAGACATCCTAGAATTCACAAACGGCTGGAGCGTTTTCAATTCTCACAAGAGGGGAATCGTTTTAACGCATGCAAGGAATAAATCCGTGCTTCGGCATTACGAACAAGATGAGCATGGTAGCTTACTATCTCATTTGAAGGATGTAATAGATGGACGAATTTAGTGATGCAAATGACAGAAGTGGTATATGTTTTCGACCATTCCATTCCCAGAATGAGGTCGATGTGGATGACTTCAAAACAATGGGTGAAACATGGAATTCCAACCTTTCAAGTTCAACGGGGGACGTTGGGACTAACCAAGGTGGTTCGACATTGGCCCGCGGAATGCAGCTTGGGATTCTGGTCAAGTGATGGCGGTTCCAACACGTAAGGAACACATGTGGGTGTCTTACGATTTGAGCAGCGGGGCCTTTCAAGTGATAGGCCGTGAAGGTGACATAGTCGGTAGGGGCTACATTAGCAGATTACCACTCGAAAATGATGTCACGGAGCCAAACATCAGCATCAAGCGACTGGGTTGAGCTGCGGTAGATGACAGGGTTGAGACGTGCAAAGTTTTGTTGAGTCATTGGGGTTGACTGTTGATATATATTGGGATGCAGGAACTGAGCTAAGACTCGTACCATGAACTTGATTCAGAATCAGACTGTTGTATCATTCCGACCATGTATTTGCGAGGCACGACCAGTGGGCCTAACCAATCCTTCTTAAATACAATAGGGGGGTAGTTCAGCAAGGGTTGGTGCAAGTGTAAGGAGTCATTCGTGAAGTAATCAGAACAATGAGCAAAGGCGCAGTACGTACAAAGCAGTAGTCATTAAAGACTTACGTTTACATATACAGAGCCAATTACACGTTGTTAGTAGGAGTTCGGACAAGAGAATCATCCTAGACATACTAGGCGGCACGCATGCTCGCGATGGAAGGATACAACAACGAGACATAGCAAAGGCTACACCACTAGAGCAAGGAATCTGCAGGGGACGACGCAGGGTGCCCTCGATATGAAGGATTTCTGCGGCCCGTGGACAAAGTGAAGAAGATCTTGGCTACGAATTCAAGAAAGGCAAGATACAAATCTCCGGGTGGATGTGATCACGAGAACCTAGGGTAGAGTTAGCAAAACCATTTAACCCGAATAGAAGAGCGATCAGAGTCCCAGAGTATAGATGAGGAGTAAAAGATCCTAATACCACCCAATGGCGACGTGGGCCCGTAAGCCACACAGCCATGTTAGTAAAATAGATTTTCAAAGACTAGACTCAACTTCGGCCAAGGAGTTGGAAAGGGGGATCCAATAGGCAGTCCACTCTGATACCAACTTGTGACGCCCCCGATTCAATCGTACACTAATCATACACGCAAATGTGTACGATCAAGATCAGGGACTCGCGGGAAGATATCACAACACAACTCTAGACACAAAAAAGTAATAATAGCTTTATATTACAAGCCAGGGGCCTTGAGGGCTCGAATACAAGCTCGATACACAAGAGTCAGCGGAAGCAACAATATCTGAGTACAGACATAAGTTAAACAAGTTTTGCCTTAAGAAGGCTAGCACAAAAGCAACAGTATCGAAGAGGCAAGGCCTCCTGCCTGGGACCTCCTAACTACTCCTGGTCTTCAGCGGCCTCCATGTAGTAGTATCCGTCGGCGGTGGCATCTGGCTCCAAGGATTAACCATCTGGTTGCATCAACCAGAAAGAAGAAAGAAGGGGGAAAAGGGGTAGCAAAGCAACCGTGAGTACTCATCCAAAGTACTCGCAAGCATCAGATCTATACTAAGTATGCATTCGTATCAAATGGAAGGGTTGTGTCTGTGGACTGAACTGCAGAATGCCAGAATAGAGGGGGAAATCCTAGCCTATCGAATACTAGCATCTTCACGCAGCTGCGAGCATCTTGCAGCATGTAGAAGAGTAAAGAATAGAAGTTAATTAACAAGCATGTTGTAACATTAATGCCGAGGGATCCTTCCTCGACTCCCTGCGAGAAAGCAATCACGGAGCCACATATCCATCACATATCAAGTATCCATTTCTAGTTGTATAAGATCGGGATACAAGTCTGAACGTCCATTACCGTGGACATGGTATTCGAATATATGTCTTCCCTGCAGGGGTGCACCACGTTACCCAACACGCTCGATCACTTTGGCCGGACACACCTTTCTGGGGTCAATGCCCGGCCTCAGAAGATCAACACGTCATAGCCCTACCTAGGCTCAGCAGAGAGGTCCCCGTCGGTCTACATTCTAAGCACTCCGGGGTCTTGGGCCCATCGCCCGCAACACTCTGGGTCGTTGTGTGCAGGGTGGATACCAGCACCGCCTCGGATGGCCAGCACGATCCGACCGTGCCACAATGCCGAACTGGACGTCTGACAAAGCTTCGGCTGATACCACGACGTCGAGGCCCATAACTATTCTCACGTGGTGGTTAGTGCGTAAAGGCCAAAGGCCAACTCAGAAAAAATACCCAAACCTGTTAGTGCATTATTAAAAGGAGTGACGGCTGTCGGGACAAGTCTGGAGCTATCACCCATCCTGGGTGATACCGCTAAACAGCCAGCCGCCACTGTCACATCGCACGGGTGCTCTCCGGGCCCGCCCGGCTTTCACAACGGTCTCTAGTAAAGTGAAGGTAAATGTGTGTCCAAACATCAAGGGGAAAACCCAAGGAATAACCCCCGGTGGATTCCACTCAATGTAATCATTAAGGTGAACGTAAGAGGGACCACCCTCGAGGTTCACACTTGAGGTGTTGAAAGACAGAGCCATATCAGGAATGGTGAAGGAGGAAATCACCCTCGATGACCACGACCGAATAGCTACACTGCAGAATTATCATCAGGAGTGCGTTATGAGGGATCACCCTCGGCACTCGATAGTAGCTCTGCAGAGTCGAGCAACAAAAGGGGCATGATGTGATGTGAGGTGTCGGGCTCTGGTCGTCGATCACATCGATCGAGGCGTCTATGATGAAGCAGGGGCAACAAGGACAAGTGGGGGTCACTGATGGATCAGTAACCAACCTATACTAAGCAGTTTAGGATAAGCAGGTAGGTAACAAAAGCAGGTACAAAAGCAGGCTATGCATCAGAATAGGAGCAAACAATAACAGTAGCAAAATCTAATGCAAGCATGAGAGTATAGAATGGGCGATATCGGGATGATCAAAGGGGGGGCTTGCCTGGTTGCTCTGGAAGGAGGGGTCGTCGATCACGTAGTTGATCACAGCGGCCGCATCGGTCTCGAGGTCTAACGGAGAGAAGAAGGGGAAGAAACAGTAAATATAAAGCACACATAGCATCACAAAGGATAAGTGGCAATATGCTGTGCCGGGAGTGACCTAACGTAGGCTACACGATATGGGGGAAGGGGGGATTCAACCGGGAATGTTTTCCCGGTTCTGGACCTGCGTCAGACAGATGACTGGAGGGGGAATGTCCCATGTTCAACATGCTAGGGGCATGTGACAGATGAACAGACCATGTATTCGGATTCGTTGGATTTTTCTGAGCAACTTTCATATAGAAAACATTTTCATCGGAGTTACGGTTTAATTTCTATGAATTTTCAAAGTTTAAACAATAATTTGGAATTATTTAAATTAACAGAAAAGGAATTGTGACATCAGCATGACATAGGTGTGACGTCAGCAGTCAATAGTCCGGTTGAATGGGGTCAAACCTGACCTGTGGGTCCAATGGGACCCACTGGTCAGTGACTGGACTAATTAAACAGTGTTAATTGGACTAATCTAATACTATTTAACAAGCTGGGCCCACTGTCAGTGTCTAATTGGTGAATAGATTAATTAATCAATTTAATTAACATATTTTCTATTTATCTAAAACATTTTATTGACTCGGCCCCACGAGTCAGTGGGTTGACCCAGTCAACGAGTCAACTGGGCCCACCCGTCAGTGGCTCAGCGGACCCCATACGTTAGCGCCAGGTCAGCCTCGCCGGCGTCGGCGCCGGAACCACGCCGGCGACTAAACCTGCAGCGGCGTGGCCTCGGAACTCGCCGGAAAATGCGCTACAACCACCGTTTTGCGCGCACGAGGTGGCATTCGAAAGAGGGGAGCGAGGCGCGTCGCGTGGCGCTAACGGTTGGCCTCGGGAAGGCCTAAAACAATGACGGCACGCGGCGAGGCGGACGCCGGAGTTCGACCATCTCCGCCAACGTCGACAAAGGGCACGAGGAGACGAGCTGGAGGCTCGGGCGGCACCAGGGAGGCGCCCTGAGCACGTTGACGTGCTTGCCCGACCTTGGTAACGACTACAGCAACGCCGACTAGCTGCGCGGCGGAGCTCAGCACGGCCATCCATGGCAATGGCGGTTACATGCGCGGAAAAGAGCGGCAGAAGGAGGGGGAAGGAGCGGAGCTCACCGTGCGGCTAAGAAAAGCCCTCGACGGCTTTGTAGCGCAGGGGAGGCGACAAACAGAGCGGTGGAGCTCCGGTGATCCGAGGCGGACGCCGGTTCAATCTGGGGCCTACGGCGTTCCCCCGCAGCAATGGCTGGCCCCATGCGATGAGGACGAACGCAGCGGAGCTCGTGGACATGCCAGCTTGGCGCGGGGCGGCCGGTGGCCGCGGGATCGACGTCGAACGGCGACGACGGCGTCGGGCAACGTGGGGGGGGGGGGGGCAGAGAGAGAGCCAGAGGGAGAGCGGGGTGGATCTGGAAGGTGAGAGAGGGGAGTGGTGAGCGAGGGGCAAGTGGGAGAGGGGAACGAGGAGCCGGGAGCGCTGGAGGCCTTATCCCCTCCCGGCATCGCCGACGAGGTGGTCGGGGGCAGCCATGCCCCTGTAGCGACCGAGACAGAGGAACAGGAAGGGGGGAGCGACCGGGAGGTCAGGTGGGCTGGCTCGGGAGGGTGGTCGACTGGGCCGGCCAGTTAGCCGAGGCCCAAAGGCAGTCAGGGGAATTTTCCTTTTGTCTTTTCTATTTTGCATTTTCTTTTTGCTCCAAAAGACTTTTGTAAAAAGTGTAACTTGTCTCAATAATTATTATGTAGTATTTAGCACTGCCTCAAGAAGTTTAAGAATCATTTGGAAAGCCTTAGAATTTTTATGAATTTAAAGTGATTTAAAAATATTATTTTGACCCCTGTTTTATTCATTTAAGGGCATTTAAATAATTTATAAAATATGGGTTTCAACAGGACAAATATCCAGAGATTATTTACAAGACTTTGAACATTTTGTTTTCATGTTTGAGAAATTTGAATCTTGGACTTTTATTTTAAATTTGAATTTGGATTGTGACTTGGGTCAACCGAGGATTAGCAACAGTAATGTGATGACATGGCACCATTAACAAGGGTTTACTGTAGATTAATTATCTGGGCGTCACAGTCATGCTGCAATCCAGCCGCAACATCGATCACGTTGCAATCCACCGCACATCGGTCATGCTGCAAAGTCGGTCCAAGCACCCAACTCCTTAGCCTCAAGGACGTCGCGGGCAACACCACAACTTCGATAGTGCTACGGTGGCCTCCTTCCTGTAACAACCACACCTCGTGCAATGGGATTGGTTGCAGCTGCGGTGGAAAGGGTGGCAACATCTTTCTTCTTCCCTATTTGGTTCGCCTCCTCTTGTCTCGTATCTGAGATGGGATGAGGAAATGAATGAAACGAGATGCTTCTCGACGACGGAAAGATGAGACATGGTGTGGCCGACTGAAGCTACCCAACGCGAGCCGTTTTGGCCTCGGGTGTTTGCAGCATGGCCATGTGCGAGAGCAATCCGTACATTCACATGTAGGTTTGTTACGATAGCTTCTCGCATAAAAAAAAAGGTTTGTTACGATAGCTTGCCTTTTTTTTCCCCAACGGAACGCATGGGCTTGCTACAGGTAACGTGGTTACAACTAGTTGTAGCTGATTGGGGTACTCGTACTTGTTCCAAGCCATACGCACGAACGAGTTTTGTAGGCCTCCGTCGCCCACGTGATGTCTGATAAAGCTGCCTGGCGTCTTCAGCGCTAAACACGGACAAATCTGAGCGGCCCGACTCCTGTGTATCGCACGGCGGACAGGCCGGCTTATCTTCGGCAGTTATCTACCGACCGATGGGTAGCAGCCACCAAAAAGATTAATACCTACGCTTCTTGTAGCCCAGTCAACAAGGCAGTGCTTATTTGGGCTATTGCCCTTCACTATCGATGATGATCCATATAGTATCCAAGGGCCGGAAACCAACAGCGTACGATGAGAGAGTCCCTGTTTGTCGTAGCCATCATCCTCGTCCTCCTTCTCCTTTCGCGACAGCGGCACAAGTCCCTGCTCGTTTGTGTTTAGCAGCGGGGCAATCCCACATCAGGTGACAGTGGCACAAGTACAGATCATGACATCTGTGAGCAGCTGCGCCCCCAACCCCTCTCGGCCTCCCCGTTTAGATCTCGCGTCACACAACGCGCGGGCGGGGGGGGGGGGGGGGGGGGGGGTGGTTTCCGAGAGCAGTGGCCGACGGTCTAGGCAATGAGCAATTGACCCTTGCATAATTTCCTTGCAATTGTGAGCCTGCACACATAGGTAATCTTGTCTCTTTTTTATCTGAATTTCTAGTTCACTATTGCATGCAGGCCAAAGACCTTATAGAAAAAGCAACTGAAAAAACTAAGGAACAAGGGTAGTTGCACATTGGATTGTTGTGCTCTCAATGAGCTGGCCCGCCCAGTTTTTTCTTGGGGTGTGTGAGGAATGAGACTTAATTAAAAATCTCTAGCCCCACACCGAATTTCGTCAATACGCGTGACCCCCAAGAAGATCGAACATCTTCATCGCCCTCTCGTGTTTGCGACAGTTCACTATTTTTGACTATGATGAAGCCAAAAGAACTGTTAGCAGATCGTCGACAACCAGAGCCGATTAATTGTCAGAACTTTGTAGAAAACTACATCATGCTGTCAATGAACTAAATCGAAGAAACACTCAGGGGAAGCATACCAAGATCATCAAACCCTTGATCTAGATCAAAACCTGTATCTACCAATAGAACTGCTCATGATGCCATAGTTGGAAAACGTAGTAGAAAACAAAACAAAAATCGCCCTACGATCAACCAGGAACACTATGAAGATGCAATAACGGTTTGGATCGAATCGTTACCGGCTTCGAGTTGCAGCAGAAGAAGTCCAGTCGGTGTAGAGTGTACTTGGAGTCGCTCGAACCATAGGTGAACGATCCCCTCGAATTGCCTACAAATAGTCTGTTGACACCAGATTTTGGTACGGCCAAGAACTTAATTAATATGGCCTCAAATGGAGAAGTGATCTACATAAAAAAGTTTCATATTGTCGATATGAATATCTTTGAAGTTTGGCACATCGCCATCCGATCTCATCTCGAAGGCCGAAGTTGTGTTCGAAATACTGAGATTTTGTATTCAGAACACTATTCGGCTCATTACGCCCCCAGGACCGCCTCGTATGGAAAAATGATCTACATGGATTGTCTCTGTCTCATTGAAACGATCGATTTTGATATAAAAATCGTTTCCATCCGAGTTCGTATGCAAAAGTTAGAGCCATCAGAATGCAGCTCTATCAAGAGGCAGAAAATGGCGCGCCCCACAAGATGCCATGTCTGATGGGTAGCGCGAGTATAGTCTGTTTTGCGCGATGTAGCGTGAATAACAGCCTGTTTTGCATGAGCGATTTGACCCTCAGGATAACCTCTGATCAAAAAACGTTCAACATGAAAGTTGTTCGTCTCATCAAAACGGTCAAGACTGCTTTTGGACTCGTTTCCATTCGAGATCGTTTACCACCACAAAAAAGACCCGCAAGGTGCCGCCAGTTTAAACCGAACAGTTTTGGAAAGTTCGGATAAAACCAATCCGAATTTGACTAGGGTTTTGGACGTGAATCCAAGCCTTTTCCTTGCACGGGAAGTCCAGTCGCCTCTTATATACCTAAGGGGTGACGGCCGATTGAACAACACACAATCGAACAAATCTATCTACCACTTTTTATCTTTTTTACCTTCTCCCTTTGTTCTTCTTCTTCCTCGTTCTTCGTTTGTTTTTCTTGTTGCAGGAAGGCGAAACTCGAGGCCCTAGGGACGACCAGGTCGACCTAGGGCAGCCCGTAGCCTCCGCATGCCCTGACGGGGTCCCTCCGGGGTGTGTGTGGTTTTGGGTCTTCAAAAGCGCCCGCTGGATTGCTTGCGTACCGCGCTTCCGGACGGGTCTCCTTCGACGTGAGCTGCGGTGCATCACCCCCGGCGTCGTGGGTACACGGTGACGTATTCGTGTGCGAACACACTTTTTGGCGACTCTGCTAGGGATGAAGCTTTGAACGGTCTCCAGCCCGTTCTTGCTACGAAGAGATCATCATCTAGGGTTTGCAATCTACAAAGGTAATATGAATACCCAATTCCCTACTATAGATGCAAATAATTCATATGGTGCTACTTGATCGTTCAATGATTATACTGTATCGGCCGGCCCTAGTTTTTTTCAATAATGCATCTAATTACGTGCATAGGCCGATTCAAAGTGATTTACTTGTTTGAACTTCTTATGATATTAGTAACATACAACATATGTATCCTAACTCTCATGCATCGGCAACCCCACAAATCCATATGCCGATGAACAACATGATGGGTTTGGTTAATCAATTTGAAACACCCCATGTTAAAATTTCAAGTAGCATACAAGAAAGTGTTTCACCCTTTTATTCATCGGCAACTAATTTGCAATATGTGAATCCAACCTTGCCGATGGATGTGAGAATTGGCCATCCTACTACTAGCTATTCGACCAGTTACTCTCAACCAACATATGCTACACCTCATGTTAGTAATTTTTCAGCACCGCATGCAACTGTAGATGTTCATAATTCGGCCTGGCATCTTCATGGTCATAGCCGAATAAGTGAAAATTTTACAGGAACACATGTGCCATCATCAAATACTGTAGCATATAATGCATACTCTACGCAATTTGAGAATTTCGGCAACACTCATGAATCATTGCCGAAAAAATCTGAAAGTATTGCAGAGCAATCCCTTCCAGAAGCGGTTGTGGCTGCATTAAGAAAGAGCTTGGCACAAAACAAGAGGATTAGTGTTCTTTGCCTTGAACAATATGAAAAGGGGTTGTTTCCTGATTATGCTGCAATAAAGGCTAGAGTTCTGCAGGAAGATGAAACTTCATCAATTGATATTGTTTGTGAGAGAGCATATGGTTATACAGCAGTGCATACACCTCCACCTAGTACCGCATCATATTATACACCCCCTACACAGTTGCAAAATTTCGGCAACACTAACACTTCATTGCCGAAAGATCCTAAAAGCATTTGGGGGCAAACTAATCTAGAGCGGGCTTGAAAGAGCTGGTTATCAACTCGAGGGGGGGGGGGGTGAATAGGCGATTTTTATGAAAGTCTTCAAAACACGGGAGTTTCGAAGACAAGCAATAGAAATGACACTATTCGTATGCAGTGGAAGTAGACTACACTATGCAAGCCATAGTCAATTATTCAATGAAGTAAAAGCACGAATACTATTAGCAGCTAGTTAGCAAGGATCATGATGGAAGATAGTATGAAGCCAATCAGAACAAGTAGTCACTCCGTGAAGTCAAACAAATAATGCAAGCATGCAATGACTTCACGAAGACAAACTGTTAGTAAAGAGAAGTGAGAGATAGAACCAGTAGCTTGGAGAGGACATAGATTTGTTTGACTAGTTTCAGTTACTGTGACAACTGTACGTCTGGTTAGGGAGGCTGAGATTCAACTCAGAAGACTGCGTCTTCACCTTATTCCCCTTGAGCTAAGGACACCTAGTCCCCGCCCAATCACTTTGGTAAGTCTTCAAGGTAGACTTCCAAACCTTCACATACTTCGTTCATCGGCAATCCACAATGACTCTTGGATGCTCAAAACGCGACACCTAACCGGCTGGATCACAGTCCTCAAGTGTAACAAGTCTTCAGATCACACAGACAGAAAGACTTCAGTGATGTGAAACTCTCTTTGGGCTCTGGGTGGTTTGGGCTTTGTCCTCGCAAGGATTCTCTCTCAAGTGCTTCGGAGGTGGGTTGCTCTCAAATGACAAAAGCCGTGTACTAACTCTGAGCAGCCACCAATTTATGGTGTAGGGGGTGGGCTATTTATAGCCACTGGGCAACCCGACCCGATTTGTCCGAAATGACCCTGGGTCACTAAGGAACTGACACGTGTCCCAACGGTCAGGTTTCAAACACACGCGACAACTTTACTTGGGCTACAAGTAAAGCTGAGTCATCCGACTCTAGATAAGATTTGCTCTCATTGTCTTCGTTCAAAGACTTAGGATTTGGTTGAGCATCACTTCAGTCACTCTGACTTTGTTCACTTGGACCCCATTTAACAGTGTGGTGGTTCCTATGACTCAACAAAGAAGAAAAGGAAACAACGAAACAACTAAGTGTTCACGCTCCATAGTCTTCATACAATGTCTTCTTATGTAATATTCTTCAACGTGAATAGCTTTACAGACCACCATTGTCCTCAATGTGTTCACACATTTTTAGGGGTCATCTCCGGTAGGTAAACCGAATCAACGAGGAACAACTACCTGTGTTATCATGCAACTCTCACAAACACATTAGTCCCTCAACCAGGTTTGTCGTCAATACTCCAAAACCAACTAGGGGTGGCACTAGATGCACTTACAATCTCCCCCTTTTTGGTGATTGATGACAAACCGGTTGAAGTTTTCAACAGGGATAAAAGTATGTGAAATTGTAAAGGATTAAGATATTGTCTTCATAAGGTGTCAAAAGGCTCCCCTTGAAGATGTGCATATAAATGTTTTGTGTTGGAATGCAAATGCACATGGCAGGTTGTACTTGTGGAGATCCTCTTCACCTTATGAAGATAATACATCATGCATGAATAGACATAGTAAGAATAATGACATGCACAATGAAAGATGGACGTCTGCAGAATGACTTCATGCGGGATTTATCATCGCACATGTGGAATTTATCGTCGCATCACAATATAACAGAAAAAGTAGCAGACGACTATCAAGTTTAAGTGTTACAACTCAAAGAACCAAATGTATCAAAAGCAAGAGTTGTAAACACTTGGCAAAAGTATAGCAACCACCCATATGGACCCGCTTGAAGACTATCAACATATGCTTCTCCCCCTTTTGTCAGTAAGGACCAAAAAGGTTTGAAGACATAGTCTCTACTCGTTCCCATGAGGAGTAGGTGAGGCAGCAGGGTCGTTGAGGGAGTTCCGGACTAGGGGTTGTCCGGATAGCCAAACTATCATCATCGACCGGACTACAAGACTATGAAGATACAAGATTGAAGACTTCGTCCCGTGTCCGGATGGGACTTTCCTTGGCGTGGAAGGCAAGCTTGGTGATACGGATATGTAGATTTCCTACCATTGTAACCGACTCTGTGTAACCCTAGCCCTCTCCGTTGTCTATATAAACCGGATGGCTTTAGTCCATAGAATGAACAACAATCATACCATAGGCTAGCTTCTAGGGTTTAGGCTCCTTGATCTCGTGGTAGATCCACTCTTGTAACACACATCATCAATATTAATCAAGCAGGACGTAGGGTTTTACCTCCATCAAGAGGGCCCGAACCTGGGTAAAACATCGTGTCCCTTATCTCCTGTTACCATCTGCCTAGACGCACAGTTCGGGACCCCCTACCCGAGATCCGCCGGTTTTGACACCGACATTGGTGCTTTCATTGAGAGTTCCTCTGTGTCGTCACCGATAGGCTCGATGGCTACTTCGACCATCATCAACGACGCAGTCCAGGTTGAGACCTTCCTCCCCGGACAGATCTTCGTATTCGGCGGCTTTGCACTGCAGGCCAATTCGCTTGGCCATCTGGAGCAGATCGAAAGCTACACCCCTGGCCGTCGGGTCAGATTTGGAAGTTTGAACTTCACGGCCGACATCCGCGGGGACTTGATCC
Source organism: Triticum aestivum (assembly GCF_018294505.1). Lineage (NCBI taxonomy): Eukaryota > Viridiplantae > Streptophyta > Magnoliopsida > Poales > Poaceae > Triticum > Triticum aestivum. The sequence continues at coordinate 49,309,527 of NC_057810.1, forward strand.
TCGATGGATTCGAGCCACAGCCGAGCGTGCCGCACTGTCACAGCGAGCATGATTTAGCTCTGCAACCGGGCAGTACCCTAGAGGCCGCACTCGAACCCGCCCCGATCTTCAATTCGGAGCCGGCTGCGCAGGTCGAGGACGGATGGCTAGACACCGCCTCGGGGGCTGCAACCTCTACGGCGATAGAGCCAAAGACTGACTCTGTCCCTCATAAAGCTCGTGACTCCGAGGTGCCGGACTCCTCGCCGGACTCCGAACCTCCCGCGCCCCCTCCGATCGAATCCGATAGGGCGCCGATCATGGAGTTCACCGTAGTGGACATCTTTCAACGCTCACCTTTCGGCGACATCCTGAGTTCGCTAAAGTATCTCTCGTTATCAGGAGAGCCCTGGCCGGACTGCGGCCAGGACAGTTGGGATGCGGACGACAAAGAAATTCAAAGCCCACCCACCGCCCAATTAATACCCACTGCCGACGATCTAACCAACATGCTAAACTATGACTCCGAAGACATCGACGGTATGGATGACGATGCCGGAGACGACCAAGAACCAGCGCCTACCGGGCACGGGAAAGCCACCTCAACTCACGACGTATACATGGTGGATACACCAAAAGGAAGCGATAATGAGGAAAAACGGGACGTGGCGAAGGACAACTCCCCCAACAAACAACCAAAACAGCGACGCAAGCGCCGCCCAAAGACCGGCCTCGATAAAAACGACACCCATACGGACCTGGCCCTAGAGCAGGGCGAAGCAGTGGACGACGCACATGTCAACAAGCAGCCAGCCGGACATGAACTGGACAAGCAACCCATCCCCGGTGAAGATGATCTCACATCACCAGAGCATACGAATCTTCATAAAATGCTCGTGGCCACTGCAAGAAGTTTGAAGAAGCAAAAGCGGAAGCTCAAAACAGAGGAGGACGCACTCAGAATGAGATGGAGCAAAGTACTCAATAGCGCAGATAAACATGGCGCTAGTCACCAGACAAAGAGCTACCCGAAGCGCAAGCTGTTGCCCGAATTTGACGAGGAGGCCTTAGAGCCCCCGCAGTCAAAAAAGAAAGAAGCTGCCTGGCCGGATAGACGACCAGATGACAGGCCAAGAGCAACAAGGGGCGCCGCACATAAGCCGGCACACGATCAGCATAAAGATCCTTGGAAAAAGGACGACCCAGTCAGATCTATTTATGGGCCAAAAAAGAAGACTCCAGGAAGCAACATAACCCGCCGAGCATTTGAAGACAACGGCACACCCAAATACAGGGGCGCCGCACACCCACTATGTTTCACCGACGAGGTACTGGATCATGGATTTCCAGCGTGATTCTAGCCCGTAAACATAGAAGTATATGATGGAACAACAGACCCCGGAGTCTGGATTGAGGATTACATCCTACACATACATATGGCCAGAGGAGACGATCTCCATGCCATAAAATACCTACCCCTCAAGCTCAAAGGGCCAGCTCGGCATTGGCTTAAAATCCTCCCAGAAAATACCATTGGAAGTTGGGAAGAGCTTGAGGATGCGTTTTGAGCAAATTTTCAGGGGACCTATGTCCGCCCTCCGGATGCAGACGATTTAAGTCAGATAACTCAACAGCCCGGAGAGTCAGCACGCAAATTCTGGAACAGGTTCCTCACTAAAAAGAACCAAATAGTCGACTGTCCGGACGCTGAAGCCTTAGCAGCCTTTAAACACAACGTCCGAGACGAATGGCTTGCCAGACACCTCGGCCAGGAAAAACCAAGAACAATGGCCGCACTAACAAGCCTCATGACCCGCTTTTGCGCAGGGGAAGACAGCTGGCTGGCTAGATGCAGCACCAGCGACCCGAGTACATCCGAAGTTAGGGATGGAAATGGGAAATCACGACGCAGAAAAGATTAGCGCCGAAATAAGGAAAATGGCCCGAATAGTACGGTAGTCAATGCCGGATTCAAAAGTTCTCGGCCGAACAACAAAACACTGCCCCTCAAGGACAACAGTGATGAGCTATCCAACCTAAACAAGATTCTGGATAGACTATGTCAAATACATGGTACCTCCGGGAAGCCTGCAAACCATACCCACAGAGATTGTTGGGTCTTCAAACAGTCTGGCCGACTTAACGCCGAACACAAGGGGCTCGACACACCAAGCGAAAGTGACGAAACCCAAAAGCAGCACTCCGGAAAACAGAAGACTTTCCCACTAGAAGTCAAAATAGTGAACTCACTTCATGGGATAACACGAAAAGACAGCGCGGCACCTGCAATACCAGGACACCGCCCGTAGAATGGGGATAGACCCTACCAAAATTCGCCATAGCGGCACTTCCTTCAAAGGAGTGACGCCAGGCCTTTAAGCCAATTATACAGGCTCTGCACCACTAGATGTTGTGTTCGGTTCATCCGACAACCTCCGGCGCGAAAAGCTCACTCTCCATTGCCCCATTCAAACAGTAGCCCTTAAGCACTACTGGGGCGCGCAGCTATCGCCAGCCCTAATGCAATACCACATTACGCGTTTTTTTTACGCTTAAGAATGCCCGGTCAACGTGGCATAATTTCATTAAAAAGTAACTCCGAGTGTTCCTCGACCACGGAGAATGTGAGACTGCTTCGACAGCCACACACTAATCAGACCTCGCAGGTCAAAGCCCCTAAAAATAGGTCATTCAGACCTCGGACATGGTTAGGCGAGTCCGGCGTAACTAAACAAGGGGCTTCCTAGCCGCATACCCCCTTTATAAGGGGCCGCGTGTATAAATGATGAGAGCCAATAAAGCTCAACTTTCTTCATTTTATTCTATTTTAATACAACTTCTGCACGATATTTCTTGGAAACTAAGTCCTTCTCTTTTACAGATGAAGCACGTGCTACACCCGTCCAGGATATAGCACAACGGAGACACAGGCGCAGACGTGCAGCAGGGACCCGTTGCAAGGATTCTTTTCAGATTAAGACCCTGCGTAAACCTTTCTTACTGTCTCTTGTTGATACACATCCTCCGGTTTCCCACCATAGCCGAGCAGGAGGCTGGCATTTTGGCATCGGCCGAGTCAGAAGTTCCCGCCTGTACCTGGACACAAGGGGCTTAGGGCATTGTTTTGCCCGGTATCATAAAGACCGAACACCTCAGGGAGTGTTCGGCGTCTCGAGTTAGGCCTTATATGCATCAGCTCCGAATCATGTCTTTGGTCAAATGTTGGGTTTGCCCGGCTCCTGCGTTTTGCTGCCTTACGTTCCGCATCATCGGCTAACGCGGCACCAGGAGAACTACTGCGATTGTGCCCCGGTTCGGCCGGATGAGCACCTCAGTAGAGAAAGCCGAAAACTGACTGTCATGATATAGCGAGAGACTGGACAACCACTCGATCGACCATTTGAATGTTTAGAATTCCTCCGCTTTGACGAAGGACCGCTTCCCAGTCAGGCACATACGCGCTCTGAGTTCGGGAAGAGAGGTGCCACCAGGGGCTATATAGTAGCCCCATATTCGAGCTCCTATGGCTAAGTGAAAGTGATAAAGCATTATAGTCAGGTTGCCTAGTTTGCTACACTATCACCTCCCTAAAAGGACCAAGACGTTGGATTAAGTGTGAAAAAGCGCTTTTCTTTTTGCAAACACCCCCGCACCATGTGCGTGGGGGCTGAAGCCAAAGACTGCCATCTTTCAGATTATACATAAACATACGGCCGCACAGGAGATAGTTCAATACTTGAACACACAAGTATAAAAAGTTATTGCATTATAAACATGATCTCAGAAATCATACATGTCATTCAAACATAACATCTTTCGAGCACTGCGACTCTATTAAACGAGCGCCCTGCAGGACTTCCTCAAAATAGTGCTCGGTGGGGAATCGGCTTTTGTCCGAACCCCGGGATGCAACAGCGGTGGCATCCATCTCCGCCCAGTATGTCTTACCACAGAGGAGAGCCATCCGTGCACCTTCTATGCATGCCGACCGCTTCATCGCCCCAATACGCGGCACCACCCCAAGGAATTGCTGCAACAAGCCAAAATAACTCTTCGGCTTGGGCCTTTTCGGCCACAGATGAGCGACCACATCCGTCATGGCAAGTCCGGACAATCTATTCAGTTCAGCCCACTCAACCAGCCGATCACTCAACAGAAGTGGACGCTCCGGACTATGGAATTGAGACCAGAAAAGCTCTTCCATTTCGTGATCCTTCTGGCTTCGAAAGTGCACGACTGCGTCCGCCGCACTCGCCGCCAAGTCCAGATAAGGATCCTCCGCACCGTACAATCGGCCCAGCTGAGCATACTTCGGATCCGTGAACTTCCTACGCAGCATAAAGGGCTTTCCAGCCACAATGTCTCCGACCTGATGCAGTTCCTCCTTCATAGCCCGCATCGCACTACGGGCATCCTTGGCTTCGGCGTCGGCCTTCTTCAGGTCCTCTTGCTCTGCTCGGCGTTCTCTTTCAAGAACCTCCAGGCGGTCGGTAGCAACTTTTAATTTCGTGGCCATTCCGGCCATCTCCTCCCTGCTTCGGCAGTGAGCAGCCTTCTCGGCTTCTAGCTCTTCCGCTGCCTTCGAGGTAGCCGCCTCGCTTTTTCTGGCTTGCTCCTTGGCCCTAGCAAGTTCTGCTCGAAGGCCTTCTATAGCAGCAGCACTATCTGCATCAGGCATACAAATTGTAAGGAATGGGCGTCAGCTACCTTACTAGGCGATCGCAGAGCAACCACATACCTTGCGACTCATCAAGTCGTTTATTGACCAGCGAGATGTCCGCATCCGCAATGTCGAGTTGCCTCTTCAGCTCGGCAAATCCATCAGTCCGGCTGGCCACCGAACGTTCCACCACCTGCATAGGAAAGGCGACAATCTATAACTGAGATTATGATCCTCAGCACGCTGTCACTTTCGACAGCATACCAAGTCTCAGGGGCTACTATCTATATAGGGCGCACTTCATGTGCAAAACTGTCAAAAGGTATGTAATTTTTTGCGTACCTCAAATCCCGTCAGCAAACTTCCGACGGCCTCACACAACCCTCTTTCGGCGGATGAGATCCTCTCAATCACCATACTCATTAATGTGCGGTAATCTTCTGAGATCGACGCCCTCTTAAGCAAATCCTACAGCTCCACCGGCCGTACCCCAATGGGTGCCGAACTCTCCGGCCCCGCCAGACTCGGGGAGACCCTCCGTGACGACACCTCAGGGTCGCCTGCCCCGCACGACGGGGCGGCAGATGGAAGCGTTTCGCTCTCCATCATCTCTGGATGAAGGTCTCCCGAAGATGAGCTATGCTGAGATGGGCTGAGATCCGAACTACAAGGTGAAAACTTTTGTTACCCTTAGAAATTAAACGGGGATGTCCACTATTACAAAATTCCCCCTTTTTTACTTACGGCTCGCTAGAGGGCTGATTCCTCCGAGGAGACAGTACGGCCGGGGCTCTTCCCGGCACAGGACCTTCCGGTACAGATTTCTTTCCCCGCTTTGAGGCCTTGGCCTCCGGTTCTTCGGAAGTGGTCCTCTTCTCCCCCTGGAAGGAGGGACTCTCGATTCCTCCCTTACTGAAAGCCTCCGTGCTTGTGGTGGTAGTTCCCCTGTGCCCTTCTTCGCCCTCCTCCGAAGGTGCAACCTCTAACATTTTGATTAACACGGGATCCTGCGTGGTCTTAGGGAGGGGGGCCGGACACCGTATCAGTTTTGCTTGCGCTATCCACTCCTGTCCAAGGGATAGCTGGTTAAAAGGCAAATCCACAGTAAATGAATGGACGATGTGTCTGGACACAGGGCTACTTACTTGAGTATCCGGGCGATTGCAGCTTAGGCCAGCATCCTCGGTCAATTCCGGACGCATCTCTTGCGATCTGAAGAACAGTTTGTACATCTCCGCGAGTGTCAAACCCATGAAGTGTTGAAGAGCTCGTGGCCCCTCCGGATTAAATTCCCACATGCGGAGGGGGCGACATTTGCAGGGCAGTAGGCGCCGGATCAACATAACCTGTACCACTACGGCCAGATTGATCTCCCTTTCTTGGAGGCCTCGAATCCAGTCCTGCAACAGGGGAACGTCCTTGGACGGCCCCCAGTCACGCCCCTTGTTGACCCATGACGTCAGCCGCTGTGGAGGGCCCGAGCGGAAGACGGGCGGCAGCCTCTGCCTGCTGCCCCTGGGAGCGGTGATATAGAACCACTCCTGTTGCCACAAGCCGAGCTCCTCCTGAAAAGAGCCCTCGGGCCATGGAGCATCGGCCCTCTTACTTATAACCGCCCCGCCGCACTCTGCCTGACGCCCCTCAATCATCTTCGGCTCCACGTTGAAGGTTTTGAACCACAAGCCGAAGTGAGGGGTAGTGCAGAGGAAGGCTTCGCAGAAGACAATGAATGATGAGATGTGGAGGATGGATTCCGGAGCCAAGTCATGGAATTCCAGCCCATAGTAAAACATGAGCCCCCTCACGAAGGGATCCGTCGGGAAGCCTAAATCCCGACGGAGGTGAGACACGAACACGACGCTCTCGCCAAGCTCGGGAGTAGGAATAACTTGCCCTCGGGCAGGCAGCCTATGCGAAATCTCGTAGGTTAAGTACCTGGCGTCTCTTAGCTTTAGCACGTCCTCTTCCGTGACGGAGGAGGGCATCCACCGGCCTCGTAGGTCGGGGCCGAACATTGTCGAAGATCGAAGGTACCCGAATATGGAGCCCTGGGTGTTGGAACTCGGGGCGAGGGGCGGATTCGATAGAGGATTGAAGGAAAAGAACGGGCCTTGGTCTCATTATAAAGAGGGAGAATACCAAGAGCCGTCCCCGTGACCGTTTGGAACCCGCCTTCGATGGAGGGGGCGTGGCAACGGGCGCGGTTGGGTTACCCACGTCCGTATTGATGGGAATCCCGGAATAAGGGGAACACGATCTCTGCTTTGACAAGACGTGCCAAGGAAACCGCCTCGCTAAACGTGCTGAGGTGGAACAATAAAAACAATTTGAGTAAAGGCTTGGTAGTGGTGTGACGTCACGCCACAAAATACGTCAGTAGATTGAACTTGTGTAATGTTATTCTCTCTACAGTGGTAAGTGGAATTTATTTTGCAGAGCCGGACACTATCCTGGTGTTCACAATCTTCTATAAATTATTCGGAGGAAGAACCCGCCTTGCAATGCCGAAGACAACATGCGCGCCGGACTCGTCGTCATTGAAGCCTGGTTCAGGGGCTACTGAGGGAGTTCCGGACTAGGGGGTGTCCGGATAGCCGAACTATCATCATCGGCCGGACTCCAAGACTATGAAGATACAAGATTGAAGACTTCGTCCCGTGTCCGGATGGGACGTTCCTTGGCGTGGAAGGCAAGCTTGGCGATACGGATATGTAGATTTCCTACCATTGTAACCGACTCTGTGTAACCCTAGCCCTCTCCGGTGTCTATATAAACCGGATGGCTTTAGTCCATAGGACGAACAACAATCATACCATAGGCTAGCTTCTAGGGTTTAGCCTCCTTGATCTCGTGGTAGATCCACTCTTGTAACACACATCATCAATATTAATCAAGCAGGACGTAGGGTTTTACCTCCATCAAGAGGGCCCGAACCTGGGTAAAACATCGTGTCCCTTGTCTCCTGTTACCATCTGCCTAGACGCACAGTTCGGGAACCCCTACCCAAGATCCGCCTGTTTTGACACCGACAGTCGTTGTTGAGGTTTGGTGGAGCGGACGAACTTGGTGTAGTGTCGATACGCGCCGAAGTTGGAGGTGGTGAAGTAGCGTCATCAGCATCATCTAGAACTCTGGCATTAACAGTTGCCGCGAAGGAGGAGTACTCAGAATCTTCGAGAGATGGAGTTCGACGCAAGACAACATTCCTGGGAGGAGTGGTGTCGAACTTGAATCGCTATGTGAAGCCATCGTCTTGAAGATTAGCTTTAGCACTAAGCAAAGTCAGACTCTTCCATGACCTCCAACAGGTTTCCTGAGTGACAAACGCATTCTTGGTGGCAAGATTTCGAATGCGATTAACATCCACGAAGAGGCTTTGCATCTGACGCTTTAGCCAGTAATGATGCTTATCGTGTTTCTGATGCAAGGCCACGAGAACCTCTCGATCATTAAGCACACAAGATCTTTTGCTAGGCCTTTGAGCAATAGTGCTTTCAGTGGCTTCGGTATGGGCACGGCGAGGTGCACGAGTGTTTCCAGCCAGTGGATAAACACGAGTGGTAGCATGAACTGCTTCAACATGCTGAGAGAAACTCTGACGGTCGACATTGTGAAGATAAATTGCCTCCTTGGCAGGTTCTGGGTATATGGCTTCGACAGACATATCAACCTCTGGCAAGAATATGAGATGGTTGCGTGCAGAAGGCTGATAGTCAATAGCAGAGTGAAGCTTGATCAGACGCATTACCCATGAAGCATAGAATTTCAGACCAAATATGTCTGAGCCAGATGTAGCAAACTGGCGAATGAAGAAATCCTGAGCATTGAAGCTGATGCCATTGAGAATATAGAGGACCAATGTCTTCATTGAGCATTCAATCTTGGCTGAGGAAGAATGTCCTTTGATGGGCCAAAGAGTTCGCCTAATAATGTGATAGATGGTGCGGGGCAGATACTCTAGGTCTTCAACAAAGAATTCCCTGGGATATTCAGTATCCTGCGGCAGTGGCTTCATCACACTCAACATTTGGCTCATATTGGGCTCAGGCTTCTGGAAGATGCTTTCCAATGCATTGCGGTGATGTTGACAACCAGGTTCATAAAGTTCACCTGGAGTGGACAGACCAGTAAGCTCAATGAGATCAAGAGCTTTGGCTTCATGGTGTACATTTCCTGTCATCCACTCAAGGAACCATGTCTTTGGATACCTGTTGTAGCCGCGAATGTGGAGTGTTGCATAGAATTGCAGCAGAAGCTCTTCATTCCAATGTTCTTTATCAGGCACAAATTGGAGAAGGCCTGCATCGCTTAAATAGTCGAGGGCTTCTTCTAAGCAAGGCATGCCAGCAATGGCTTCGTAGTCTAGACGCATAAGAGGTAATATGCTCCCTTGGTTGTATAGGACACAGGAGTAATAACTGCGCTACTGATAGCTCCAGAAACGATCAGATGATATTCTTGGATTCGAATATCGGTTCTTGGCTCTATCAAAGAAAGTGTTGTGTGCAGATGTAGTACCTGGAAACCTTGGCAGCCTTGGTTTTGGCTTCTGAACCTGTGGCCTGTGCTCCACATGATAATCAAACTGAGGTCCAGGAGCAGGCGGAGGAACCAGAATTGGCCATCTGATAGTAACAAGCTCGCCTTGATAAAATGCTTGCTCAATGGTGTGTGGCCTTGGTGGCGGTACAGGAGCAGTGACATTAGCAAGGGCGCCAGGCTGCAGATTTGGTGTAGGTGCATCATTGGCTTCATGCATAGTGTTCATTGCAGGCGCCACATTATCTTCAGCCATGACAACATCATTGGCGTCAGTAGGGTTATTGGTGTCCGCCTTAGGATTTTCAACCTCCACTTGAGTAGCTGGAGGGTCGGGCACAGACACGTTCTCCTCAAGAACATCTTCTTGGTTGGTAGGGGGTGGCAACACGTTCTTCTTCTTGACCGGGTTCTTGATTTTCATCGGCTCATGCAGCTGGTATGTCTTCAGCAGCGTTGGCTTCAGATGCAGAGACATCGCAGTAGGAGTGGCTTCAGGAAACACTTGTTGTGCTGTCAAGTTGGGTTGCACTTCTCCTTCTGGAATGCTCGATGAAGCGACTTGTGTCCTTGGTCCTTTGCGAAGCCTGCGAAATGCGGGCGACGCCTTTGGAGTAGGAGTGGGATGGACCACATAGTCATCATCATCATCAAGCACCAGATTGGTGACTTGAGGTGGGGGAGTTCGCGGTGAGTCTTGACTTGGAGTTGCTGGTTGGGGTCGATCAGCCCATGAGGCATCCTGAGAGATTGGTGTCAAAGGACGACCCATATTAATGAGTTCACTGTTCTTGAGAATAGGCAATGATACCGTTTGGCACTCGATTTGAGGAAGGACTTCATCATCATCTACATTGTCTTGGGGACCAATGTCTTCAGCCGTGATGGGGTCAACGGTTGGAACTTCTTCAGCTTCAGGAGCCTCTATGGAAGCAGGCTCATGAACAATCAACTGACGTTCTTGGTATTTGAATGTAGGACGAGAAAAAGAGAGGGGCTCGACAACGAGGGGCTCTGTGGGAGCAGCCCGATCTTTCTTCTTGGTCTTTCTCCTATTGGTTGGTGGAGCATCGTCAGTGGTGTTCTTGAGTTTGCGCTTTCTGGCTTCGGCTTCAGCTGCCTTGGTTTTCTTCTGTTCTAAAGCCACTGTGGGGACCTTAGGCTTCGAGCCTGTCATACTGGCAGGGGAGACAATGCGAGGTTCTTCCCGCCTTGATGCTTCAGCTTGGGCCACATCATGCTTATTCTTCTAGGCAGCCAGCTTGGGGTCTATGCCAGGACGCCCAAGTGCCTTGTGCTTCTCAGCTTCATTGTAAGCTTGAACACACTTCGCAGCTAGATTTTTCATTTGCTCACGTGAACCTTTGGCTTCTTTGCGCTTCTTGCGAAATGCCTCCTTGAGGTCATGCAACATCAGCTTGAAGTTTTGAACATCAGCCACACTGAGCTTGGCCACGTGCTTCTTGAACTAGTCTTTCTCATAGTCAATTTTTTTCTTTAGTTCAACTATCCGCCGAGCCAGAGCCAACTCAGGAGCAATGGCGCCTTCGAAAGCGACGGTGAAGATCATCAATTGGGAGCTGAAGATCATCAAAGCCAGAGCCAATTGGGAGCTGAAGATCATCAAAGCTGAGATTCGGGTTGTCGAACCACTCATCAATGAAGTTATCTAGAATGTTCAAATCGAAGAGGGGCAGATCATTGAAGATCTCCGCCTCTTGCTTGCTCTTAATCAGCTGCTCAAGGGCATCATCACCACACTCATCATCTGTTGACAGATCAATGGCTTCAGTTTCGTTCCTTAGAATGGCAGCAGGTGTCAGGGCTTAACCTGAGATCTGGACATTTTTCTTCTGGGGCTTCTCTTTCTTCTTGGAGATGCGAGAGAGATCTTCAGAATTGATACTTGGTGCAAGAGGAGCAGTTGCCAATGGCTTCACTCGAGAAGCTTTTGGTGCAGCAGTAGGCTTTGAAGGCTTAGTTTTCTTTTCCTTTTGTGGCTTAGGAGGAGCTGGGGCTTCATCAGAGTCAGCATCATCAGCAGAGTGATCCACATTTGCACCTTGAACGACAATGTGAGTGATGAGGCCTTCAAGGTTGTAGAAGGGGCCGATTATGTTTTCATTGGCTTCATGGGTGCCATCTTCCCGAGGAGCAGATGAACCTGTGTTGAAATCAAGTCCAAATGCCTTCTTGTTCTTCACAGCAGAGTCTTTGGCAAACTTGAAGTTGCGCTTAAACAGATTGTCTTTGTGACACCACAGCAGGGAAGATGGGTCAGCATTCTCTGGCTATGGTCCGCGAACCATACACGGATAGAAGCCTTGATCAATGGCTTTGGACTTGAACCTGGGTGGAAGATTTTTGTATAGGATATCTCCCCAAGGTCGCTTGATGGCATTCTTCTCGGCATACTCAGCAGTGACAAATTTGTACTTGAACCATTCCTTTGCCCAATATCTTCGAATCCATTGGATTCGATTATTGCTTTTACCATAGGTTTCTTCTGGGTCTGTCTTGTACAGTTCGTGCAGATCTAGTGGCAAATCTTTGGATGTATTACCACGATGCTGTCTACCACCCTTTCTTGCTGACTTCTCAGTTGCCATGAAGCTTAAACTGAATGGCTTCAAAACTAGCAAAGGCTTCCGACGGCTGGTCAGACAAGAACTGGCTTCAGGAGAATTTATGTGACTCTGTAAGAATTCTACAAATGAATGCAGACTATGAGAACCAAGGGATTCTCCCACGGACATGTACCTGTGACAGCATTAGAGGTGCGAGGGAAGGGGAAGAGGTCATATGCATTCTCAGAAGATTTTGAAGATAAATCAGTTTGACGACATTGACCTCATAACGCGAAGACATTCACTTATTTGTTGTGAGTTGGTTCTAGATCTGTATGAATCCAAGAATAAGTACAAGTGAGGAATCTAACTTGTAGAGAAGCATAAGTGAACAGACTAGGCATAATATGAGATGCAGAACAGGATAGATTCAACTTTGGAACTATAGAAACCGCTTCTGGTAAAGAAGGATGAATCTATCAGATCAAAAAGACGGTAAAAAGTAAGTTTTAATTACCACACAAAGAACTGCTAGACAGAGCGAAGTTGGAGGCCGAGCAGTTCGATCTCCCATAACCTAACTTGGCGACGGAAGACACCTACGGTGGTGGCGGAGAAGACGAGGTCCGCGGCCGGCGTGAGGACGGCGTCGGTGAGGTCGCGGCAGCTAAGCGCTTCATCGCCGGCATCGTCAAGAGCTAGCGATGGCGCTAGGGTTTGAGAGAGAGGTGGCGAGATGGAAGAAAGATTTTGACAGCGATGTGATGGGTATTTATAAGGAAAGGGACGACACAACACAATTACGCAGGTGCACCTGGCGGTTCACATATGAAGGGCACATGGCAAGCATGCAACACCTTGGAAGTTGTTCCATGTTCCCACGCACGCCTGGATTGTCGGGGTGGTCGTTCCGAATTCTCCGGCTTTCAGGCAATAAGGATATATCATTAAAAACAGATATAAATCTCTGTCAGATTGACTTCAGCTGACAAGGTCTCAGTGAAGACAATCGACAGTTTTCAATGGAATGCATATGATTTGGACAGATAGAGTTGAGGTAGAGCATATATAGGTTAGGGTCCGATCACATTCACTTAGATCAAAAGATTCAGCAAGAAAACATAGCTATAAGTGAATGCTGTAGAGGACAGAGCACAAATATGTATAATACCACTATAAGACCAAATCAACAGGATGAAGATAAATATAAACATAAGTCAAGGATGGAGACCAATCAAATACGAAGACTTTGCAATTATAACGCCAAGGGAAACACTTCAAACAAAAGTTTGGTGGTGGCGTTACGCACTGTATAGGAAGTATTAGACCCAGACACGATGCACAATTATCATGGCGCTCCGAAGTCAAATTCCGCATTAATGTATTCACACTTAGAGTGTATGTCTTCATTGATTGAAGATATAAATTACTTCGTGTGTTGCACATCTAAGTCATCAAAATGCATAAGTGTTAGGATGTGTGTCAAATCACAAGACATTTGAGGATTCCAAGATATTTAGCTCACACCGCAACTTGCAAAACCTTTTCTCATCCAAGGGCTTTGTGAAGATATCAGCCAATTGCTCTTCAGCGTTGACATGAATGATATCAATATCTTCCTTCATGACATGATCTCTGAGAAAGTGATGACGGATTTCAGTGTGCTTTGTCTTCGAGTGCTGAACTGGGTTGTTGGCAATCTTGATGGCGCTTTCATTGTCGCAGTAGAGTGGCACATTCTTCAGGTGGATACCATAGTCCTTGAGAGTTTGCTTCATCCAGAGAAGCTGAGCACAGCAAGATCCAGGAGCAATGTATTCGGATTCAGCAATGGAGAGAGATACACAATTATGCTTCTTTGAAGACCAACAGACAAGAGATCGTCCCAGAAAGTGACATGTGCCTGATGTAGACTTGCGATCAACCTTGTCACCAGCATAATCAGCATCTGAGAATCCAACTAGATCAAACTCTGAGCCCTTTGGATACCATAATCCTAGTGTTGGGGTGTAAGCCAAATATCGAAGAATTCGCTTGACGGCTAAGTGATGCGATTCCTTTGGTGCCGTTTGGAATCGGGCACACATGCAAACACTAAGTATTATATCTGACCTAGATGCACATAAATAAAGTAAAGAACCAATCATGGAGAGGTATACCTTTTGATCAAACTCTTTACCATTGGCGTCGGGACCCAGATGACTTTTGGTTGGCATTGGCGTCGTGTATCCTTTGCAGTCTTGCATTCCAAACTTCTTCAGGCAATCTTTGAGGTATTTTTCTTGAGATATGAAGATGTCGTTGCGTTGCTGACGGATTTGGAGACCCAGGAAGAACTTCAACTCGCCCATCATGGACATCTGATATTGCTCTTGCATCATGTGACCAAACTCATCACTGTATTTCTTGTTAGTGCAGCCGAAGATAATGTCATCCACATAGATTTGGCACACAAATAGTTCACCATCATATGTCTTCGTGAAGAGTGTAGGATCTAGTGAACCAGGTTTGAAGCCTTTGCTCTTCAGGAAGTCCTTGAGTGTGTCATACCACACACGAGGGGCTTGTTTGAGGCCATACATTGCCTTGTTGAGCTTGTATACCATATCAGGAGATCTTCAAAGCCAGGAGGTTGTGCAACATATACTTCTTCTTCAATCTTTCCATTGAGAAAGGCACTCTTCACATCCATTTGATACAGGAGGATGTTGTGATGATTTGCATAGGCTAGCAGTATGCGAATGGCTTCAAGCCTAGCCACCGGAGCAAATGTTTCATCAAAGTTAATCCCTTCCACTTGAGTGTATCCTTGAGCAACAAGACGAGCCTTGTTTCTGACAACTTGACCATGCTCATCTTGCTTGTTGCGATAAATCCATTTTGTGCCACTGATATTGTGCTTATGAGGATCAGTATGCTTGACCAATTCCCACACATTGTTCATCTCGAACTGTTGAAGCTCTTCTTGCATAGCTTGAATCCATTCAGGTTCCATGAAGGCTTCAGCAACTTTCTTGGGTTCACAGATTGAGACGAATGCAAAATGCCCACAGAAATTTGTTAGCTGAGTTGCTCTTTGAGTAGCTCTTGAACGAGTGAGTGGACCAGGTGCATTGATGCTGTCTATTATCTTCTCAATATGTACTTCATTTGCAACACGAGGATGAACAGGACGAAGATTTTGCTCTTGCTGATCAATGTCATCATTTGGGGGATTGTCTTCAGGCTGAGCATTGTCTTCAGGTTGATTAGGTGCAGAAATGATAAGTTCCTCTTCAATCTGAGTCTCATAAGGTATGATCTCTCCAATTCCCATTTGCTTGATTGATTCACTAGGAGGTACTTCATCTAGCACATTTGGCAGGTGCTCTCTTTGCGAGCCGTTAGTCTCATCGAACCGCACATCCACAGTTTCAACCACTTTATAGTGAAAGAGGTTGAAGACTCTGTACGAGTGCGAATCCTTTCCGTAACCAAGCATAAAACCTTCATGTGCTTTCAGTGCAAATTTTGAAGTGTGATGTGGATCCTTGATCCAGCACCTAGCACCAAATACTCTAAAGTAGATTACATTTAGCTTCTTACTAGTTAGGAGTTCATAGGATGTTTTCTTCAGAAGCTTGTGAAGATAAACACGGTTGATGATGTGGCATGCAGTATCAATGGCTTTAGGCCAGAATTTCCGTGGAGTCTTGTACTCATCGAGCATCGTTCAAGCCATCTCAATAAGGGTTCTGTTCTTGCGCTCCACGATGCCATTCGGCTGAGGTGTGTACGGAGCAGAGAACTCATGAGTGATGCCCATAGTATCCAGATAAAGGCCGAGGCCGGTGTTCTTGAACTCAGTGTCGTTGTCACTTTTGATATGCTTGATCTTGACGCCATAGTTCATCATGTCATGATTGGCAAAGCGTCTGAAGACATCCTGCACTTCATTCTTGTAGAGGATTATATGCACCCACGTATATCTTGAATAATCATCAACAATGACTAAGCCATAGAGGCAAGCAGTGGTAGTGAGAGTAGAGTAGTGAGTAGGGCCAAATAAGTCCATGTGAAGCAGCTCGAAGGGTTGAGATGTAGTCATGATTGTCTTCGAGGGATGCTTGGCCCTAGTCATCTTTCCAGCTTCGCAGGCACCACACAGATGATCCTTCTTGAACTTGACGCCTTCGATGCCCATGACATTCTTCGCGAGAGTGTGCAAGTTACTCATGCCAGCATGCCCTATCCTTCGATGCCAGAGCCAGCACATTGAAGCTTTTGCTAGAAGACATACGGCCATCTGTGGTCCTGCTAAGAAATCTACCATATACAGATCATCTTTCCGATACCCTTCAAAGACTTGCTTTTACCAGTGTCAACAAATGTGATGTGACTCTTGTCTGATGGACATAGCATTGAATCCATCAGAAGACTTCGATCGCCAGTCATGTGGTTAGTGCATCCACTGTCCATAATCCATTCTGAAGTACGAGGTGTCATAGCCTAAATTGCAGTTTGGGGGATAGGCTTAACCAAGCGATTTGTGAAGCATAAAAATTTGACGAACAAGTGGAACATGGAAATTCAGATCTTGGTTAGGATAGATAGGATGAGTGTCAAGGAATCCCAGGACGAAATACAGAGTAAAACCATTAGGGCATTTTATCTTGCGCCCCACAAGATGTTTAAGGTCCCCAGCATTAGCATCGGACGCCTTTGATTTCCGGCTGGAGACCTTTCCCTTGGCACCATGTGCCACGAAGCAGTAGGTGGGAGCCGAGTCGTCCTTGTCATTATCATCAGCGTTGCTGACGGAGCCATTGTCTTCAGTGTTGAAGATGGACTTGGCAACGTAGGCTGTAGCTAGAGCCAGACTCGCAACACCAGAGCCGGACTCCTCCTCAGACTCCACCTCCGCCTCCTCAGAAGCAGACTCCTCCTCTGAATCCATCTCCTTGCCAACAAAAGCACGAGCCTTGCCAGATGAGCTCTTCTTATGTGATGAAGACTTGGAAGAAGACTTGGAACAAGACTCTGAGGATTTCTTCTTCTTCTTGTCATTAGAATCATATTCTTTGCTCTTCTTCTTCTTCTTCTCATTGTCCCACCGTGGACACTCAGAGATGTAGTGACCAGGTTTCTTGCACTTGTGGCAGGTTCTCTTCTTGTGGTCATGGGTGGAAGCTTCATCATTTCTTGAGCTGGATCATGAAGACTTTCTGAAGCCTTTCTTCTTGGTGAATTGTTGGAACTTCTTCACAAGCATAGCAAGCTCCTTTCCAATGTCTTCAGGATCACCAGAACTGCAGTCAGATTCTTCTTCAGATGAAGAAACAGCCTTTGCCTTCAAAGCGCGAGTTCAGCCATAGTTGGGGCCATAGATATCTCGTTTCTCAGATAGCTAAAACTCATGTGTATTGAGCCTCTCAAGTATGTCAGACGGATCGAGAGTCTTGAAGTCAGGGCGTTCTTGAATCATCAGGGCTAAGGTGTCAAATGAGCTATCAAGTGATCTTAGTAGTGTCTTGACTATTTCATGCTTCGTGATCTCAGTGGCTTCGAGTGCTTGGAGCTCATTTGTGATATCAGTGAGGCGATCAAATGTGAGCTGGACGTGCTCATTGTCCTGTCTCTTGAAGCGATTGAAGAGGTTGCGGGGAACACTGATCCTTTGATCTTGCTGAGTTGAGACGCCTTCATTGACCTTGGAGAGCCAGTCCAAGACTAGCTTTGATGTTTCTAGAGCACTCACACGGCCATACTGTCCTTTGCTCAGATGACTACAGATGATGTTCTTGGCAGTAGAGTCCAGTTGAATGAACTTCTTGACATTAGGAGGGGTGACACCTTCACCGGTCTTGGGAACACCGTTCTTGACGACATACCACAGATCGACATCAATGGCTTCAAGATGCATGCGCATCTTATTCTTCCAGTAGGGGTATTCAGTGCCATCGAAGATGGGGCACACAACAGAGACTTTGATTATCACTGCAGTCGACATAGCACTACTAGAAAAAGGGCTATAGATGGGATTGACACTAATGGCGCACCAGACAAGGGGTGCGCCATTAGTATATACTAATGGCGCACCACCTTCTGATACGCCATTAGAGTTGAAACTACTAATGGCGCACATGGCCCATGGTGCGCCATTAGTATCAAAATTTTTTTTGAACTAGTGCGCCTGTCCAAACATACTAATGGCGCATCCAGACTCAGTGCGCCATTACTAGTTGTAACTAGTAATGGCGCACCTGTCGGAAAGTGCGCCACTAATGTTGTTTTTTTATTATATTTTTATTCCTTTTTTGCAAAACTACTAATGGCGCACTGTTCCACCGTGCGCCATTACTAGTTTAAACTAGTAATGGCGCACTGTAGGACGGTGCGCCATTAGTATGTTTTTTTTGCAAAACTACTAATGGCGCACCACCAGAAGGTGCGCCATTAGTAACCTGGATTACTAATGGCGCATTTAGAGTTGGTGCGCCATTAGTAAGTGGGCAGCAACAAGATATTTTGGACAGCCTCT
Organism: Triticum aestivum; assembly: GCF_018294505.1. Taxonomy (NCBI): domain Eukaryota; kingdom Viridiplantae; phylum Streptophyta; class Magnoliopsida; order Poales; family Poaceae; genus Triticum; species Triticum aestivum. The sequence goes on from NC_057810.1 coordinate 49,327,792, forward strand.
CCTACCCACACTCACTTTCTCCCCACTTCATTCTCTCCACCTCCTCCTTGTCTCGGGTGCCTCCTCTTTTTCACCTCATTTCCACCATAGATTCATTCAATTTAAGTGGTTAAATTACCTTGTTTTGATAGGTAAGTAAGGGGGAAGCTATATTTATGTTGTTCTCCCTACAACAATGTGCACATGCACTTTTTATGGCATAGCTAGATCTATGTATGTTCGTGGTGTTGCATATGTTTGTGGTGTTGCATATGTGTTTGTGTTTGGAGGTGTACCGGTATTTGAAATGCGATAGTTGCCAATATTTTGCCGGAATGTTGATTCATTTCCGTTTCGGCGAGAATTTTGGCATTAAGCATTCTTTTTGGTCCTATTTTTAGGGAAAGTCATGCCAAATTTTTTCTTGGTTCTAAAATATCGTTTTGCTCTACCCCGCAGGCGACCATGGTCCGCACGATGACCGAAGGCATCGTGAATAGGTTTTTGAGGTCCGCGAAGGCCGAGATGCTTCAAAAGAACGAGACGGAGATAAGATGTCCGTGTCGAAGATGCAAGCTGAAGAGCCTTATTGCGGACCCGGATTCCGGGCAGGTGCGGGACCACCTGCTCTTGCGTGGTTTCATGGATGGCTATCGGTGGCAAGGTGATGAAGATGACTACGAAGTCGTCCATGGGGGCCGGGCAAGAAATGAGGAAGGGCAGCAAGACAACCACCGCGGCTCGGGCGGGCGAGAAGACGAAGAATCCCCAGGAGATGATCACGACGGTGATGCTGTACACAGTCATCATGTAGAAGATGCAGGACATGATGATGAGGAAGATGCCGGAGCAGACGACGGGCATGATCATGAAGATGATGATGCCGGCGGAGCAGACGACGCTGGACCATCGATGGGCTGGGTGCAGGACCCTCATATTCAAGAGCTGCTTCTCAAGCAGACGGATAACGCAAGAGCTGCCGCCCGAGAGAAAGCCAAGATGGATCAACTTGAGTTAGACGCGGTTACTCCATTGTATGAAGGATGCAGGCCCGAGGATACCCGCCTGAAAGTAACGCTCATGGCTCTGGAGATGAAGGTAAAACACAAAATGACCGACGCATGCTTCGACGAGAACATGTCATTCTGGCACGAACGTCTTCCCAAGGGGAACAAGTGCCCGACCAGTTTGGAGGAGGCGAAGAAAATCGTGTGTCCTCTGGATTTACCGCACGTGAAATACCATGTGTGCATGAACAATTGCATCATTTATCGGGACGAGCACGCGGAGTCTACCATATGTCCGGTGTGCGGCGTCACTCGATACAAGAAGAGGAAGAAAGCTCCTCGAAAAGTGGTGTGGTACTTTCCGATCACTCCTCGTCTGCAGCGGTATTTCGCGGACCCTAAGGTAGCAAAGCTCCTGCGTTGGCACGCGGATAGGGAGGAGAAGAAGCGAGAAGATGACGCAAATGATCCGGAGATAGATAAAAAAGACAAGATGCTGAGTCACCCTAAGGATGCGAGCCAGTGGCAAGCGTTGAACTTCGAAGACCCAGAATTTGGGAACGATCCAAGGAACATCGTGCTGGGCGCGAGCACCGATGGAGTCAATCCGTTTGGCAGCCAGAGAAGCACACATAGCACCTGGCCTGTGTTTGTGTGGATGTACAACCTTCCCCCCTGGTTGTGCATGAAGAGGAAGTACATTCACATGAGTATGCTAATTGAAGGGCCGAAACAACCAGGGAACGACATCAATCTGTATCTGGGGCTGCTGAAAGAGGAGCTTGACACGCTGTGGAAAACGCCAGCCAATACGTGGGACGCCGCAGAGAAAGAATATTTCCCTATGAGAGCCGCACTGCTCACGACGGTGCACGACTATCTCGGTTACGGATATCTCGCGGGGCAGGTAGTCCACGGATTTTCTGGATGCGTAAGGTGCATGGATGACACAACGTATCGCCAGCTAGATAGAGATCCCGGGTCTTCGAAAACCGTGTTCATGGGACATCGAAGGTGGCTTCGCGACGATGACCCGTGGAGGAAACGCAAGGATCTGTTCGATGGTGAAACCGAACCCCGAAAACGCCCGTGTACGAGGAGCGGCGAGGAAATAGACAAGCTGTTGAAAAATTGGAAAGACTGCCCACTGCCGGGAAAGAAGCAAAAGGCGCCAGAGCCGGGAAAGAAGCGAAAGGCGCCAGAGCCGCTGCTGAAGGTATGGAAAACGAGGTCTGTTTTCTGGGACTTGCCGTACTGGAAGATCCACCGTGTGCCTCACAGCCTTGATGTCATGCATATCACGAAGAACGTGTGCGAGAGTCTGCTTGGTACCCTGCTCAACATGCCAGAGAGGACCAAAGATGGGCCGAAAGCAAGGGCAGACTTGAAATCAATGGGCATCAGGCAGGAGCTTCACGCTAATGATGATGATGATGATGATGATGATGATGATGATGATGATGATGAGGCGAAGCAGGACACAGTAAGTCGTCGCAAAGGCAAAAAGGCCAAGAAGACCGGAAATGACTACCCTCCCGCGTGCTTCACTCTAAGTCAGGAGGAGATCGAGCAGTTTTTCACCTGCCTCCTAGGAGTAAAACTTCCTTACGGTTACGCGGGGAAGATAAGCAGATACCTAGACCCAGCGAAGCAGAAGTTCAGTGGGATGAAGTCTCACGACTGTCACGTGCTGATGACGCAGATACTTCCAGTTGCAATCCGTGGGATCATGGACGCGCACGTCCGTGAAACGCTATTTGGCCTATGCAACTTTTTCGACGTCATCTCTCGGAAGTCGATTGGCGTGAGGCAACTCAGAAGGCTACAGGAAGAGATCGTGGTGATACTATGCGAGCTTGAGATGTACTTCCCGCCCGCATTCTTCGACGTTATGGTGCATCTGCTGGTCCATATAGTGGAGGATATCATCCAACTTGGGCCGACGTTCCTGCACAGCATGATGCCATTCGAAAGGATGAATGGTGTCATCAAAGGATACGTTCGCAACATGTCACGTCCAGAGGGAAGTATAGCCAGGGGCTTTCTGACCGAAGAGTGCATCTCCTACTGCACGAATTATCTAGGCATTGAGAACCCCGTTGGTCTGCCCGTCAACAGGCACCTCGGCAGGCTCGCTGGATGGGGTCACCGTGAGGGTCGCCGCGAAATGCATGTCGACTTAGAGGGTCGACTCGCCGACTTTGAAAGAGCAAACCTAGTCGCGCTACAACACATAGACGTGGTCGATCCTTGGGTGGTAGAGCACAAAACCTTTATTAAGAAGACGTACAATGACCGAGGCCAACAGAGGACGGACGGAGATATAATCAAAGAGCACAACTCATGTTTCACGCGTTGGTTCAAGCAGAAGCTTCTGTCGTACCCTTTACATGAGGATTCTTCCGCGGAAGAACAACTCATATTCGCCTTGTCACAGGGCGCCGAGCACAACCTGATGACCTATGAGGCGTACGATATCAACGGCTACACATTCTACACCGAGGCCAAGGACATGAAGAGCGATGGTTATCAGAACTCCGGGGTAACGATGGAATCCTACACCGGTAATGACAAGGACAGATACTACGGAAGGATCGAGGAGATCTGGGAGCTGAGCTACGCTGGAGAGAAGGTCCCGATGTTCCGTGTCAGATGGGCGAAGAGCGTCCTAAAAGAAGACCGGTATTTCACCACCATGGTTATACCCGAAGCCAAATCCAAGACCGCGGGCGCAAACGTCACCGCGAAAAATGAGCCATGGGTACTGGCTTCCCAAGTTGACCAATGCTTCTTCATTACCGACCCGTCAAAGCCCAGTCGTGTTGTCGTGAGGAGAGGCAAAAGGAAGATCATCGGAATGGATGGAGTAGCCAATGAGCAAGACTTCGACAAGTACGGCGACCCGAGGATCGAACATGACGACGATGATGAAGTAGCAGCATACACCACAAGAAGAAGCAGGACCACCCTACCTAAAGGACGTCCGTTCCACAGAAGAACTCCATTTGCGAAAAAGAAGGGCAAGAAGATTGTGAACAGATAGCTAGCTAAGATCGATTGTATTTAAATCGTAGCCTTCATTTCTCGATTGTATTTCATGGGCACTTTTTGAACTATCATGAATATTTTTAAATTTCATGGACACTCGATCTCGATCCCCCTCCATCTCGATCGCTATCCCACCTCGCCAGATCCGGTCCCCCTCGCCGCCGAGCACCCCCCGGTCCACCGGCCGCCGCCGCCGACCCCCCGCACCCTCGATTCCCCTACTCAACCGCCGCCGCCGACCCCCCGCACCCCTCCCCTACTCAACCGCCGCCGCCGACCCCCCGCACCCCCCGCACCCTCCCCCGCTCCACCGGCATTACTGTTTGATGATATTTTTAAAAAAATTATTACTGTCTTATAAAAAAATATTACTGTTATGATTTAAACAAGTTTGAACATATTTAAACACAAATAAGTATCAAACAACATTTTAAATGCATAAAAAAATTGTGGAGCCTGGGAATCAAACCCAGGACCTCCTGGTGTGAGAACTGGCTGCTGACCAGTCGAGCTAGTAGAGGGAGCTTGATGTGGATCAGGTCAGGTGGAAGATAACCTGTTGGCTCGAGCAGAAATCAAAAAAAAATACTAATGGCGCACCAGGGCGAGGTGCGCCATTAGTATGGATTTACTTATGGTGCACCGAGGTGTGGTGCGCCATTAGTATTGTGCCGCCCCCATCCATACTTCCTCCCCAGCCCAAACCTATCCCCTCTCTCTCCCTCGCCCTCGCCCTCGATCCCCTTCCCCTCTCCTCTCCCGACGCCGCTGCCCCGCCGCCTCGACGCCGCCCCGACACCGCCTCGACGCCTCGACGCCCGCCCTGCTCCTCCTCCGGCGCCTCTCTGCCCAGCCCAAGCCCAAGGCCGCTCCGCCTCCACCTCCTCCGCCTCCGCCGTCGGACGAGGGCGCCGCAGCGTGGGCCCGTCGCACGGCCGCACTCTCGCTGCTGGGGCTCACCGGTGCCGTCGCCGCCAGCGCCTTCAGCGACCTCATCGTCCGCAGCAAAGGAGCCCCTCCACCGCCTGCAGCCAAGGAGTCGAGTCGACCGCCATCGAGGAGCTGCGTCGCCAACCGCCAGCGTGGAGTCGACCGTCGCCGAACAACCCCGCCGTACTTACTCAAGATCCAGGGCGCTGTAGGTAAGATTCAGGCCGATATGGTCACTCCTCTGCTTCTCTGACTACCGGTAGTGCCACCTGAAGCTTCGATCCAACGCAGGGTGACGCTGTCTGCAACCAAGGAGCCACCTAGCCCTCTACATCAAGAAGTTCTCCTTCCCTTTGTCTTGCTTCGCCCCCAAATCCAGCCCCTGCAGGTAAGCGTGAAAATAGATCCCTTTTTTCTTTTCCACTTCATATGTTATTTCTGGTTTCCCCGTGAATGTGATTGCCCATTAAATCTTGTTGGCTCAACGATGAACTAAACAAGATCATGTCAGTTCGTTTGAGATTGGAGATTTCACAGTGCTAACCATCCATCTCTCATGTTATAATTAGGGTAAATTAAGTATTTAGTTGATTTCTGGACAGACTGAAGTATATACATTTTACTAACCAGTGTTATGTGCTATGTTATTATATGTTTATGTAATTCTTCTAGTCCCATCTACATTGTTTATTCACATAGCTATATTGCAACTCTTTGTTCTCGATTAGCACCGTCAAGTTATTTTAATGTTGTTTTTGTTGCTGTTGATTTGGGATGTGTTCTTAATCGCAACTTTGATTAGAGCACTTGGTGTTCAGTAGTTAATCCCTTGTGTACTGCCTCTTGCACGCTCCAAAAGCTATGTAGGCTAATTCAATTTAAATTTTGTACTTGGGACTGAGTACATCGTCTTACTATGGCCTCTGATGATTAAAAAATATGATGATTACTTAGGCTGCGTTTGGCTACTCAGTATTTTTGGAGTTTTAAAAGAATACCATGGTTTTTGAAAAAATCCCAGTTTTAAATACTTTGACGTGTTTGGTTTTGACAAATACTTTAGTTTTACAAACCGTGGTATATCTAAAACCATGGTTTTTTTGCTGTATCTAAAAAAGAGGTCTCAACCTCTTTTTTGTAAACTGAGAAACACTTGCTCGAGTCCATCTTCTTCCGGTCCTCCTCACCCATCTCTTCCGCAGCCACAAAATTAAGATTACCACCTAGGAAGCTTGACTACTCTGTCGCTGATGTCTTCAATCGTTGGCTATTGTTCTAGTGCAACAAGAAGCAGCCTGTACAGTAGATAGTACTAGAGGTTCAGTCCTATCGGATGGTGCGTGTACACGTACAAAAAAATTAGCGAAGGCTTAGACCCTGGAGTAGATCGATTGATACTGAGCAAAGTTATACACAGCAGTCCTAGAGTATGTCGATGGGGGAGTTATGAGCTGTTTACTGGTACTGCTACACAGTTCACTTTTTCGCCGTAACATAGATGGCGATGTTAGTTTTATTGCGTTGGGCTGTGGGGATTTTGAGCTGTTTTCTGACATGTCTTCTTTTAGTGTACTTGTCTCCCCGCTTGTTGGTTACTTCTCATGGTTAGAAGATGTGTTGTAGCTTTTCTTAGACTTGTACTGTAAATGGATTTGGTTGTAATAGAAATGACATTTTCTCTACTCAAACTCATTATATTGGAATTATTTGAAGATGTGTGGTGTTAGCCTATCGGTAATAATTATGTGTTAGTGTGAGTTTATTCTTCCTGTGAGCATTCTAATTTTATTTCTCTGGATTCAAGCAATGGGTTTGGACTTGCAAGATTCAGTTCACAAGTACTTGTGGGCTTTGGCTTTTAGCCTAATGAGGTCTCTTACTTGTGACAGTTCAGTTGTCAGTGTAATATGTTAGAAACTGCTACTATGTCTCTAGAAGAATCATCACTCTTTACACACTTATTAGAAACCCGTTTATTTCATCTGGTGAGACTTGTCTGTCTTCAGGCTCAGCTGCCGCAGGGCTGTTAGACATGAGCAGCCGCCAATTAATTCTGCTCCTGGTGTTCCCCACTTGCAGTTAATAAGAAAGTATTTTGGTTTTGCAAGATTCTGTGTTTTACTACTAGCACAATTATGCATTGTCTTGTGTCTGCTCAGAACACGAATGACCTTCCTTTAATTGGCACACCCTCTGTTCCTAAATATGAGATGTTTTCACAGTTCAACTAAACTGTCAAAACGTCTTACATTTAAAAACAGAGGTAGTACTTGCTAAGTTACTACACCCTCCATTCCAAAATACTTGTCTTGGTTTTAATTCAGATTTGAACTAAAACAATAAAAGCAAGCAGAACTCTAATACACAGCAAAGTTATTCTGATCCAGTATTGCTTGTAGTGGTTTGTCCAAAATGTTGAATGATACTGCTTGGAGATGCATATATTGTTTCACCTCTTCACATGCCAATGTATTTTCCATGTTGTGATGAAGGCCTTTTTTGCCTTGTCCACCCGAGAGGCCCTTGAGTTTGCTGGAATGTCGATTAACTTCCGTTCCAGCAAATTCGGGTACTCCATATGTCCTATTTTCAGCAAAGGTCATGCTGAAATTTTCCGTGAATTTTAGCATGACTTTGCTAAAAATAGGACATATGGGGTACTTGTGACTAATGCATGGGCCGGGGTACTTGTGACTAATGATGAAAGCTTAGGCTTTTAGGGTGCCTCGGCGTCGAAAAACCCTCAATGATAAAAGCTTAGCTTTTAGGATGCCTCGGTGTCGACAAACCCTAAATGATGAGACCATGATCTTGTTCCTTGACAATAACCAACTTTGTTCCTATTTAGAGAGAAACATGGCCAACAACGATGAGGCCGGGGGTTCGGGCGGCAAGGCATTCTGGAAGCTGTCCCAGGAGATGGAGGAACAACCTCACTTGTATGAGGACGCCGCCTTCCCCACCGATCCTGAGACCACTGATGGTACCGCCGAGGATGACCCCACTGATGCCACCACTGATGGTGCCGCCGAGGATGCCACCACTGATGATGGCGGCGCACGCACAGATGGCAGCCAACCGAAGAGGCAACGGAAGGACCGGCGCCCGACCGTGCTCCGCACCCTCAAGGAGGAAGTTACTGAAGTGGACTCCGACGGGAATCCAACGGCGCCCGAACGAATAGTCAAGGGGTACTCGCTTCAGCTCGGGTGCATTCTCCGGAGCACCGTCTCGATCAACACCGAGAACCTGAGGCATCCTGACCGAGGGAATTTGCGCAACCTCCTCTTCACGAAGCTGCACGAACGATACAAGTTCCCCGCTGAATTTGAAAACAGAAGCCTCAAAGGGAATAAAGTGAACAATGCTGCCCTCACGAAGATGAGCAAGGCCCTGTCTACTTGGAAAAGCAATGTGAAGAGAATGATCGAGAAAGGTGAGAGTTATGAGAAGATCAAGGAGAAAAATCCTTCGATCACCGAAGATGACTACAACGACTTCAAGATCAATTGCTCGAGCACCGCAAACTCCGAATCAAGTCAGTGGGGGAAAGAAATGCGGGAGTTGAACTTAGGGGAACACAAACTCGGTCCCGGCGGTTACAGAGTGGCGGAGCCTATATGGGACAAGGAGGACGCGGAGCGTGCCGAGCAAGGCCTACCGCCCCGCTTCGAGAAATACAGCGGTAACAAGCAGACCAGGAACTATGTCAGGGCCCGGTACAAGGAGGACCCGATAACAAAGGAGCTTACCACGGATCCGAAGACCAGGGCGCTTGAGCTTGTTCTGGTAAGGAATACACCCCCGCGTAATTAGCTCCATATGGTTGCATTCTAATTAATGAAGCCAAATTTCTAAATGGTTCACATTCCTTCCGCAGGCGACTGAAAGCAGTAGCGCGGGGTCGACTAAGAGCAACCCTTGGGACACCACTCTAAATAGGGCGTTGAATGTAATGAAGAACAAGGATAAGCTCAGTAAGCCGACGTCAGCTGGTCGTGTGGCCGGCAAAGGCTTGTCCACAAAATGGGGGTCATACTATACCGCTGGTGTGCGGAAGGAGAAAAAGACCAGCTCGGAAAGCCAGGCGCGCGAGGTTCAAGAACTCAAGGCACAGGTGGCGCGGATTCCGGAGATTGTCCAAGAGCAAGTGCAACAACAACTCGGAGCGACGATCACCGCCATTGTGCCTACCTTGATCCAGGGGTTGAGTGCATGGATTGCGGGCGGCCAACAGGGGCCGCCCCCGATTCCTAGCTTCACGGCCAGCAACTCGCAGAATGCGATGGCGGGGCCATTGGTGTCTCCGGCGGAGGCGGCATTGGTGTCTTCGACGCCGGCACGGGAGCTTAATGCACCCGGGTGTACGCCGGCCGGCAGCTCTGCAGCAAGCGGCCCCTCCGTCAACTGCACGCCCGCCGTTGGCGGTGCCTCGACATTAGCCGAGCTCGACGCCATCATCACGGTAACTAATTAAGCCTCTCTCGGCCGAGGACTTCATCTCCTTGCCTTTGACTGGGCATCCCTGACGCCCTACATGTTTTCGCAGGGCGCCGCCGACGTTCTGTGCACTCTCCTGCACTTTGTGAACAACGAGTTGGTTGATGTTGCCAAGGGCAAAATTGTTCAACCAGGCAACCCCTTGTTCCATGGTACCCAGATGCCACCCAACTTGTTTAGGGTTGAACTGGTTCGGGTGCTGCCAGGCTGCCACGAGTTGTTACCTCCGATTCGACCCGTCGGGGCCGACGATGATGACGTGATGACCCTCAGCGCCTGCCTGAGCTGGCCCCTGCTTTGGTCGAAGAGCCAGATTCGTTTGGGGCGGGGAACACCACCCCAAAGACAACACCGCCAGTCGTGCCGGCGCCAAGTCGGCCCCATGGCAAGATCGCCGCAACGGTGCCGGACATCCCAATGCCACTGGATCCAAACATGCATATGGCAAAGGATCAGAACGACGACGACGATACATTTGGCCACGTCGATCAGTACTTTGCCGAACATGGGTACGATGGCGACTTCATGGGGCCTCCTTCTCAAGAACCCAACCCAACAAAAGGCGTGCGCGATCTAGCTGGTACCGCGGAGAAGCCAAGTTGCAACAGGCGTCGTTTGCCGTTCAGCTCTCAGGAGACGCCTCCAGCTGCCGACTTCACCGAGCCTCAGATAGGCGAGGTGCGAAATATTATCAGCCCCAACACACTCAAGAAGGCGGTCTGTGAGCAGAACTCGGTCCCATTACAGGAGAAGAAGAAGGCACGCAAAAGAAAGACTAACAAGGGTGCGAGCCAGCCGGCACCGAGTACGATCCGTGCTCAGGACGGGCCACCTTCACCTAAGGATATCTCGAGGAGGGTGCATGTGGCGGGTAGGGCGATGCTACCGACAAATATGCTCAATGCTGCAACCGGTGCTATGCGGAGTCTGCATGACAGTGTTCTTTCTTTGGAGAAGCGGCGTCTCAGAGAGAAGGATGTGGCATACCCGGTTTTCACGGCCAAGGTGCCAGAGGGCAAGGGCTTTGTGGATAACTCCATCGGGCGTACGATCGTCCTGCGGTTTGATGACATCCACGCTATGTTGAACCTTCATCCGCTGCACTACACCTTCGTTCGGCTATTTTCGCTGAGTATGGAGATGCGGATCATTCGCGACAAGACCCCGGACATCGTGATAGTCGACCCCTTCTACATGCGTGCCAAGATCTTGGGCAGCGCTGGGGACCGGCAAGTCGCGAGTTCTTACCTCGAAGGCGTCATTCTGGCAAACCAAGATAAGGATAACTTCCTCGTGCCTTACTTTCCCGAGTAAGTCCTCCCCTCAACCGGCCCGTAACATATGAATTCTTAGATTTCGATCGTTTTTCTTTTAACATTCCGTGTTTTCTGCAGTGACACACATTGCACGCTCATCCTCCTAAGCCCCAAATATTCCATGGCCACGTATTTCGACCCGGACCGTCAGTCGAACGTAGACTACACAAATGTCAAGAAGGTTCTTGATGATGTTCTCCCCGGCTACGCCAAATCTGGAGGCACCTTCACCAGGCCTATTCGTAAGTACGGCAAGCACGTGTTCTCCCACAATACGACGTTCTGCTGCGTCAAGCAGCCGCCTGGCGGTCAGAAGGGTGCCTACTACGCCATCCATCACATGCGGGCGATCGTACGGGACCATCATCAACTTCTGCTACCGAGTAAACTCAAAGATTGGGCCGCGAGCGTGTCGGCAATCCAGGACGCGGACATCAGACAAGAATTCTTTCGCATCCAGTCGGAGTTTGCGGAAATCATCCATCAAGATGTCCTTCGTACCTCGGGGCAGTTCTACCTCAGAAATCAACCGTCCAACAGTGACATCGACACAATGCTACAAATGCAGGCTGACAACGCCCGTTCTTTCATGACTCCCACGATAGACGGCGGCTTCATCCACGCTCCGGTCCCTTGAGTCGAGTCGAAAGCAGTGATGCTGTGTCTAGTTCTGAAACATCGATTGGCTCATGTTGTAATTAAACTTTAATGAACTTGTAGTATGTCTCTTTGGTTTCGAGAGTCGTTCAACTTAGATGTAATCGATGCTATTAATGTCTTGCTTTTCTCTTCCGATCGTTCTGTTGCATACTTATATATTGCTTATGTATTGTCTGTGAATTGGTACTAACGTTTCGTTTGGCTAGTGCATAGCGATGCCGTCGTATGTCGTGTACAAGGGTAAGGTTCCCGGAGTCTACGACGACTGGGAGGAGTGTCGGAGACAGGTTCACCGATTCAGCGGTAACAGTTACAAAGGGTACACCACTAGGGCCGAGGCCGAATCTAGATACGCCCGCTATCTAGCGGGAGAGGGGAGGGAGCGTTGGAGGAACCGGATGAAGACGAGTTTCATCGTGATGATGCTCATCGTGATGACCGCAGCTCTCTTCTATGTGATGGTAGTTTAGATGATCGATATCGACTTGTAATGTGAAGACAAACTCGCTACTCGCGGTCTCGAGACTTGTAATATAATGTTCTATCTTTGTTCGGTCTTTTCAATTCGGAGACTAATATGATGAATTGTATTCAGAGACTAATATGATGAATTGTATTCAGAGACTAATCTTCTATTGTATTCGATGAATCTGTTGTTGATGTGTGCTGTCTATATTTTGTGCAATTATACATTTTGTAACCTATGCAAAAAACAGAAAATAAAAAATAAAAAAACCTAATATTCATACTAATGGCGCATCACATCACAGTGCGCCATTAGTATGCCAAAGGATACTAATGGCGCATCATTAAACAGTGCGCCATTAGTATGCCGAAGTTACTAATGGCGCATCTTGTTGTTGTGCGCCATTAGTATGCCAAAGCACCTCGGTATACATGGCCCCCTGGGAGGCATACTAAAAGCGCACTGTTGTATATACTAATGGCGCATCTGAGGTCCGCCATTAGTATACCAGATACTAATGGCGCACCAGTGGTGCGCCATTAGTAAAATATACTAATGGCGTGGCACTAATGGTGCACCACTAATGCGCCATTAATGGCCAAATTAGGTGCGCCATTAGTAGGCCTTTTCCTAGTAGTGTAGCTAAAACTCCAGGTGGTTAAATCGAATCACATAGAACAAGGGAGTACCTTGCTCTGATACCAATTGAAAGAGCTGGTTATAGACTAGAGGGGGGGAGGTGAATAGGTGATTTTTATGGAAGTCTTCAAAACTTGGGAGTTTCGAAGACAAACAATAGAAATGACACTATGCGTATGCAGCGGAAGGTAGACTACACTAGGCAAGCCATAGTCAAGTATTCAATGAAGTGAAAGCACGAAGACTATTAGCAGCTAGGTAGCAAGGATCAGGATGGAAGATAGTATGAAGCCAATCAGAACAAGTAGTCACTCAGTGAAGTTAAACAGATAATGCAAGCAGGCAATGACTTCACGAAGACAAACTATAAGTAAAGAGAAGTGAGAAATAGAACCAGTAGCTTGGAGAGGACAGAGATTTGTTCGACTAGTTCCAGTTGCTCTGACAACTGTACGTCTGGTTAGGGAGGCTGGGATTCAACTTAGAAGACCGCATCTTCACCATATTCCCCTTGAGCCAAGGACACCTAGTCCCCGCCCAATCACTCTGGTAAGTCTTCAAGGTAGACTTCCAAACCTTCACAGACTTCATTCACCGGCAATCCACAATGACTCTTGGATGCTCAGAACGCGACGCTTAACCGGCTGGAGGATTCACAGTCCTCAAGTGTAACAAGTCTTCAGATCACGCGGACAGAAAGACTTCAGTGATGCCAAACTCTCTTTGGGCTCTGGGTGGTTTGGGCTTTGTCCTTGCAAGGATTCTCTCTCAAGTGCTTCGGAGGTGGGTTGCTCTCAAACGACAAAAGACGTGTACTAACTCTGAGTAGCCACCAATTTATGGTGTAGGGGGTGGGCTATTTATAGCCACTGGGCAACCTGACCTGATTTGTCCAAAATGACCCTGGGTCACTAAGGAACTGACACGTGTCCCAACGGTCAGATTTCAGACACATGTGGCAGCCTTACTTGGGCTACAAGTAAAGCTAACTCATCCGACTCTGGATAAGATTTGCTCTCATTGTCTTCGCTCGAAGACTCAGGATTTGGTTGAGCATCACTTCAGTCACTCTGACTTTGTTGACTTGGACCCCACTTAACAGTGCGGTGGTTCCTATGACTCAACAAACAAGAAAAGGAAAGAACGAAACAACTAAGTCTTTGCGCTCCATAGTCTTGATACGATGTCTTCTCATGTCTTAGTCTTCAACGAGAATAGCTTCACAGACCACCATTGTCTTCAATGTCTTCACACATTTTTAGGGGTCATCTCCGATAGGTAAACCGAATCAATGAGGGACTACTACCTATGTTATCCTGCAATTGTCACAAACACATTAGTCCCTCAACCAGGTTTGTCGTCAATACTCCAAAACCAACTAGGGGTGTCACTAGATGCACTTACAGGGCTGAAATTAAGAGGGGAGTTAAAGCTTTGCGCGATAGGGTGCAAGTACTTCGCCAAGAGGGAATTGATAGGGAATTAGCTCAAAGAAAAGAAGCCCTGCCAATTGATATAACCGATGAAAAGAATGATGATTCCGAAACTACAAGTGCTTCGGTTGAAAAAGCCGAATCAAGTAGTATATATTCCGAATCCATCAAATCCAAAGAGGCAAACATTGTTGATAAAGGGCATGGAAAGTACAACAAGACAATAATACTTGATTTTCTGAAGTTAATGGAACCTACTTCCTGCCCTATGAGTTTCGTGCCATAGAAATTGACGAGCTTCAAGAACAAGAACAAGTAGCCAAATAAAGTTTGATGGACAAATATCTTCAAACTAATGATGCAAGAAATCAAGAAAAAAATTATGACAAGGCGTTGGGGAGCTATCCGAAGGCGGAGCAAGATATTATTCAAGTCACACCACCATCATGCTCTCCCAACATATTTGAAGATGTATGTCTAGCAATTAATTTACCTGTTTTCAGATTTGGTCATAACTTAGTTGTTGATGCATATATTAGAAAAATATTCATAAGAAGTATTGACAGACCAATGAAGAAGGGTAGTTTATTTGTTAGGAATCAGATTGTCACAAAGCATATCGGTTAACATATTGCACAATTCAGAAAGACCGATAGCGAAAAATTATTGCAGCCAAGGCTTTCCCCATTGCTTTATCTAAAGCTCATACCTAATTGGGTAGCTTTGCTTATTTCTTACTTGGCTTATACTTGGTCTCAATTGAGACATGTATGTTCTAACTATTTTCGTTTCAGAAATTTAAAGCTAATGTTAAATTCTTTTGAGAAATCCGATGCTAGTATAGTTTCTTATCCAAAGATATCGGAGATAGAGTGCAAAACACAATGCATAGCCGAATGGGGTGATGCAAAATCTGAACCATTCGTTTGCTTAACTCCAAAGCCGTTCTCACAACAAGGTCGGCTAGAAAATAAAAAAAATTACCTTCAATTTCAATATGTGTGATCAAATCTTTGATTTGTTGTTGAGAAATAATTGTATTAGAATTCTTGATCACCATGTTGAGCCATCTGTCCAGGGACGAATGTATTGTAAGTTGCATGATTCGTCCAAGCATAATTTTGAGGATTGCAACATGTTTCCTCAAATAATTAAATTGCCCATTGATAAAGGACGATTGAAATTTGTTGAGACACCAAGAGATGACCAATCTATTCCGATTGGTCCTGATCAGAAAGTTTTTGCATCGGCTGCTTCAAGCCGGTCCACTTAAAGAGAAGGTAAAAACTGTAGGTGATGAGACCAAGCTTTCAAGTAAAGAAGTTGTTAAAGAGCATAATGAACATAATCTTGAGGGCGAGAGTTCCATCAGAGCTGCAATGGAGACGCCAAGGACTGGGGGGCAGCAAACAAATCCAATGATCGACGAAAGCAAACCGAAAGAAAACAAAGACCGAAATAAGCGCAAGTGTAAGAGATCAAAAATCACCTTCACTGAACTATTGGATAAATATCAAAAGAAGAGTGAAGAGAAGAATACTTATCGGCCAAATCATGCAAAGAAACCAAGATCACCCCCAAGGTGCAAATATGAGGATTGGTATTGGCAAAGTGAGAATTTTAATGCAACATATTCATATCCTTATTTTGGGCCGCCAATGCCAATGCCGTGGATGCCTCCCTATGCTCATATAGATCCATATCCATCATGGGACAGGTATGATACAAGGGCACATTCTCCATCTTATTTTAGACCATCTCACCAATATTATGCAGCTCCGAGAAGATCAACATTTGAACAATCACATGTTAAAGACCATTTCAATCATAAAGAATCGGTTCAGAGCTCAAGGAAGAAGAAAGAGGTGGTCAAGCAAGTTTACCGTGTTAAAAAAGATGGTCATAAGAATGCAACTTCAGATTTGATCTCAAATGAAAAAGAGCCAATTAATGTGTTGACATTGGCTACTAAAGACAATGAGACAAAGCAACCAATTATTGAGAGTCGAAGTGCCAAATCTGAAGAAAAGAAGTTGAGAGTGCACAAGGCCAAAAAGGAATTGACATTGCCATCATAGCCGAGATGCCTGCTCAGCTTATCGTACTGGCAAAAGAAGAAATTACAAAAACTTAGTGCACAAGAACTTGAAGAAAGGAACATGGCATGGGTTCCCAAAGGAAGTGCTCAAAATAAGAATTATGTGCAAGCTTCCATTACAAGAAGTGCGTCAAAGGTAAAGAAGGAAAAGAGTGAAAACTATGAAGGACCAAGCCGAAGGTTTCAACATCTTTGGTCTACACATTATCCATATTCTTCAACTATGCCATTAATGCCTATGCCATGGAATTCGTCATCAGGATAATTGGTAACCCTCAATGGGCTTATTTTAATCCATGGATGCAATTTCTTACGCCATGAAAGGGTATTACCAAGTCACTATACATTTTATTAGCTACAAGTTTGTTGCTGATCCAAAGGGATGAAATACTTGATTTGTCATTTCATTTGTTTATTTCGGCTATATGTGCTTTGAATGAAGTTTACATGGTAATGACTGATATTTATCTATCGTCCTAAGAGTATGTCAATGCATGGCCGGTGTAGTATTCTAACATCGTCCTTAGTTCGATTGGAGAGCGAGACAAGGTACGTGCTCATGGAAATTTATATGTATGCCTATATTATGATTGAATGGAGTTGAGACATCATGACCGATGTCATTAAATATATGTTGCATAGACCAATTCATAGCTGCAGAATTGGTTAGTGGGCTTATACTTTATTTTGATATGTTTTGGCTTATGCATCTTTGAGATCTATAAGAGGTCAAATCATAGCTGATTTTATTACTAAATATCGGATTAATGTCATGCATAATATTAATATTAGCCTTGTCTCTCTAGTACTATGGAGATTATGTTTTGATGGTTCAATTCATAGCAATGGCCAAAGTGTTGCTGTTGTTTATATATCTCTTGATGGTACTATTTTTGAAGCCCCATGCCGCTTAGAATATTTTTATGCAGGATTAATCAAGGCTGAATATGCATTGTTATTCTTATTGACTCTTTTACTTGCTATAGGTGCTATACATATTGAGGCTTTTGTTGATTCCTTATGAGTAGTGCCAAAAATATCCAAGGGTTATCAATGTTGTGACGAATCACTTATAGTTTATCTTGGGATATGTCTAGATGCAAAATTTACCTTGGGTTGCATTAAAATTGTTCATATATTTAGACATGACAATTGGAGAGAGTTGGCATAACAAGCATCCGACTACCATGTCCGTCATGGTGTATTGCACATCTATAAATAGCCGATGCTTATTCTTGCCAACATAGGTAAGGCCGAATTGGAGCTCACCACCTCGGTCACTAATGAAACTTTTATGTAGGCAAAGCAAGGATTGGAGGAAGTTCATTCTTGATTATCTGCAAAATCCTAGCGAAAGCGTGAATAATATGACTCGGAGGATGGCTTTGAGATACATATCTATGGAACCTTATCATCGGATTGTTATTTAAGTTGAGAAGTTTTCACCCAGGTTGCATCAAGAGGTTCAAATAAGCAACGACCGATATATGACTGTCGTCCTAAGCAAAGACATGGCCGATAAATAACTATCGCCCTTAGCATAAACATGACCGATACATAATTATCGCCTTGAGAAATATAAATGGTCGATGGAGTGTTGACATCGTCCTTAGAATAAATACATTGCAAATTATTTTTCGGTACGCAAGTTTTGCCAAAAAAATAGGGGGACATGTGTTGACACCAGATTTTGGCACGGTCAAGAACTTAATTAATATTGCCTCAAATGGAGAAGTGATCTACATAAAAAAGTTTCATATTTTCAATATGAACATCTTTTAAGTTTGGGCCATCACCATCCGATCTTATCTCGAAGGCCGAAGTTGTGTTCGAAATACTGAGATTTTGTATTCAGAACACTATTTGGCTCATTACGCCCCCAAGACCGCCTGGAAAAATGATCTACATGAATTATCTTCATCTCGTCGAAAAGAATGATTTTAATATAAAAATCGTTCCAATCCGAGTTTGTATGCAAAAGTTAGAGCCATCGGACTGCAGCTCTATCAAGAGGCAGAAAATGGCGCGCCCCACAAGAGGCCATGTCTGATGGGTGCTACGTCTTGAGTTTGCGTTGGTTTTCCTTGAAGAGGAAAGGGTGATGCAGCAATAGTAGCGTAAGTATTTCCCTCAGTTTTTGAGAACCAAGGTATCAATCCAGTAGGAGGCTCCTCAAAAGTCCCACGCACCTACACAAAGAAACAAAGAACTCGCAACCAACGCAATAAAGGGGTTGTCAATCCCTTCACGACCACTTGCGAAAGTGAGATCTGATAGAGATAGTGTGATAAGATAAATATATTTTTGGTATTTTATAATATAGATGCAAAAAGTAAAGATGCAAATAAAAGTAGATTGAAAGTTTATATGATAAAAGTTAGACCCGGGGGCCATAGGTTTCACTATAGGCTTCTCTCAAGATAGCATAAGTATTACGGTGGGTGAACAAATTAGTATCGAGCAATTGATAGAAAAGCGAATAATTATGAGATAATCTAGTCATGATCATGTATATAGGCATCACGTCCGCGACAAGTAGACCGACTCCTGCCTGCATCTACTACTATTACTCCACACATCGACCGACTCCTGCCTGCATCTAGAGTATTAAGTTCATAAAGAACAGAGTAACGCATTAAGAAAGATGACATGATGTAGAGGGATAAACTCAAGCAATATGATATAAACCCCATCTTTTTATACTCGATGGCAACAATACAATACGTGCCTTGCTGCCCCTGCTATCACTGGGAAAGGACACCGCAAGATTGAACCCAAAGCTAAGCACTTCTCCCATTGCAAGAAAGATCAATCTAGTAGGCCAAACCAAACTGATAATTCGAAGAGACTTGCAAAGATAACTCAATCATACATAAAAGAATTCAGAGGAGATTCAAATATTTCTCATAGATAAACTTGATCATAAACCCACAATTCATGGGATCTCGACAAACACACCGCAAAAAGAGTTTACATCGAATAGATCTCCACAAGAGAGGGGGAGAACATTGTATTGAGATCCAAAAAGAGAGAAGAAGCCATCTAGCTAAT
The DNA here is from genome assembly GCF_018294505.1 of Triticum aestivum. Classification (NCBI taxonomy): domain Eukaryota; kingdom Viridiplantae; phylum Streptophyta; class Magnoliopsida; order Poales; family Poaceae; genus Triticum; species Triticum aestivum. The sequence continues at coordinate 49,346,919 of NC_057810.1, forward strand.
AACTATGGACCCGAAGGTCTGTGGTAAACTACTCACAACTCATCGGAGGGGCTACGGTATTGATGTAGAAGCCCTCCGTGGTCGGTTCCCCCTCCGGCGGAGCGCCGGCGAAGGCTCCAAGATGGGATCTCGCGGATACAGAAGGTCACGGTGGTGGAAATTGTGTTTTGTTGACTCCCTAGATGTTTTCGCGGTATGCAGGCATATATAGGAGGAAGAAGTACGTCGGTGGCCGCCCGAGGGGCCCACAAGACAGGGGGGCGTGCCCAGAGGGGGTGGGCGCGCCCTCCTATCTCGTGGCCGCCTCGGCTGCTTCTTGACTTGCACTCCAAGTCCTCTGGATCACTTTCGTTCCAAAAATCACGCTCCCAAAGGTTTCATTCCGTTTGGACTCCGTTTGATATTCCTTTTCTTTGAAATACTGAAATAGGCAAAAAAACAGCAATACGGGTTGGGCCTCCGGTTAGTAGGTTAGTCCCAAAAATGATATAAATGTGTAAAATAAAACCCATAAACATCCAAAAGGGGTAATATAATAGCATGGAACAATCAAAAGTTATAGATACGTTAGAGACATAACAAGCATCCCCAAGCTTAATTCCTGCTCGTCCTCGAGTAGGTAAATGATAAAAACAGATTTTTTGATGTGGAATGCTACCTAGCATAATTCTCAATGTAATTTTCTTTATTGTGGCATGAATCTTCAGATCCAAATGATTCAAGATAAAAGCTTATAAAACATAAAAATAATAATGCTTCAAAGCATACTAAGAAATAATCATGTCCTATCAAAATAGCATAGCCAAAGAAATCTTATCCCTACAAAATCATATAGTTAGGCCATGCTTCATTTTCATTACACAAAATACTCCCATCATGAACAACCGACAAGCCGAGCAATTGGTTCATACTTTTTAACGCGCTTAAGCTTTTTCAACTCTTACGCAATACATGAGCGCGAGTCATGGACATAGTACTATGGTGGTGTAAGGTGGTGGTTGTGAGGACAAAAAGAGGGAGAAGATACACTACTAGGAAAAGGGCTATAGATGGGATGGACACTAATGGCGCACTGTACATGTGGTGCGCCATTACTAAATACTAATGGCGCACCATGTGTTGGTGCGCCATTTGTGTGCAAATACTAATGGCGCACCACATCCCACGGTGCGCCATTAGTAATTTTTTTAAAAAAAATTCAAAACTAGTAATGGCGCACCGTGGGAGTGGTGCGCCATTACTAGTTGACATAGTAATGGCGCACCACACCCACCGTGCGCCATTAGTATTTAAAAAAAATAAAAAAATTGTTAGTAATGGCGCACCTGTGGACAGTGCGCCATTACTAAGTTTTTTTTCAAAAAAAATTCAATTTTTTCTCTTTCTTTTTCTTTTCAAAACTAGTAATGGCACACCGTGGGTGTGGCGCGCCATTACTAGTTTAACTAGTAATGGCGCACCACCACACGGTGCGCCATTACTAACTTGGCCCAAAAGTTCCCGCATGCACCCCCCCGGTGGACAGCCTTTTCAGTTTTTAAAAAATAAAAGAAAATGATAAAAATGTCAAAAAAAAAATAAAAGAAAATAAGTTTCCCATGTGATATGTGGTCTAGTTGTTGGGAAAATTTACAAATATGAATTTCGACTTTATTTGCAAAATCTCTCTGGAAATTTGTAAAATGGCCATAACTTTTGCATACGAACTCGGATTAAAAAGTTTTTTATATGAAAAACCATCTACTCAAAAAGTTACGGGGCTTTCAAGATCTAGAGGCAAAAAATCCCCCAAAACATTTCCAAAATCCCCAAAAACCTAACAGAAAAAAAGTTACGGGGCTTTCAAGATCTAGAGGCAAAAAAATTCAAAAAAATTCAAAATTACTAGTGGCGCACCATGGATGTGGTGCGCCACTAGTAATAGAAAAAGATTGGTTTTGAAATTTTTTTGAATTGTTTTTCAAAAAATGATACGTAATATGACCGGGAAGTTCGAAATATTTTTCAAAATTTCATCATAGTCATGAACATGAACAAAGTCCTAGACATCAACCAGGTATAATAGGATTGATATGCTAGATATATCAACAAGTGCCTGTGAAGTGAGCTGTTGCTGGGGTTGGATAGAACTTTGAAGTTAAGCGTGCTTGGGCTAGAGTAGTGTGAGGATGGGTGACTATCGGTGTCAAAACCAGCGGATCTCGGGTAGGGGTTCCCGAACTGTGCGTCTAGGCGGATGGTAACAGGAGACAAGGGACACGATGTTTTTACCCAGGTTTGGGCCCTCTCGATGGAGGTAAAACCCTACTCCTGCTTGATTAATATTGATGATATGGGTAGTACAAGAGTAGATCTACCACGAGATCAAAGAGGCTAAACCATAGAAGCTAGCCTATGGTATGATTGTTGTTCGTCCTACGGACTAAAACCCTCTGGTTTATATAGACACCGGAGAGGGTTAGGGTTACACAGAGTCGGTTACAATGGTAGGAAATCTACATATCTGTATCGCCAAGCTTGCCTTCCACACCAAGGAAAGTCCCATCCGGACACGGGACGAAGTCTTCAATCTTGTATCTGCATAGTCCAGGAGTCCGGCCAACGGTGATAGTTCGGCTATCCGGTCACCCCCTAATCCAGGACTCCCTCAGTAGCCCCCGAACCAGGCTTTAATGACGATGAGTCCGGCGCGTAGATTGTCTTCGGCATTGCGAGGCGAGTTCTTCTCCAAATTCCATATACTTGTCGAATAGTGTCCGGATTCTGATAAATGTTGTGCTCCTTGGCTTCCACGCCCAATAATGGCCATCTTCCACGTGTCGAACGAATGCGAAAAGCCAGGGTATTTTTACACTTTCCCCCCTAGCTGCGCAAATGATCTGCCTATCAATAGAGACGAGGATCTAGATCCGAATCACACCATCTCCCCTTCACAAGCTTTCACAGGAGCTCCTCCTCTCGCGCTCCCAACCCTAAGCCTGGGGATTGGGAGAGATGCTCAGTCCCGCATAGCAAGCTAGTGACACTCCAAACCAAGGGATTTCTTCCCCCAGCCTTCATGGTTCCGGTTCGAGCCGGACTCGCCACCTATAAGGGCGGAAGCAAGCGGAGAGCGTCCCCGATCCTTCCAAAGGAGAGCGGGTATGCTTTGTCTCTTATCTGATAAGAGGACTCGGATTTCCAATACATCCGTTTCTCCGGGGGCTCCTGGAGTTCTATGGCCTCCAGCTGCATCACCTTACGCCTGCCTCCATTCTGCACATCGCGGGCTTCTTAGCCCTTTGTGAACTGTTTTTGGGCGTTGAGGCTCATTTTTCGCTGTGGAAGAGATTATTCTTCCTTGTACCCCGTTCTCATGAGGGGTCAATATATCAAGTGGGCGGAGCCGAGCTATGGCGCATTGTCGGGACCGGATATCTATCCGGAACCCCGAAGAAGGCGTCCGAAGACTGGCCTTCGGAATGGTTTTATATAGAAGACGCCCCACTACAGGATCCCGTTCGGACCGGCCTCCCAGAGTTCAGTAACGCTCCCTTGAAGAAATGCCTAAGTTGGCGTCCACGGAGCCCCCAGAGGAACAGTGACAGGGACGTCCTTTACCTGATGAGCCGAATAAGGTTGCTAGCTCATTCCGGACTAACCATGATCAGTGTCATGGCCACATGCATTATGCGGGGGGTGCATCCACTTCAATATAGGGGCCACCCCATGTGGGATTTCAACGGGGAGGACGATGCTACCCGTCACGGCTGTAAGCGGCCGGGATCGGTCGCCGAACTGGTGAAGATCTTGTCCACGCTGTACAAGGGGGAAGAGGAGGATTTTCTCCGCGTCAGTCCATTGAACGGATTTTCTATGAACAATCCTCGAAGTTGGGTAAGCGAACATCTCCTTTCCCGCACATCCAATCCGTATTCCCATGGTTATATATCTCATTTTGTGAGTTTGACACAGGAACTGCGTCAGGCCGTAAAAGATATAAATAGCCCGCCTCCACAACCCGAGGATCTAGAACGGTTCCTCGATCCGGCCTCCCAAGAGGATCCGGACATATTGGTGGAGCTGATTGATGGGGTATTTCACCAACTAGGCATTGATAATGCCTTGGTCGCCATTACGGCTGATTACCCCGGAATACTTCCAGCCTCATAGGTAACTGAGACCGAAGCCCCAGTACTTTGATAATAACTTGCCCGTGCTTATTTTTGATCGCCGTATATCAATGGTGTTTTGCAGGGGGTGCCTCCGAGGCGGGAAGCCGAGCCCGCAGCGGCTAGCCAACAAGGGGCAGCGTGGCCACGCAGGCTAAAAAGAAGTGCAGTCCGGGTTGAAATGCAGCCGCAATGATAAGGCGTGTCACCATATTCCCGGGATTGATTTCGGGAAGGTATATTAATGCTGGTGCTCCTTTCAGAAAGAGAGCTCGCCGGACTATGTCCGGAGAGATGGCCAATTGAGCCTCCGCCAGCCAAGCTCCAATGCCGGGTCCGGAAGCGGAGGTGAACATGAGGCGTGCGTCGGATGCTCCTCCGACAGAGGATGCCGACAGATTGTCCGCCACCAACTCCGAGGTGGAGAGTGCCATGAATCACAGGCGCTGCCAGACAGTTCTTCATGACACATGTTTCTCCCAAGAAGCATTGAACGCCTTCAATTCAGGAGACGCGCACCTCTGTGCCTCTCAAGATGGTCTAGCCAGAGCCACAGAGCAGTATGTAAAGGACATACGGGTAAGGAAATTTGACAGTTATATATGCCAGTAGCCTCCGAGACTTAAAATAGTTAGGAGAACTGATTTAAGGATCATTTGTTATGCAGGATCTTACAGAAAAGAATACCCGACTGTCTCAGGAGCTTGAAGAGTGCAAGGCCTAGCTTAAGTCCGCACTAGCCGCCCCAGGGGGAGCCACAGAGACCCACTCCGGTAATATATACTTCGAAAGATAAGTAGTTTGTGAAGTGCGGCGTGTGTATAAGTCCGACAATAATATTGCAGATGGCACCGGACTAGATCCGTACAAGCAACATCTCCTGCGCCAGTTAAAGGCCGGCGAGAATGTGCTTACAAGGGTGAGGCAAGAGAAAAATAATCTCCAAGATGCCAACACCCAGCTGGGTGAGGAACTAAAGGATGTTCGAGCCCAGCTGTCTGACTCCGTTAAGGAGAATTGGGGGCTTCGTCGCGGCATTTATAGTAAGTGCTTGAGCGAGCTTTTTTGAAAAGAAGAGTTTGGCGAGGAAGTCGACTAACAGAAATATGTCTGTAGGTATGCTCATAGGTCGTCCTGCAGAGGAAATGCCCGGTTCAACGGGTGACCTACTTCCCGAGCTGCTGCAACTGCACGAACGAGTTCGGCAGGTGATTAGAGACGTCGCCCAGGCCTTGTGGCCATCCATCTCCCTACCCGAAGGCCTTGGAGAGATTGCAGAGAGGCTTCAGGGAGCACGGCGGCGCTTCCGGCTATGGAAGATATCGGCCTGCCGTCAAGGCGCCAGGGAGGCCTGGGCCATGGTGAAGACCCAGTACACGAAGGCTAACCCAAACCACATGGCCGAGGTCGGACCCATGGGGCCCGATGGGAAGGAGATCCCTGTGAGCTTAGTGTACGACCAAGTAGAGTTGGCCACAAAGAATTCCCAGCGGGACTGTAAACTAGACAGCCTATTAGATGGTATTGAAGAGGAATACAATCAGTCAATTTGACTATGTAATTAAAAATGACATGTAAAATGCCTTCTAGCCGGATTGTAGATCGTTTGTCATAGCGGACCCTTTCTCTTCAACCTCGGGACCCTATAGTCTGGAGTGTGTCCGAATACCCTCGCAGTTATGTAAGAAGCGGGGCATGCGTGGAGACCAGGCGTAGGGGTCATTAGTGCTCTATCAGACAAGTGCCCAACTAGTTATGTTATATTACATGGTTAGTAAGAAACATCTTCCAGGGAGAATAGTTCCGTTAGGGGTTCCTTTCCCTGGGAGGCATGCCCTAAAGTGCATGTCCGAACTGCGAAAAAAGCAGAAAAACATCTGGGGGCAGATAAATGAATAAATAAGAAATCCTCTTTTAGTTCACCGACCGAATATTCCCTTAAGAATGCTAGTTTTCGGCTTCACCTAGTCTGAGGTACACGTCCGGCTGACCCGGCGGTAACAATCGCAGAGGTGCTCCCTTTACCACCTAGCCGAACAATCGGGAACGTAGGGGTAAGCATAGGAGCCAGGCAACCCAGCTTGGCCAAAGCATAAGTCATATCGATGCATACAATGGTGAATAAAAGGTACATGCAGAAGTGTGACACATGTGTTGGGCATAAAGCCCGCAGAAATAAGCTTCTGTTAAAGAAGCGCCCAGGTATACTGAGCTCGACAACACGTCAAGTGTATGCGAACAATGCACAAACGAGCCTTCAACGGCTTCAGAAAAAGGAGGGAGAAGGAGAGAAATAAAAGACAGTTAAAGTATAAAATATAGACGGAGGAAGGAGACGAACCCCGAGTCCAGCGCTAGGCGTAAAATCTTCGGAGACGGGCTGCATTCCATGGGTTCGGCTCCAGTCGGTTATCCGATGCGTTCCGGAGACGGTACGCGCCGCCGGTCAGGACTTGGTCGATGATGAAGGGACCCTCCCATTTGGGCTTGAGTTTGTCCTTTTCTTGTCCAGCAGGCGTAGAACTAATTCGCCAACATTGTAAGCTTTGGCCCGTACTTCTCTGCTTTGGTATCTTCGAGCCTGCTGTTGATAGAATGTGGAACGGGCTTTTGCCACATCGCGCGCCTCCTCTAAGGCGTCCAAACTGTCCTGCCGATCGAGCTTGGCCTCTCTTTATTCGTACATGCGCACGCGAGGTGAGTCATGAATTATGTCGCAGGGCAAAACTGCCTCTGCGCCGTACACCATAAAAAATGGTGTGAATCCGGTAGTGCGATTCGGCGTGGTCCGCAGCCCCCATAGTACGGAGTCAAGCTCCTCTACCCAGTGCTTATTAGATTCCTTGAGGGACCGCACTAGTCTGGGTTTAATGCCGCTCATGATTAGACCGTTTGCTCGCTCGACTTGACCGTTAGTTTGAGGGTGATAGACTGAAGCGTAGTCGAGCTTGATGCCCATGTTTTTGCACCAGAGTTTGACCTCGTCGGCCGTAAAGTTCGTGCCATTATCAGTGATGATGCTGTGGGGGACGCCGTAATAGTGTACTACCCCTGATATGGAGTCTATCACCGGTCCGGATTCGGCCGTCTTAACAGGCTTTGCCTCTATCCATTTGGTGAATTTATCCACCATGACCAGTAGGTATTTTTGCTTGTGGGTTCCTCCTTTAAGGGGTCCGACCATATCAAGCCCCCAGACCGCGAACGGCCAGGTGATGGGTATAGTTTTGAGGGCGGCGGGTGGCATGTGGCTTTGATTAGCAAAGAGCTGGCATCCTACGCATCGTTGGACCAAGTCCTGAGCATCTGCCCGGGCCGTCGGCCAATAAAATCCTGTACGGAAGGCCTTTCCTACAAGGGCCCGGGCTACGGCGTGGTGCCCGCCGAGTCCGGCATGAATTTCAGCCAGAAGATGTCGCCCTTCCTCTTCGGAGATACACCTTTGAAGGACTCCAGTTGTGCTTTTCTTATAAAGCTCTCCCTCGTGGACTTTACAGGCTTTAGATCGCCGCACTATGCAGCGGGCCTCGTTTTGGTCCTCGGGAAGTTCCTGCTTAGTTAGGTAGGCTAGGAATGGTTTTGTCCACGGGGCAATGACTGCCATTATTGTGTGGGCTGACGGTGTTATTTCGTTGGTGGAGCCAACAACTGTATCAGAATGTTCGGTGAGGGGTAGTGTGGTTGGGTCCGGGCTGTTATTTCCGAACTCTCCCTCCCATGATACGGATGGCTTGAACAGCCTCTCTAGGAAGATGTTGGGAGGGAAGGCATCACGCTTTGTGCCAATGCGTGCCAACACGTCTGCTGCCTGGTTGTTCTCCCGGGCTGTATGGTGAAATTCGATCCCCTCAAACCGAGCTAACATTTTTAAGACGGCATTGCGATAAGCTGCCATTTTCGGATCCTTGGCATCAAAGTCTCCATTTATTTGGGATATCGCGAGGTTTGAATCCCCGTGGACCTCTAGGCGCTGAATGCCCATGGAGACTGCCATCCGGAGACCATGTAGAAGGGCCTTGTATTCAGCTGCGTTGTTGGAGTCCGTGTAGTTTATCTGAAGTACGTATTGGACTGTATCTCCGGTTGGGGACGTCAGAACGATGCCAACCCCCAGGCCAGCCAACATTTTGGAGCCGTCGAAGTGCATGATCCACTTGGAATATGCGCCATACTCTTTAGGGATTTCGGCTTCCGTCCATTCGGCGATGAAGTCGGCCAAAACCTGCGACTTAATAGCTCGCCGTGGCTTGTAAGTTATGTCGAACGGGAGGAGCTCGATGGCCCATTTGGCAATCCGGCCCGTTGTGTCGCGGTTGTTTATAATGTCATTAAGAGGTACTTCGGAGGCTACTGTTATCGAACACTCTTGGAAATAGTGTCGCAGCTTCCGGGATGCCATGAACACCGCGTATGCTATCTTTTGATAATGTGGGTACTGTGACTTGCATGGAGTTAGGATAGTGGACACGTAGTAAACTGGTTTTTGGAGAGGGAACTTGTGTCCGTCCGTTTCTCGTTTGAGAACAAGCACCGCGCTTACAACTTGATGGGTTGCCGCGATGTATAATAGCATTGGTTCGCCCGTGTTGGGCGCGTCCAGGACCGGATTTGTTGCCAATATGGCTTCGATTTCTTCGAGTCCGGCCGTGGCGGCATCCATCCACTCGAAGTGTTCGGTGCGCCTCAGGAGCCGATAAAGGGGTAATCCCTTTTCTCCTAAGCGGGGGATAAAGCGGCTTAGAGCCGCCACGCATCCAGTCAATTTTTGTATTTGCTTGAGGTCTTTTGGGATATCCAATTGTGACAGAGCTCCGATCTTGGCTGGGTTTGCTTCAATTCCTCTACCGGATACAATGAAGCCCAAGAGCTTTCCGGCTGGTACGCCAAAAATGCATATTTTCGGGTTGAGCTTAATGTCATATGCTCGGAGGTTGTCGAATGTGAGCCTCAAGTCGTCTACTAGAGTTTCGACATGCTTGGATTTGACGACCACATCATCTACTTATGCCTCCACTGTTTTGCCGATCTGGTTTGCCAGACAAGTCTGAATCATGCGCTGATATGTTGCGCCGGCGTTTTTGAGCCCGAAGGGCATTGTGTTCAAGCAGAATGGGTCGTATGGAGTAATGAATGCCGTTGCGGCTTTGTCTGGCTCTGCCATCTTAATTTGGTGGTAGCCGGAGTATGCGTCGAGGAAGCACAATGAATCGTGTCCTGCGGTAGCATCGATAATTTGATCGATGCGGGGAAGGGGGAAGGGATCCTTTGGGAAAGCCTTGTTAAGGTCCTTGAAATCGACACATAGGCGCCAGGATTTGTCCTTGTTTGGTACCATTACCAGGTTTGCCAGCCAGTCCAGATGTTTTATATCTCTAATGAATCCGGCCTCCAATAGTTTGGCTAGTTCCTCTCCCATGGCCTGTCTCTTGGGTTCGGAGAAGCACCGAAGAGTTTGTTTGACTGGCTTGAATACTTTTAGGATATTTAGGCTGAGCTCGGCCAGCCGGTGTGGGATTCCTGGCATGTCTGAAGGGTGCCAGACAAAGATGTCCCAATTTTCCTGTAGGAATTCCCGTAGTGCGGCGTCTACATCGGGGTTTAATTGTGCCCCGATGGAGGCCATTTTTGTAGGGTCCGTTGGATGGACTTGGAATTTGACTATTTCGTCCGCCGGTTTAAAAGAGGTGGACTTGGATCTCTTATCGAGTATCACACCGTCCCTGTTCACCATGGAGCGCAGCGCAGTGAGTTCCTCAGCTGCTAGGGCTTCGGATAGTGCCTCAAGGGCAAGTGCGGCTGTTTTATTTTTGGCGCGGAGTGCTTTGTCCGGGTCACTAGCAAGAGTGATGATTCCGTTGGGTCCGGGCATTTTGAGCTTCATGTACCCGTAATGGGGTATCGCTTGAAAAATTGTGAATGCCTCTCTCCCTAATAGAGCATGGTATCCGTTGCTGAACGGGGCCACTTGGAATGTGACCTCCTCGAACCTGTAATTATCCGGCGTGCCGAACACCACATCCAGTGTGATTTTTCCTGTACAACATGCTTCCCTACTGGGGATTATTCCTCTAAAGGTTACGCTGCTTCGCTCAATGCGGCTCCAGTCTATTTCCATTTTTCAAAGGGTTTCCTTGTAAGTGAGGTTTATCCGCTGCCGCCATCCATGAGTACCTTGGTAAGGCGAAAGCCGTCCACTATTGGACAGAGGACCAATGCGGCGGGTGCTCGGGCTGTTTGGAATTTAGGTTCGTCACTGGTGTTAAAGGTAATAGCCATGTCACTCCATGGATTTATTGTTGCTACCTGGTGGACTTCGGCGAGGTTGCGGAGTGTTCGTTTCCGCATATTATTTGATGCGAAAGTTTCGAAGACTGTTAATACCGTACTGGTATTGCTGGGCTGGTGCTCTGGAGCTAGGAGCTCTTCACCACTTTTGGCCACCTGCTGTAGTATCCAACATGCTCTAAGGCTATGAGTTGGCGTGGCGCTCTCTGTACTGTGAATTTTGCAGGGTCCATTGAGCCACCCCTCCAGTACGGTTCCATGCCCTTTAAAGGGTTTTTGCTTTTTGGTATTTACCCCCGGTGCCTGGTAATGATGCACCCTTTTACTTTGGACCGGGGTTGTGTTCAAGGCCGGATTATGCCAAAATTTGATTTCGGTTTTCCAGGCGCTCTCCATCGCACAGTACTTTCGTACTATGGCCGCCAAGTCGGCAAAGTGTGTAATTTCGCGACGACTTACGGTGTTGAGGATTCCTTTGTCCGTGCAATTAATGTAGAAGAATGAAATTGCGTCCTCTTCACGACAGTCCTTTATCCTGTGCATGACTAGGAGGAATCTGGGCCAGTAATGATGTACTATTTCAGTGGGCTCTTGCCGGATTTGGGATAGATCGCTTATGTTTGGATGGGCAGGTGGAGTTAAATTCTTAACTCCGTCCAATCTAAGACTCAGGGGCCAAGAAGCTTCCGAACTTGGAAGCTTGGGTTCTTGGACATTGTCCGATGAATCTGGCCCGCCTCCTGACTTTAAGTTCAGGTCTTGAGTGGTGTTCTCCCCTCCGCAGGAATCTGGCATGGAGGGGTCAGGAATCCAGACATAGCTAGTCCTTAGGATAGAAGAAGGGTCGTCGTATTGTTCCTCTACCACAGTAATGTGGTGGGTAGTCTGGGGAGAGTTAATCTCTCTCAGATCGGTTTTAGGCCCAATCTGGTCGTAATCTATAGCGACTCCCAAGGCGGCGATGCGATCCAGGAGCTCGTTTAAGGAGGAGAGATCCATCGGATCTAACTGCTCGGCGAGTTCCGAGTTGACGTGAAGATTGCTTTTGATGACCCGAGAAGTCATCGTCGGCACGGCGGACAAACAGGTAGTCATAAGAAAACCACCTAGCCGGATATTTGGCCGATGGCCAAAGCTCCTTTGGCAATGGTGCTGTCTTTAAAGACGGGATGAGGCATCCTTCCTGATGGCGATGGCACAGGGGAACTCTCAATGAAAGCACCAATGTCGGTGTCAAAACCGGCGGATCTCGGGTAGGGGTTCCCGAACTGTGCGTCTAGGCGGATGGTAACAGGAGACAAGGGACACGGTGTTTTTACCCAGGTTCGGTCCCTCTCGATGGAGGTAAAACCCTACTCCTTCTTGATTAATATTGATGATATGGGTAGTACAAGAGTAGATCTACCACGAGATCAAAGAGGCTAAACCCTAGAAGCTAGCCTATGGTATGATTGTTGTTCGTCCTACGGACTAAAACCCTTCGGTTTATATAGACACTGGAGAGGGTTAGGGTTACACAGAGTCGGTTACAATGGTAGGAGATCTACATATCCGTATCGCCAAGCTTGCCTTCCACGCCAAGGAAAGTCCCATCCGGACACGGGACGAAGTCTTCAATCTTGTATCTGCATAGTCCAGGAGTCCGGCCAACGGTGATAGTTTGGCTATCCGGACACCCCCTAATCCAGGACTCCCTCAGTGACCTTTCGGGAAGTTTGACCATGGAGTACGATTTGACCTGAGTTTAAGCATATTGACCCGAGATTAAGCCATAGTGACCTGAGATTAAGAAAAAAACAAAAAAAATTGAAAAAAAATTGTGAAAAAAAATTAAAAAAATGTTACTAATGGCGCACTTCTATGTGGTGCGCCATTAGTATACCCGATACTAATGGCGCACCGTGGGCTATACTAATGGCACACCAGTGGTGCGCCATTAGTATACCAGATACTAATGGCGCACCATTGGTGCGCCATTAGTAAAAAATACTAGTGTCGTGATACTGATGGCGCACCAGTAGTGCGCCATTAGTAGGCAAAACTGGTGCGCCATTAGTAGGCCTTTTCCTAGTAGTGATAGTCTCACATCAACTAGGCATATCAATGGGCTATGGAGATTCCCATCAATAGATATCAATGTGAGTGAGTAGGGATTGCCATGCAACAGATGCACTAGAGCTATAAATATATGAAAGCTCAACAAAAGAAACTAAGTGGGTGTGCATCCAACTTGCTTGCTCACGAAGACCTAGGGCATTTTGAGGAAGCCCATCGTTGGAATATACAAGCCAAGTTCTATAATGAAAAATTCCCACTTAGTATATGAAAGTGACAACATAGGAGACTCTCTATCATGAAGATCATGGTGCTACTTTGAAGCACAGGTGTGGAAAAAGAGATAGTAGCATTGTCCCTTCTCTCTTTTTCTCTCATTTTCTCTTTTTCTCTTTTTTTCTACTTTTTTTTCTCTTTTTTTCTTTTCTTTTTTTTTCTTTGGCCTTCTTTTTTCTTTTTGGCCTTTCTTTTTTTTTCTTTTTGTAAAGTCCGAAGTCTCATCCCGACTTGTGGGGGAATCATAATCTTCATCATCCTTTCCTCACTGAGACAATGCTCTAATAATGAAGATCATCACACTTTTATTGATTTACAACTCAAGAATTACAACTCAAAGCTAGAACAAGATATGACTCTATATGAATGCCTCCGGCGGTGTACTGGGATATGCGATGAATCAAGAGTGACATGTATGAAAATTATGAAGGTGGCCTTGCCACAAATATGATGTCAACTACATGATCATGCAAAGAGCAATATGGCAATGATGGAACGTGTCATAATAAACGGAACGGTGGAAAGTTGCATGGAAATATATCTCGGAATGGCTATGGAAATGCCATAATAGGTAGGTATGGTGGCTGTTTTGAGGAACGTAAATATTGGGTGCATGATACCGGCGAAAGTTGCGCGGTATAATAGACACTAGCAAAGTGGAAGGGTGAGTGTGCGTATATCCATGGACTCACATTAGTCATAAAGAACTCATATACTTATTGCAAAAATCTACTTAGCCCTCGAAGCAAAGTACTACTACGCATGCCCCTAGAGGGATAGATTGGTAGGTAAAGACCATCGCTCGTCCCCGACTGCCACTCATAAGGAAGACAATCAAAAGAGCACCTCATGCAACAAATTTGTCACACAACTTTTACCATACGTGCATGCTACGGGACTTGCCAACTTCAATACAAGTATTTCTCAATTCCATAATTACCCACTAGCATGACCCTAACATTACTACCTTTATATCTCAGAACAATTATCAAGCATCAAATTGATCATCGCATCCAATTCACTTCCTATGATAGTTTTTATTATACCCAACTTGGATGCTAATCAATCTAGGACCAAATTTGTAACCATAGCAAATACCATGCTGTTCTAAAAGACTCTCAAAATAATATAAGTGAAGCATGAGAGACTAGCAATTTCTTCAAAATTAAGCCACCGCCGTGCTCTAAAAGATATAAGTGAAGTACTAGAGCAAAAACTATCAAGCTCAAAAGATATAAGTGAAGCACATAGAGTATTCTAGAAAATTCTACTAAAGTAGGCTTCTCCCAAAAGGTGTGTAGAGAAAGTATTATTGTGGTAAACTAAAAAGCAAAGACTAATAAAATACACGACGCTCCAAGCAAAACACATATCATGTGGCGAATAAAAATATAGCTCCAAGTAAAGTTACCAATGAACGAAGACGAAAGAGGGGATGCCTTCCCGGGGCATCCCCAAGCTTAGGCTTTTGACTATCCTTGAATATCTTGGGGTGCCATGGGAATCCCCAAGCTTAGGCTCTTGCCACTCCTTATTCCATAGTCCATCAAAGCTTTACCCAAAACTTGAAAACTTCACAACACAAAACTCAACAGGAAATCTTATAAGCTCCGTTAGTGAAAGAAAACAAAACCACCACATAAGGTACTGTAATGAACTCATTATTTATTTATTTTGGTGTTAAACCTACTGTATTCCAACTTCTCTATGGTTTATAAACTATTTTACTAGCCATAGATGCATCAAAATAAGCAAACAACACATGAAAAACAGAATCTGTCAAAAACAGAACAGTCTGTAGCAATCTGTAACTAACACAAATTTATGTAACTCTAAAAATCTTACAAAAATAGAAAGTCCTGCACAATTTGTCTATTTATCAGAAGAAAAAAGAATCAATGCCAGATCACGTTTCTGTGATTTAACAAAACTAAATTCATGTGCGCAAAGTTTCTGTTTTTCAGCAGAATCAAATCAACTATCATCATAGGTTATCCTATAGGTTCTACTTGGTACAAACACTAATTAAAAGATAAAAACACATCTAAACAGAAGGTAGATGCAAGATTTATTACTAAACAGGAACAAAAGCAAAAAAAAACAAATAAAATTGGGTTGCCTCCCAACTAGCGCTATCGTTTAACGCCCCTAGCTAGGCATAAAAGCGAAGATAGATCTAAGTAGTGCCATCTTTGGCACTAAATTCATAAGTAGCTCGCATGATAGATTCATAAGGTAATTTGACTTTCTTTCATGGAAAGTGCTCCATGCCTTTCCTTAATGGAAATTGGAATCTGATATTCCCTTCCTTCATATCAATAATCACACCAATCGTTCTAAGGAAAGGTCTACCAAGAATAATAGGGCAAGAAAGATTGCAATCTATATCAAGAACGATAAAATCTACGGGCACCAAATTTCTATTTGCAACAATGAGAACATCATTGATTCTTACCATTGGCTTTTTAATGGTGGAATCCGCAAGGTGCAAATTTAAAGAGCAATCATCAAGATCATGGAAACCTAGAATATCACATAAAGTTTTCGGAATCGTGGAAACACTAGCACCCAAATAACACAAAGCAAAACACTCATGATCTTTAATTCTAATCTTTATAGTAGGATCCCTCTCATCATTAAGCTTTCTAGGTATAGAGACTTCCAAATTAAGTTTTTCATCATAAGATTGCATCATGGCATCAACGATATGTTTGCTAAAAGCTTTATTTTGACTATAAGCATGAGGAGAAATAACAACGGGTTGCAACAAGGAAATACAACTTTCTAAAGAACAACTATCATAATCAAATTCCTTGAAATCCGACTTCTAACTAAAGTTACTATTGAAAGTCATGACCTCTCCAATCCCACTTTTACCAAATTTAGCATCAAGATCTAAAAACTCCAAAATTTGGGAAGCCTTCTAACTAAAGTTGACTCATCTTCAGTCCCATAATTATCAAGATTCATATTGCAAAACAAAGATCTAATAGGAGACACATCAATAACTTTAAGATCTTCATCATTATTTTCATTGAAACTAGAAGAACACGCTTTTACAAAGCAATCTTTCTTAGCACGCAATCTAGTGGTTCTTTCCTTGCACTCATCAATGGAAATTCTCATTGCTTTGAGAGACTCATTGATATCATGCTTAGGAGGAGTAGATCTAAGTTTAATTGAATCAACATCAAGCAAAAGTCTATCAATGTTCCTAGCCAAATCATCAACTTTGAGCAATTTTTCTTCAAGCAAGGCATAAAAATTCTTTTGAGAAATCATAAATTCTTTCACACTATTCTCAAAATCAGAGGAGATCTTATTAAAATTACCATAAGAATTATTGTAGGAATTTCCATAATTATTAGAGGAATTACTAGGGAACGGTCTAGAATTAAAGTTTCCTCTATAAGCATTGTTTCCAAAACTATTCCTAACAACAAAATTCACATCCATAGATTCATTATTATCCTCAATCAAAGTAGACAAAGCCATATCATTGGGATCAAGAGGAGTATTTTTAGTAGCAAACAACTTCATAAGTTCATCCATCTTTCCACTCAAAACATTGATTTCTTCTATAACATGCATTTTTTTACTAGAAGATCTTTCGGTGTGCCATTGAGAATAATTAGTCATAATATTATCAAGAAGTTTTGTAGCATCTCCTAATGTGATTTCCATAAACGTGCCTCCCGCGGCCGAATCTAAGAGATTTCTAGAAGAAAAGTTCAAACCGGCATAAAAAAATTGTATGATCATCCATAAATTCAAACCATGAGTAGGGCAATTGCGAATCATCAATTTCATTCTTTCCTAAGATTGGGCAACATGCTCATGATCAAGTTGTTTAAAATTCATAATATCATTCCTAAGAGTGATAATCTTAGCGGGAGGAAAATACTTAGAGATAAAAGCATCTTTGCACTTGTTCTAAGAATCAATACTATTTTTAGGCAAACACGAAAACCAAACTTTAGCACGATCTCTATGTGAAAACAGAAATAACTTAAATTCAACAATATCATTATCCGTATCTTTCTTCTTTTGCATATCACACAAATAAACAAAGTTGTTTAGATGAGTAGCGGCATCTTCACTAGGAAGGCCGGCGAATTGGTCTTTCATAACAAGATTCAGCAAAGTAGTATTGATTTCATAAGACTCAACATCATTAGGAGGAGCAATCGGAGTACTAAGGAAATCATTATTATAGGTATTGGAGAAATCACACAATTTGGTATTATCTTGCACCATGGCAACAAGTAATCCAACACACAAGCAAACAGAAAAGGCAAGCGAAAAGGAGAGGAGTAGATTGGGAAAGAGAGGGCAAATAAAACGGCAAGGTTGAAGTGGGGGAGAGGAAAACGAGAGGCAAATGGCAAATAATGTAAATGTGAGGGAGATGGGTTTGTGATGGGTACTTGGTATGTCTTGACTTGAGCGAAGACCTCCCCGGCAACGGCGCCAGAAATCCTTCTTGCTACGTCTTGAGCTTGCGTTGGTTTTCCTTGAAGAGGAAAGGGTGATGCAGCAATAGTAGCGTAAGTATTTCCCTCAGTTTTTGAGAACCAAGGTATCAATCCAGTAGGACGCTCCTCAAAAGTCCCACGCACCTACACAAACAAACAAAGAACTCGCAACCAACGCAATAAAGGGGTTGTCAATCCCTTCACGACCACTTGCTAAAGTGAGATCTGATAGAGATAGTATGATAAGATAGATATCTTTTTGGTATTTTATAATATAGATGCAGAAAGTAAAGATGCAAATAAAAGTAGATTGAAAGTTTATATGATAAAAGATAGACCCGGGGGCCATAGGTTTCACTAGAGGCTTCTCTCAAGATAACATAAGTATTACGGTGGGTGAACAAATTACTGTCGAGCAATTAATAGAAAAGAGAATAATTATGAGATTATCTAGGCATGATCATGTATATAGGCATCACGTCCGCGACAAGTAGACCGACTCCTGCCTGCATCTACTACTATTACTCCACACATTGACTGACTCCTGCCTGCATCTAGAGTATTAAGTTCATAAAGAACAAAGTAACACATTAAGAAAGATGACATGATGTAGAGGGATAAACTCAAGCAATATGATATAAACCCCATCTTTTTATCCTCGATGGCAACAATACAACACGTGCCTTGCTGCCCCTGCTGTCACTAGGAAAGGACACCGCAAGATTGAACCCAAAGCTAAGCACTTCTCCCATTGCAAGAAAGATCAATCTAGTAGGCCAAACCAAACTGATAATTCGAAGAGACTTGCAAAGATAACTCAATCATACATAAAAGAACTCAGAGGAGATTCAAATATTTCTCATAGATAAACTTGATCGTAAACCCACAATTCATCGGATCTCGACAAACACACCGCAAAAAGAGTTTACATCGAATAGATCTCCACAAGAGAGGGGGAGAACATTGTATTGAGATCCAAAAAGAGAGAAGAAGCAATCTAGCTAATAGCTATGGACCTGAAGGTCTGTGGTAAACTACTCACAACTCATCGGAGGGGCTATGGTGTTGATGTAGAAGCCCTCCATGGTCGATTCCCCCTCCGACGGAGCACCGACGAAGGCTCCAAGACGGGATCTCGCGGATACAGAAGGTTACGGTGGTGGAAATTGTGTTTTGTTGGCTCCCTGGATGTTTTCGGGGTACGTAGGCATATATAGGAGGAAGAAGTACGTCGGTGGCCGCCCGAGGGGCCCACAAGACAGGAGGGCGCCCAGAGGGGGTGGGCGCGCCCTCCTATCTAGTGGCCGCCTCGGCTGCTTCTTGACTTGCACTCCAAGTCCTCCGGATCACGTTCGTTCCAAAAATCATGCTCCCGAAGGTTTCATTCTGTTTGGACTCCGTTTGATATTCCTTTTCTTCGAAATACTGAAATAGGCAAAAAAACACCAATACGGGCTGGGCCTCCGGTTAGTAGGTTAGTCCAAAAAATGATATAAATGTGTAAAATAAAGCCCATAAAACATCCAAAAAGGGCGATCAGTAAAGCCCGTTGGAGATGTATCAATGGGTAGCGCGAGTATAGCCTGTTTTGCGCGAGGTAGCGCGAATATTAGCCTGTTTTGCACGAGCGATCTGACCCTAAGGATGACCTCTGATCAAAACATGGTCAACATGAAAGTTGTTCATCACGTCGAAGCGGTCAAGATTGCTTTTGGACTCGTTTCCGTCAGAGGTCGTTTACCACCATAAAAAAGACCCACAAGGTGCAGCCAATTTAAACCAAACTATTTTGGAAAGTTCGGATAAAACCAATCCGAATTTGACTAGGGTTTTGGACGTGAATCCAAGCCTTTTCCTTGCACGAGAAGTCCAGCCTCCTCTTAATACCTAAGGGGTGACGGCCGATTGAACAACACACAATCAAACAAATCTATCTACCACTTTTTATCTTTTTTACCTTCTCCCTTTATTCTTCTTCTTCCTCGTTCTTCGTTCGTTCTTCTTGTTGCAGGATGGCGAAACTCGAGGCTCTAGGGACGATCAGGTCGACCTAGGACAACCCATAGCCTCTGCGTGCCCTGATGGGGTCCCTCCCGGGCATGTGGGGTTTCGTGTCTTCAAAAGCGCCCGTCGGATTGCTTGAGGACCGCACTTCCGGATGGGTCTCCTTCGACGTGACCTGCGGTGCATCACCCCCGGCGTCGTGGGTACACGGTGACGTGTTCGTGTGCGAACACAGTCTGTCAAACAGAAGACCGAAAGCACAACCTCTCCACAGATTGCAAGCATACGGTCTTCATGATCCGGCAGCAGTTTGCCGTCCAGAGCTAATCATCCTCGGAGAATTAGAGGGAGGCGATTAGATCCACACTTGGCTTCTAATTATGAGCATTAGAGAAACTAAATCTAGCTCTAATTGGAACAAGTAGACTAGAGAACTAGAGGAGGCTCCAAAACCTATGTACAAAAGTCACCAAAACCTCTAGTATATATAGATTTGTGAAGGAGGAGGAGGGGTGCCACAGGGGGGTGGGGGGAGTTCCCCCCTTGGCCGGCCAAGAGGAGGGTGGCTCCACCTATATCGATCACTTGTGGCCCAATATTCCTTCCACCATTTGGCCTTTTAAGGCCCGTTGATATTAAATTAAATATAAAATCCTCCTAACTATTGTTAGAGCCTTTTATTATTAATTTAATATCACCAGAAAATTTTTCCACCTACATATTATTTACGAGAAATACCCGGTATTGCCCACAAACTCTGGAACCCTTTCGGTGACCTTGAAACACTACCGGTTCCTCTCGAAACTATTTCAAATATTAGTGAAATTATTTTACAAATGTATTTTCATTATTACCATCCTACTAACACTCAGCAGATCATGATTACCTTAAGCTACTGACCCTATAGGTTCGGTAAAACATAGACATGTATAGAACACCATTCGTTCAATGATCGATAACGGAACTGGGGACATACATATCGTTCCTTATGGAATACAAGAATGAAATTCGAATGTACCTTTGGTTATCATGTGCTATTCCCTTTGCTTCATGATACTTTACAAAACCCGAGGTGAGATGTATCGATATCCTATTGAGTCATTCTCATGCTCACTATATCGGTCTCCTCATTACCAGTTTGTTCTTCTTTCTTGTTGACATGTAGTGGCATCTCCGTGACCTAGTCACATGTGTCTGGCCAGACGATGATGGATGCCGTTACACCAAGAGGACCCTAATAATATCTCTTCATCGTCGGAGGAGAAAATCACACTCTTGAGTAAGTGATCCCCACCTAGCCCACCCGGACAGGTCACAAAAGTAGCACGGTTTGTTGGACCCAGCGCTACTAGTCGACTGCACGAACAAAACAGCACCGGCCGGCTTGAGACCGCCCACTCTTTCTTCCCTCTCGCTCCTATTCTAGGGTTGCTCCCAATCGCCACTGCCCTCGCATGTCCACTCTGGTTGCCGGCGAGTAAGTGCTCATCACCCTCCGCTCCTCTTCCCCACTCGCTCCTGCTGCCGTCGCCGCTCCACTCAGGTTACCGCCCTACTCCGCCACTGTCCTATCTACGGCTGCCCCCACTCCAGTCGCCTCCCCACTCCATCGTCGCCCCCACTCCAATCGTCGCCCTACTCCGTTGCCGCCCCTACTCTGGTTGCCGCCCCCCTCTGTCGCAACCCCCACTCCAATCACTGCTTCGCCCCCACTCTGGCCGCCTCCCCACCCGGCTGCCGCCCTCATTCCAGGCACCGCCCTACTCCGTTGTTCCACCCACTCCGGTTGTCTCCCCACTCCGTCGCCACCCCCACTCCGGTCGCCTCCGACTTTGCTGTCGCCCCACTCTACTCATTGTAGATGCTTAATTGTGTGTGTTCATAGTGTATATTAGGATTGACATTGTAGAGGTAGGCTTGGTGATGTTTGTTGGTAGAGGTAGGCTTGGTGATGTTTGTAGTGTATTAGGATTGTCATTGTTAATTTGTTACGAATTATAGTGTCATTTTTACTACCTATATGTTCTATAAATATTTTTTAGGGAATTTTGATATATATATATATATATATCCGATGAATCCATGGATTGCTTTTGTATATCCAACAGTCGATCTTCTTCTCAAGCACTCGTATATGAGACAATGATCTTTCTTATATTTGTCTATCTGATGAATCGATGCATTGCTTATGTCTATTCGATGTTTTGTTTATCTGATGAATGCTTGCGTTAGAACAAATATTGATGTTTGTCTATCCGATCAATGCTTATAATAGGAAAATGGCGCCACCACCACCACCATGTCGATTGTGCAAGTAAAGGCACGCCAGCAGCCTTGCAACTGGCACACTATTCGGCATCTACATCCAGCCAAGTTTTCTTCATGCGGAGGTAGCAAATTATATGAAACTTGTAACAATTATTTTCTTTTTAGTGTTATTGCCATTAATGCATTGTGTGTGATCATTTTGTTTCTTCTTACACAGATTGTTCCATGCAATGTGAGGTTGGAATTCAACAAGCTGCCGGAGACATTGTGACCTTCGAGGCTCCTGGGCCCCCCTACACTATGGAGGTCGAGAAAGGACAAAATATGTCCCAGATGGGAGGGGATGGATGAGTCCGTTTCATCGCCCACATGTGTATCACTGGGGTGAATTGATTAGCTTCTCCTTCAGAGGACAAAGGCCCAAGCTGGCCGTCATCTATCTCAACACGGAGGAACATGATGAGGACCCACTTGATGAAGCCATCTATGCTCAAAGAATGAGGCTGAGCGAGGAGGAGGCGCAAAACTTCTGGGACATACTTCCGCCACGTGCTGACTTTGTTGGGCTGCCATTAGTGACCCGCCTGAAAATCACCATGGTTGACCGGCATGTCATGATATGTTATACTTAGTGTAGTAATTTGATGATATGCTTTAGTGTAGTAATTGATGATATGCTTAGTGTAGAATCCGATGATATGCTTAGTCTAGAGTCCAATGATATGCTTAGTGTTAAATCCAATGATATGCTTAGTGTACAATCCAAGGAATTCTTATGTAGTATGTGCGAGGCTACTTAATTGATATGTTTTTACTACTTAAAAAATTTCCTAAAAGCCTATCTATGAGTTGTGGTATCGAGCCTGATGAAGAAGGCTCTGCTGGAATATGCCTTACCGCAAGGGGCTCCATCACCACCTATGCGTACGGCATGTACACGTCGGTCGCACACACTTAAGATCGGTGGGGCGGAACAACTTCCTCGTTGGCAAGAATCTTCATGTTGGACAGACCTGTTCGGTAACGTAGTAATTTCAAAAAAATTCCTACGCACACGCAAGATCATGGTGATGCATAGCAACAAGAGGGGAGAGTGTTGTCCATGTACCTTCGTAGACCGTAAGCGGAAGCGTTATGACAACGCGGTTGATGTAGTCGTACGTCTTCATGATCGACTGATCCAAGTACCGAACGTAAGGCACCTCCGTGATCTGCACACGTTCAACTCAGTTACGTCCCACGAACTCACAATCCAGTAGAGCTTCGAGGGAGAGCTTTGTAAGCACGACGGCGTGATGACGGTGATGATGAAGCTACCAGCGCAGGGCTTCGCCTAAGCACTACGACGATATGACTAAGGTGGATTATGGTGGAGGGGGGCACCGCACACGGCTGGAAACAATCAACTTGCGTATTCTAGGGTGCCCCCTACCCCCGTATATAAAGGAGCAAGGGGGAAGGCTGGCCGGCCCTTGAGGCCGCGCCAGGAGGAGTCCTCCTACTCCTAGTGGGAGTAGGACTCCCCTTTCCTAGTCCCACTAGGAGGGGGAAGGAAAGAGGGGGCGCCGCCCCCCTTCTTGTCCAATTTGGAATCCCAAGGGGGTGGGGCGCGCGGCCAGCCCTAGGCCCTCTCTCATCTCTCTCCCACAACGCCCATGTTGGCCCAATAAGTTCCCCCAGGGGTTCCTATAATCCCTCGGCACTCGGATAAATATCCGGTGACCCCCGGAACTCATCCGGTGTTCGAATATACTCGTCCAATATATCAATTTTTATGTCTCGACCATTTCGAGACTCCTCGCCATGTCTATGATCACATCCGGGACTTTGAACTATCTTCGGTACATCAAAACACATAAACTCATAATACCGATCATCACCGAACGTTAACATGTGGACCCTACGGGTTCGAGAACTATGTAGACATTACTGAGATTCATCTCCAGTCAATAACCAATAGTGGAACCTGGATGCTCATATTGGTCCCTACATATTCTTCGTAGATCTTTATCGGTCAAACTGCATAACAACGTATGTTGTTCCCTTTGTCATCGGTATGTTACTTGCCCAAGATTCGATCATCGGTATCTCAATACCTAGTTCTATCTCGTTACCGGCAAGTCTCTTTACTTGTTCCATAATGCATCATCCCACAACTAACTCATTAGTTACATTTCTTGCAAGGCTTATAGTGATGTGCATTACCGAGAGGGCCCAGAGATAACTCTCAGACAATCGGAGTGCCAAATCCTAATATTGATCTATGCCAACTCAACAAGTACCATCGAAGACAGCTATAGAGCACCTTTATAATCACCCAGTTACGTTGTGACATTTGGTAGCACAAAAAGTGTTCCACCGGTATTCAGGAGTTGCATAATCTCATAGTCATAGGAACGTGTATAAGTGATGAAGAAAGCAATAGCAATATACTAAACGATCAAATGCTAAGCTAACGGAATGGGTCAAGTCAATCAGATCATTCTCTAATGATGTGATCCCGTTAATCAAATGACAACTCATGTCTATGGCTAGGAAACTTAACCATCTTTGATTCAACGAGCTAGTCAAGTAGAGGCATACTAGTGACACTCTGTTTGTCTATGTATTCACACATGTACTAAGTTTCCGGTTAATACAATTCTAGCATGAATAATAAACATTTATCATGATATAAGGAAATATAAATAATAAATTTGTTATTACCTCTAGGGCATATTTCCTTCAGTCTCCCACTTGCACTAGAGTCAATAATCTAGTTCACATTGCCATGTGATTTAACACCAATAGTTCATATTACCATGTGATTAACACCCATAGTTCACATTGCCGTGACCAACACTCAAAGGGTTTACTAGAGTCAGTAATCTTAGTTCACATTGCCATGTGATTAACACCCAAAGAGTACTAAGGTGTGATCATGGTTTGCTTGTGAGAGAAGTTTAGTCAACGGGTCTGCCATATTCAGATTCGTATGTATTTTGCAAATTTCTATGTCAACAATGCTCTGCACGGAGCTACTCTAGCTAATTTCTCCCACTTTCAATATGTATCCAGATTGAGACTTAGAGTCATCTGGATCAGTGTCAAAACTTGCATCGACGTAACCCTTTATGACAAACCTTTTGTCACCTCCATAATCGAGAAACATATCCTCATTCCACTAAGGATAATTTTGACCGTTGTCTAGTGATCTATTCCTATATCACTATTGTATTCCCTTGCCAAACTCAGTGTAGGGTATACAATAGATCTGATACACAACATGACATACTTTATCGAATCTATGGCTGAGGCATAGGGAATGACTTTCATTCTCTTTCTATCTTCTGCTGTGGTCGGGCTTTGAGTCTTACTCAATTTCACACCTTGTAACACAGGCAAGAACTCTTTCTTTTACTATTCCATTTTGAACTACTTCAAAATCTTGTCAAGGTATGTACTCATTTTAAAAAAAACTTATCAAGCATCTTGATCTATCTCTATAGATCTTGATGCTCAATAAGTAAGCAGCTTCACCGAGGTCTTTCTTTGAAAAACTCCTTTCAAATACTCCTTTATGCTTTCCAGAAAATTCTACATTATTTCCGATCAACAATATGTCATTCACATATACTTATCAGAAATGCTGTAGTGCTCCCACTCACTTTCTTGTAAATACAGGCTTCACCGCAAGTCTGCATAAAACTATATGCTTTGATCAACTGATCAAAGCGTATATTCCAACTCCGAGATGCTTGCACCAGTCCATAGATGGATCGCTGGAGCTTGCACATTTTGTTAGCACCTTTAGGTCAGATGAAAATAATTTATATATGAATGTTGCTCAGAAAAATATGAAGAATCCAAATATGCTACCCACTCATCTGTCACATGCCTCTAACATGATGAACATGGATCCATACCCTCCGGTTCACTTGCCTGAAAACTGTCGAAAGCCAGTGAAACATTCCAATGTTTTCCCGCTTCGTCTGTAATGGGTAGCACTGCGTTAGGTCATGTATCGCCGTGCATTTGTTTGCTTTATATTTATTGTTTCCTCCTTCTCTCCGGTAGACCCCAAGACTGACGCTGCTCTTGTGTACAACTATGCCCCTGACGTCCAACCACGTGCAGCAGAGCTTCGAGGCAAGCAAAACCCCCTTGATCATTCCTATATCACCCATTCCTTCTCTATCATGCTTGCATTAGAAAATTTCTACTTTATTTGATTGCTTCTATGCTCATGCATATCCTGATTTGATTGCTACCTTACCTGTTATCCTATATGCTTAGCATATGTTGGTTAGTGATCCATCAGTGACCCCTCACCTTGTCCCTGTTGCCCCTGCATTATTACCGGATGACTTGATCAACTTGATCGATGTGCAGACACCGACACATAACCGCACACCCCCTTCGTTGTACGACTCTGCAGACCTGCTATCAAGTGCCGAGGGTGATACCTCGTAACGCAGTCCTGATGATATCTATGTACTGTAGCTAATAGGTCATGGTTTACGGAGGGTGATTCCTCCTTCACCATTGATACATCTCCAACGTATCTATAACTTTTGCTTGTTCCTTGTTGTTATATTATCAATCTTGGATGTTTTACAATCATTTTATAGCAACTTTATACCATTTTTTGGGACTAACCTATTGACATAGTGCCCAATGCAAGTTGCTATTTTTGCTTGTTTTTTCCCTTTGCAGAAAATCCTTATCAAACAGAGTCCAAATGCCACAAAAAAATTTGGTGATTTTTTCTTGACCAGAAGAAAGCGTATGGGCCAAGGAAGCAACTGGGGGGAAGCCCGTGGGGACCACAAGGCACCTGGGCGCGCCCCAGAGTCTAGGCGTGCCCAGGTGGGCTATGGGGCCCACAGAGGCCCCTGCACCGAATATCAACTCTATAAATACCAAAATATTCCGGAAACCCTAGGGGAGTCGACGAAAAATTGTTTCAGCCACCACAAGTGCCAGATCCACAAGATCCAATCTAGAGCCCTTTTCCGGCACTCCGCCGGAGGGGAACACGATTACGGAGGGGTTCATCATCCTCATTGGTCCTCCTCCGATGATGTGTTAGTAGTTCACCTTGGACCTACGGGCCGTAGGCAGTAGCTAGATGGCTTCTTCTCTCTTTGTTCTTGAATACAAAGTTCTCTTGGAGAACTATTTGATGTAATGACTTTGTGTGGTGTGTTTGTTGGGATCCGATGAATTGTGAGTTTATGATCAGATTTATTTTGCCTTAATATCCATACTTGATTATTATAGCCTCATATTTATTCTCCGATATTTGGGTTTTGTTTGGCCTTATCTTGCAATGGAAGAGGTGCTTTGTGATGGGTTCGATCTTGCGGTGTCCTTTCCCAGTGGCAGAAGAGGCATCAAGGCACACATGTATCATTGCTATTAAGGATAAAAAGATGGGGTATATTTCTACATAAATAGAGCTTGTCACATCATGTCATTGTTCTTATTGCCTTAGTCCGTTTCTCCAGGAACTTTATACACTAGATGCATGCTGGATAGTGGTCGATGTGTGGAGTAATAGTAGTAGATGGAGGCAGGAGTCGGTCTACTAATATTGGATGTGATGCCTATATACATGATCATTGTCTTGGATATCATCATGATTATTGATACGTCTCTGTCATATCTACTTTTCTTAATTCAAATCATGCAAATTAGAGTCCAAAACATGAGGAAAAGCATTAAGAAAAGTAGATACGACGGAGACGTATCAACTCCCCCAAGCTTGAACCTTTGCTTGTTGTCGGTGTCAAAACTGGCGGATCTCGGGTAGGGGGTCCCGAACTGTGCGTCTAGGCGGATGGTAACAGGAGACAAGGGACGCGATGTTTTACCCAGGTTCGGGCCCTCTTGATGGAGGTAAAACCCTACGTCCTGCTTGATTGATATTGATGATGTGGGTATTACAAGAGTAGATCTACCACGAGATCAAGGAGGCTAAACCCTAGAAGCTAGCCTATGGTATGATTGTTGTTATTGTTGTTGTCCTACGGACTAAAACCATCCGGTTTATATAGACACCGGAGAGGGCTAGGGTTACACAGAGTCGGTTACAATGGTAGGAGATCTACATATCCGTATCGCCAAGCTTGCCTTCCACGCCAAGGAAAGTCCCATCCGGACACCAGACAAAGTCTTCAATCTTGTATCTTCATATTCTTGGAGTCCGACCGATGATGATAGTTCGGCTCCCTCACTTGTCCTCAAGCAATTCAGTTGATAAACTGAAAGTGATGAAGAATTTTTTTTATGAACTCTTTTGCTCTTGTTTACATAAATAAGCTGAAGTAGCACCCAGGTTGTTAGCAAAGATCATGACTAACCATGTCAACAATAACTCTTAGAAATTAGATTAACCCATATCAATAGCATAATCAACTAGAGAGCAATAATAAGATATCTCAAATGACAACACTTTGTCAAAACAACCATGATATAATATGACAACAGTGGTATCTCGCTAGCCCTTTCTGAGACCGCAAAACATAAATATAGAGCACCTCCAAAGTTCAAGCGGCGACTAAACATTATAATTCATGGTCGAAAAGATCCAGTCATGATGTATCCAACATTAACTATACACAATGCATGAGGATGATAATAGTGCTCTCAGATCTGGCACTTATTTGAGAAGGTGATGACTCAACATAAAAGTAAATAGATAGTTCCTTCGCAGAGGGAAGCAGTGATTTGCAGTTGTGCCAGAACTCAAAGTTTTAAAACCGAGATAAATGTAATTTTGATAAACGCACCCTTCCCGTTTACGTCACGACCGGAAGTTATCAATATTTTCCATGCTAAACACATTAGTGGCGGTTCCCAAGCGATAAAGTAAAGGTATTACTCTGTAGGAGTTTTGTTTGATTATTTGTAAGTCATTTCTTTTTTATTTTGGGACTGGGAATCCATATTACCACTTCTCATACAAGGACAAGTGAATAAACATTTGTCATGAGAGTAACCCGCTTAGCATGGAAGATACCGACCACCCTCTATCGCTCTATGAACCATCCACGCACACAAAAACGGATGTCTATTTGAAGTTTTAGAGGTGGTACATGCAAATTTACTTAGGACGGCAAGGTAATGCCGCATATAGGTAGGTATGTTGGACTCATCTGGAATAACTTTGGTTTTAGGATTTTGATGCACAAGCAGTATTTCCGCTTAGTACAGGTGAAGGCTAGCAAATAGGTTGAGAAGCGGCCAGCTAGAGAGCGAAAATGGTCATGACCATGCATTATGAATAATGAACATTGGACACTAGCATGAGTAGGATTTAAGCACCATGAACATAAATATCATAGAGGCTATGTTGGTTTTGATACAACTACATGCATGAACATGTGCCAAGTGGAGCTACTTGAAACATTCATAGCAAGATATCATATTATAATACCACATCACCATCATTTTAACGCAATGTTGACATCCAAGATAAATCATTATCCACTCCTAGCTACTTAAGCATGGCATGAAAAACTATAATATCTAATTGTCATTGCAAACATGTTTGATCATAATATGCAATCATGGATACTAGATTAAACATATTTGCAAAAATAGAAGAGTTGAGTCCATACCCGTTTCTCTCTACCTGAGTCAGTTCATCAAATATCATCATTATTGCCCTTCACTTGCCCGGCCGAATGATATAAGAAAAACAATAGTGCAAGAGTGCCGTGGACTAAGTTGGAATCTACAAATATTTTATTCAAAAACAAGAAGACAAGGAAATTTGGGCTCTTTGTTAGATAAACGACAATGCATAATATAAGTGAATCATGAGAGTTCAACAATTTCTATAAAATAAAGCCCCCGCTGTGCTATAAAAAGATATAAGTGAAGCACTAGAGCAAATAGCTTAGCTCAAAAGATATAAGTGAAGCACACAGAGTATTCAAATAAATTCACGATTCATATGTGTCCCTCTCAAAAGGTGTGTACAGCAAGGATGATTGTGCAAACTAAACAGCAAAGACTCATATCACACAAGACGCTCCAAGAAAAACACATATCATGTGGTAAATAAAAATATTGCCTCAAGTAAATTTACCGATAAACGAAGACAAAAGAGGGGATGCCATCCAGGGTATCCTCAAGCTTAGATGCTTGGTTGTCCTTGAATATTACTTTGGGGTGCCTTGGGCATCCCCAAGCTTAGGCTCTTGCCACTCCTTATTTCATAGTCCATCAAATCTTTACCCAAAACATGAAAACTTTACAACATAGAACTCAATAGAAAACTCATGAGATCCGTTAGTATAAGAAAATAAATCACCATTTTTTGATACTATTGTGAACTCATTCTTCATTTATATTGGTGTCATATCTACTGTATTGCAACTTCTCCAAGGTTCATACCCCTCGATATTATCCATAGATTCATTAAAATAATCAAAGAACACATAGAAAATAGAATTTGTCAAAAATAGAATAGTCTGTAGCAACCTGAAAACTTCGTATACTTTTGTAACTCCAAAAATTCTGAAAAATTAGGACAACCTCGGAAATTTGTACGTCAATCTTGTGTAATAAATTCAGATCAAAGCACGCTTCGGTGATTTTTGAAAATTATTTTACTGGGCGCAAAAGTTTCTGTTTTTCAGCAAGATCAAATCAACTATCACCATAAGTCATCCCAAAGGTTTTACTTGGCTCAAACACGAATTAAAACACCAAAATATAATTACTGCAGAGTTAATAATGTATTTACTGAAAAACAAAACCAAAAACCAAAAACATAAAAATAAAATTGGGTTGCCTCCCAACAAGCGCTATTATTTAACGCCGCTCGCTAGGCTTAAAACATAGATTTAGCTATTGTCATCTTTGGTTTGCAATCCGTAAGTCGCTTAATAGATTCATATGACAACTTAATTTTCTTTCTTGGAAAGTTTTCCATGCCCTTCCTCAAAAGAATTGAAATCTAACGTTTACTTCTTTCATATCAATAATTGCACCAATCGTTCTAAGGAAAGGTCTACCAAGAATAATCGGACATGTAGGATTGCATTCTATATCAAGCACAATAAAATCTACAGGCACATAATTCCTATTTGCAACAATAAGAACATCATTAATCCTTCCAATATGTTTCTTAATAGTGGAATCCGCAAGATGCAAATTTAAATAACAATCATCAATTTCACGGAAACCTAGCACATCACATAAAGTTTTTGGGATCGTGGAAACGCTAGCACCCAAATCACACAAAGCATGGCACTCATAATCCTTAATTTTAATCTTAATTATAGGTTCCCACTCATCATAAAGTTTTCTACGGATAGAAACTTCAAACTCAAGTTTTTTCTTCAAAAGATTTCATCATAGCATCAACGATATGTTTAGTAAAAGCTTTATTTTGATTATAAGCGCGAGGAGAATTCAACATGGATTCTAACAAGGAAATACAATCTATCAAATAACAATTATCATAATTCCTTGAAATCCAAGAAAGTGGGTTCATCGCTACTTAAAGTTTTGACCGCTCCAATCCCACTTTTAACAATTTTTGCACCAAGATGTATAAACTCCGAATCATTGGGATGCCTTTTAGCTAAAGTTGACTCATCCCCAGTCCCATCTTTATCAGAATTTATATTAGAAAACAAATATTCAATAGGAGTCACATCAATCACTTTAAGATCTTCATCATTATTTTCGCAAAAACTAGAATAACACGCTTTTATAAACCAATCTCGCTTAGCACGCATCCTAGCGGTTCTTTCTTTACACTCATCAATAGAAATCTTAATAGCTTTCAGAGATTCATTAATATCATGCCTGGGTGTCATAGATCTAATTTTCAAAGAATCAATCTAAAGTGAAATTCTACCAACACTCCTAGCCAAATCATCAATCTTCAGCAATATTTCTTCAACTATAGCATTGAATTTTTTGGGGGAATTAATAAAATCTTTAATATTGTTCTCAAGATCAGAGGGCATTTTATTATAATTTTCATAAGAATTGTTATAAGAATCACCATAATTATTAGAGAAATTACTAGGAAACGGCCTAGGATTGACATTACCTCTATAAGCGTTATTACCAAAAAATTTCCTATCAACAATATTCACATCCATAGATTCATTATTATTCTCAATCAAAGTAGACAAATGCATATCATTAGGATCAATAGGAGCACTCTTGCTAGCAAAGAATTTCATAAGTTCATCCGTCTTTCCACTCAAAGTATTAATTTCTTCGTCAATCACATGCACATTTTTACTAGTAGCAGATCTTTCGGTATGCCATTGAGAGTAATTAGCCATAATATTATTTAGGTGTTTAGTAGATTCTCCTAATGTGATTTTCATAGAAGTACCTCCGCGGTCGAATCTAAAAGATATCTAGATGCAAAATTCAATCCGTCATAAGAAATTTGTATGATCATCCATAAACTTAAACCATGAGTAGGGCAATTTCTTATCATCAATTTCATCCTCTCCCAAGATTGTGCAACATATTCATGATCAAGTTGCTTAAAATTCATTATATCGTTCCTAAGGGAGATGATCTTAGTGGGAGAAAAATAGTTGAAAATAAAAACATATTTACACTTGTTCCATGAATCAATACTATTTTTAGGTAAAGATGAAAACCAAGTTTTAATGCGATCTCGTAGTGATAGCTATAAGCAGGATTTTGCCTTCAGTCAAAACACAGATAGCTCAAGAAATAATGCTGACAAAAGAGCAGAACATACATATTTCCAAAGCTGTTCTTGGCATATGCACCACCACGGTTAACAGCATACGTGAACATGTCCCTGAATGCTTGAGCGTAAGCTAAAGAAAACAAAATGTCTTAAGCAGGATAAACACTTCTTTTTAGGGCAGCAGGGTAAACACATCGAATAATCAGTATAAGCTCTAATTCTGGAACAGTTAATAAGAAGGAAAAAAATGACGAACTAGATATACCTCAATGGTAGCTAATCCATGCGACACCATCTCAATCATTCGGGTTCTTGACTGCAATCACACAGGGGAGTCACAGTACAATTTCTAGAGTTAACATCCAATCTACTGAATGGGGATAAGAGACCCCAAATGAGCCAGAACTCGCTGTTACTAAAAGTATCTACTGTATAGTCAGTTCATCAATATAACTTCATTAAGAACGATAAGTACGTTTGTATTGATCGAATCCTTCAAGGTCTCTGCAGTTCTGTTAAAGACATACAGTACTTGGTGACTTGGTGTTGTGAAGCACCGAGCTAATGAGCAATTCAATAAACACCCATATGATGCGGGGAACCAACCAACCAAGCACGTGTTGTTGCCGTGGTTATGCCCTAGCTTTACCTCTCCCTCACGCTGCACCTCTCTCTCTTTCTCTGAACTAGATCAACCGAAGAAGAAGGAGGAAGGAGAAGGAAGAACAAGGACACGGCAAGTTTCCAGGCGCACGAACACCTTTTTCCCTGAGCAAAACTCAGCCCGGCCATTGCCAGCGATACACAGAGGCCACCTGGGCTTTATACGCGTGCTTGTACGCACGCACTCGCCCACGCCCCGCATCCCACGCCGTACCTGGCTCGTGCTCTCGTCGCGCCCGTACGCAGACGACGTGGCCACCAAACAGCCCTGGACGCGGTCACCCTCCGGCTCCATCGCCAACTGACCAATGCACGCACTAACAACCCGCTAGTCAGCTACATGCACGGCCACCCTTGTAGCTAACCACCTAGCCAACAAAACACACACGGTCGTACCATGGCCAGACACACTACACACGTGACCATGCCACACACGCACGCACACACATGGGCATGGCTTGCTGCTAACAGCACGCACCTCCTGGTCGGATTCCTCGTTCTCGAACTTTGGGTAGAAGGTGGCCCGGATCCGTGCCTCCGCGAAGGTGTTGCTGCTGTCTAGCAAGAACTCGTTGAACAGAGCGGAGAGCTCGTCACCGGCGCCGCCCTGCTCGGTCGTGGCCCGTACGGTGTCCGTGTTGGGGGCGCAGGGTCCATCTTATCCTCGATGTCCCCGGCGGCCGTGGACGAGGGGGCGGGGGGTGGGAGCGTCCCTGTGTTGTGCCTGCTTGCCCTGCGAGGAGAGACGCGGTTAGGGTTCGGGGAGCCAGAGAGGAGGAGCAGGGTCGAGAGCCGGCGTACATGGTCGCGGCGAGGAGGCATTGCGAGGGGCGGGGGCGGAGATGGAAGTCGGCGGGGAAAGCGGCGCCGCCGGCGCGGCGCACGGCGTGTTTCGGTGGAAGGACCTTCGGTTGACTGGGTAATTTTTTCAGGCAAGGGGGCGGCACGGATGGACAGGCTGCGAATAAGATTGGGTTGGGCCCGGTTGCCCATAGCGAATAAGGTCCAGGGCACATCTTCGATCCATATTACATATTAATTGTCGTCCATATTACATCTTCGATCCATACACTAGTAACATACACATATCCCTAGACTATGTTACTACCTTCATAGTGGGTAGTAACATAAGTGTGGTAACATGCAAACCTTCATTTATTAGGTTATAGACTCATATTACATTTGGACATGTGATGTTACAGTAACTTAGCTAGTTACTGTAACTACCTCTCTCCTCATTAACTCATTGCCACATAAGCAAATTTGCTGAGTTGGACTCGATGTTACTGCTGAAGTTACTCCCACTGTGGCTAGTCTTATCAGTTTCGGGAGCTCAGGGCGTTTTTTTTAAATTAAAACTATTACATGTAGACTCTTGTTGATTGTTATTAATAAGTGGTTCTAGCATCATCTTATTTTGTTTGTTTCGAGACGATTTACTGGTTCCAGTGAAAAGAACTTCAACAAAACCAACACAATATATATGATGATAACGATGAGCGGTTGAACTTCATCAGTAAAATGATCACAGCATTGTTCTTTATTTCGAAATTGCGCATCAGCTGGCGCATTAGCATGATCACTTGGAACACCATAAAATTGATTAGGATGTATGGGATGGCAAAGGAGGATGGGCCGACGTCGCCCATGCGCCGGAAGAAGAATATGTATTTTTGCACCAATCCATGCATTGGTCCATTGAAACATAGCAGAGGTTGTTTGTTAAACAACACTCGCAACGAGATGCACCTGCGCAGTCTATACCACTCTTATGCACGCACAATCCATGTGGTAAATTAATCTTGTTGTTGAGTTTGCCATCCATGATTCGGCCTACGGACAAAATTTAAAAATCAACCATTAAAATCCATAAGACCCGTCGGTTACCAAATTGAATGACGACTATGTATCTAGCAGGGCGAATACACACACATAAATCGGAACAGGAATAAACTACATACAACCTTTGTGGTAGTGCACGATCAACTAGAGAACAAGCTAGCATTATTTGTAAAGACAAATATGCACGACGAGGGCATACTAGTTTGCAGAGATGAGGGTTAAACTCTTTTTCAGTTCTATCTTTTTTATGCGATTATAATATTAGCAAAAGATTGTGTTATGGCGAGAAGGGGAAATATTAATAACTCAGGACGTGACTTACAATGTACATGGATAGGAAAGCACACCAGAAGCAGCAACGAGAGTAGTGTTGGTGCATGGGCAAGGCCGGTGCGCTTGGCCATCAAGACCACGATGCAATTGAAATTGCAAATACTTCCTTCGGGAGTGAGTATGTATGTTTTCTGATCGGAGTACCCACAATATGCTCGCTCTATCTACACATTGTTGGCATATATATACGAGAGAGAGAGAGGGATAGAATAGCCCACCTCTAAAAATGTGTCTACCAATATAAATGATTACTTAGTATACATTAATTGTAATCAATATATATATCCTTAGAATACATTATATCCTTATAATACATTAATTATATATATTCTTAGACTACATTAATCATATATATACATTCTTAGAATACACATTTATATATATGACAAATGTTTCCTACCACTGTTAGTTACGCTCATGTGAGTCTTTTATGTTGTATTACTTCCCTTCCAAATTTACCACATATGCATTTGTATCCAAATAATGAACACATGCACAAATTCCCTTGCGTGCATGATCTTCATTTGATTCTTTCAAAAACATAAGTTTGTACCTTAGCAGATATGACGTGTCGATGATATGTCACCTAGAAATGATATACCCGAGGTACGATGTAGAGAAATCATACACCCAGAAACACGTCCCAGAAATGATATACCCCAAAATAATAATTAAAGCTTGACATACTGAAAAATTATATACCCAAAATCAATATACTCGAATGTGAAATGTCCAAAATTTTGTGAGTATGGACTATCGTTCCAAAATATTTCGAAGTAGGTATATATATCTCCAAGATATTAGTACATGCATACATATAGTACTATGCATGAGAATTACGCATGCATACCCCCAAAAAAGTAAAAATGTTCTATGCATATACCTTACACAAATTATACCCCATAAAGATGTTACATATTTGAAAACTCTGATATTTAGATATCCTACAAACAAAATTATGGGTAGATACCCATATTATATTTTGTATCATATTCTCGTATTACGAGGTATAAAACATTATACAAAGTGTGCAACAAGCTTTATAAATAATCTAATGAATCAAACAACATATAATAATCTAATATCATATTCTCATACGTGGAGACATGCCTGAGGTATCAATCTATTATATAAGACAGAAGACAAATAAGACACCACATTGATCCACATATATTAAATTATATCAACCATTAATTTTGGAGATTGACGGTTAAGATTTAAAGATGTAAACGTTACATACAAATATTGTGTACGTGCCTTCTTATCACTCAAAAAAAATCATGTACACACTAGAAACGTCTAAAACTATCCCACATGCAGTGGACTTGCCTGGGGACGTATTACGGTGGATTTGGCTGGGTACGTATTATGGTGGAGTGCTTACTAGCGTGCTCCTTCGCAGAGGCACGTCAGGAGAAGCGCCGGGCTAGTGCATTAGCAAATCATGAGTTGGCTGATTACGGAGGTCGTCAAGATCGCATCATGCTTAGGTCCGGCCAGTTCATCTACCACGACCACGTAGTCGCCCACATAGATTGCATCAATGCACGTGGCGAGGAGATGCACTAACTTGATCATGGAGTGCTCCTCCTTGCATCCACCCACTTCCTCAGAAACCGTGAACGCAGACGGGAATGTCGGTTGAATGAGATGCTACTTGACTGGTCTATGTAGTACATCATGCCGGCACCATTGGTGGTTGTAGTACCTTCGATATATGGGACCAACAACTGGTCTGTAACATGAACCAGGTGTGAAGACTTGGGATGCACATCATGTATGCATGAAATTGAAGTCCGACACATACATTTCTTTCAATTTGAATAGAATGTGGTGCTATATGGAAATAGGGCTGCCGTTAGAGGTCGATGGTCAATATATATGGCAGAGAATAGATGGGGGCTTGCGGGTGGATTTAGGATTTATTGTCAAGGTCAATCGCATAACTACACATACTTGATTGCGTCACACTTGCATATACGAGGTCCGGTCATCCAAAGAATCTTAGCACGTCTAATCTAAATAGGTTTATTTTAATTTCAATGCATAAAAGACATGGGTACATGTACATACATACATGGACTCGGCACCAATTGAAGACAAGCATTTGCAGGTGACAAATGAAAATTATACAACAATGTTATCCTTATCAGAACATCAAATACGTGTCAAGGATGGTGAACGGCCTGCCGAACACATAAAACAACATGGAGGATGAAAACCTACGGTTAGTGAGGTCAGCTACATTACCCAAAGCTATGGCTACATGGGGGCAAATTTTGGTAGTATTGCATGTGTTCATGTCCAGCGGGATGTGAGCAAAATACTTGGGTTGTGATTCACATTTTTTTTATTTGTTGCATCTTTGAGAACCAATCTAATACTCCCTCGCCTCACAATATAAGATGTTTTTTCGAGCTATGTTAGCTCGCAAAACCGTCTTATAACATGGGATGGAAGGAGTAAATGATAATTTTAGTATAGTAAACTTTCACATTTATCTTATAAACATTTTATGTCTTCCAAGATTTGACCATGGCAATCAAGAATATTAGCTTCAAAATGGTAAAAAATTCCACTAGCAATATCATTTTCTGTTGTGGAAAGTTTATAATAAATCTAGGAGAGCAAAGACTTGACAATGCAGACGTGTCAAACGCTTCACAAACTGGGACACAACACATAATTATAATTAAAAATCCATTTAACAAAATCAAACACGTGAAAGTTCTATGTCCTATTAACATATGTTTTCCCCACGGCTCTGGTGACTTCTGCTCTCTTAACCATACCAATGCCATCATAGCCTGGGTTTGGGAAACTGGATAAAAGCAATGCGTTGTAAAATACTAATTATAAGCTTAGGGCTTAAATGTTGTTAATTAGGGATATGACTTTGTGGATAACTAAAACCATTTTACTTGGGAGGGGAGGGCCACTAATCCATGGTGCTTGCCGATTAAGAGATAGATAGATAGATAGGTAGGTAGGTAGGTAGGTAGATAGATAGATAGATAGATAGAGAGAGAGAGATAGATAGATAGATAGAGAGAGAGAGAGAGGGAGAGAGAGAGAGAGAGAGAGATTTGATATTAGGGAGCAAGGAGACAAAAATACACATTGGAGTTGCCACAATTAGGCTATAAAATAAATATTGATATGCTTAGTATTGGACCATGTAGAAGGTCCTAAAGTACAAATGACAATATGGCAATAACACCACAAGTAATGAGAATTTATTAAAATTAAAGCACGAAACAACAACACATTTCGTATGGAACTACCACCTACGTTACATCGTGATTGATCTCATAAGATATTCCAAGTTTCTCATGGAAATAATAAAACAAATTTTAAAACTTTGCAGTACAATTTCCCTAATAAAACAACATATACATATGAAGCTAATGTAGGCAGACAAAGGCATTACTGATCCGTCCACATAAATACATACATTGTTGGCACATGTGTTTGAATTTGAAATGTACTTTGTCATCCAATCATATTTAAGTTTAATGGTTCTATATAATTCATTCTCAGTAAGAACATTTATGAGTTTTAACACACCCTACAATGAACTAAGTGACTCAAGAACTAACTGAAAAACTTATGACGGACACGATGTTTTTTTGAAAATGAAAATATTTAAGATGAAAAAATATACATTATAACGTATGAAATGTAGATTAAAATTTTCTAGCCGCGCAAATGCGCGGGTAACCCCGCTAGTTACCTAACATAATGTATATACCTAGAAATATCATGGGTATGCAGATACCTCGAAATATCTTGAGTATGTGCACAAATCTGGTATGCATAAAATAAAGTATCTGAATATGTGAATTTTTTAGTACCCAAATATATTCCTGGGTTTTGCTCCTTGGTGAATCCTGACTATATTGATCTAAAAAGATACTACTCCCTCCGTCTCAGTTTATAGGGCGTGCATGTAGTTCTAGGTCATCCATTTGACTAACTAATATGAGTTACTATGTCACAAAAAGTATATCATTGGATTCTTAAGCGGATGTAATTTGTAAACATATATTGTTTATCACATATATAGCCAGTTAAATTCTCAACCTAGAATGACGTGCATGCCCTGTAAACCTATACGGAGGAAGTAGTAAAAATGAGGTGATTTTATCGAGCGGTGGTACAACTGTTATGTGTACCCTCTGCTGTTCTGCGCTGCTATTTGGTGCATGACACGTCGACTCGGTTGCTATATGTCCCACATGTAGGCAAGAGGAAGTACAGAATTCATGAAAGCGAGCGTCGACGGAGGAGTACAAGACACGGCTTGGTTTTTGCTGCTTCGCACGATCCAGCGATACAAACCCGGACTAAAAAAGGCGAGGGCGGGTCTTTTTCCGCACGGCAGGTAGGGGAGTTTGTCATTGTCTGTTCGAGGCAACGAGGCAGGAAGGAAAATAAGCAAATAAAGGTTGAGCGACTTAGTGTTGGGAAAATCTGATTTTACGGAGTACGTACCCACTATGGAGGTAGTACTACTTACTACTCCCTCCTTTCCGGTTTATAGGGCTCATCTAAAAAAATTTGTTTTTTCATTTTATAAGTCTCAATTCTACTAGTAGTAGTACCATCACATGTTTGGATTTTGAGGTGCATTAAATCAGCCGATGCAAGCAGTGTCAAGATAAAACTCACCAATGCATGTAGAAGTTCAGGAAAATTTAGTGGTCATGCATGCATTCGTTCTAATTAATGCCTCAGCAAATATAACTTCTTGAGAAAAACGAGCGTACTAATTACTTGTGCAAACTACGAAATTAATTCCACCACTCACCGTCTACCTTGATTGGAGAGATTTTGAAATTGAACCATAAACCGGATAGGAGGGAGTAGTAGCATAGCCTAGGGTAGCTTGTTGCACCACGGACTCCAAAGAAATTGTTGTAGTACTACTCCTATGTACCACTGTACTACTCCTACTACTAAAAGACATATATTTAAACAATATGATAGTCTCTATAAACAAGGTATGGACGAGGAGTAAACGGAGGGAGTAGTAAAATTTTCTCCTCGTCCTGCGAGCCACCGCGCGCGTGGGCGAGGGCGCGGGCGTAAGGCGTACTGCGAGCCACCGTGCCCATGGGCGGCGGAGATGGCGTACTAAGCAAGCTTCTCCTCGTCCTGCGTGTTGATGGGACACATCAAAAGTAATACGTACAGAGCATCTCCAGTGTATAGAGCCTTGCCTCTAAGGTAGGCCCCACATGGTTTGCCTCTTATCAAATGAAAAAACTGAGCATGTGAGATGATGAATGGAAGGAGCACGATACCATTAGTACTACAGTTCTTTTGGAAGGGTTGTAGTAGTCCCTCCCATTCACATGTTCACATTTCAAGCTTCAATAAAAATGTTGCACGCAAGGATTAAGAGAAACCTCGGCAATGCATGTACTCCCTCAATCCATATAGGGTATAAAATGCGTTTTGGAGGTTAACTTTGACCACATATTAGAGCAATAATATGACATCCAACTTACACAAATCTTACCATCAAATCCATACGTGGTCATTATACTGCTAACACATGCATGTGTTGCAATTAGTATGTAGATACAGTAGTAAACACTCACTATCTAGTAGTACTACTAGTACTCTAAACTACTACTACTATGAGGCCATCCAACTATGTCCCGGGCTCCCGGCAGAAGATCACAGACACCGATTATTCGTTCATATTTAAATTTGTTTTCACACAGCAAAATATCTCTATCTCTACTCTCTTATATAAAAAACCGAGTCGGTGATGATGGTGTGCCTGCCATCTTGTAATATAGACCGCCTGATCTATATCTGACGGATAGAAAGCAAACTAGGACAATTTTACAAAAGATACCCGCACCTCTCTCCATATTTACAGATAAGGCCTTGTCTAGTTCATCCTTATCTCCCACAATCTCATTGCTGAGCAATTAAAAAAGGAAGTCTCTAGAACAATCTAGCATGGTGGCCGCTGCTGCCTGCCGGCGCCGTCCCTCCCCATGCATCTGCCCAGTCCGACCACCAGTCATCACCACGCCCCACTCCTCCTCACCTTATATCTCATCTTTCATTTTTTCAATGAAATTCTTGAGATATAATTTTTCCAATAAAATTCTCGAGATATCATTAGTTTTTACACATGGGATTAGTCCTGCATGGGTCAATCACAACAAGTGTTTTGTAAAAAATGCATCTTGATGTTCCGTGCAATGCACGAGCATATTGCTAGTCCATGAGAACAACACATGGCAAAATTTCATGGCGAACGAGGGATTTGAATTTGCTGGGAAGGTCTGTTTCGATCTTGCCCGAGGTAGCCAAAATATTGGCGACCCTTTTGTCCACCAGTGCCTTTGCCACGATGAACAAGGAATAGCTCGGGTGCTCATGCATCCTCCAGCCCGCCTTGGAGACAAGCTCGCATGAGTTGTGCTTTTTTGTCCCACCACGCCGGCCGAGCCGGCCGCAGACCGAGCGGTGACCCGCAAATTACGCCATCCAACTATAGCCGCACACATTCTGACAGCAACTCAACCAACAGGATGAAACTCATGCAAACTCGGCGATATTTCATATAAACAATGACGGAATTCATAGAAAATACCAGATTTTCATACAAACATGACAGATTTCATTACATTCAAATCAACTAAGCCGTGCTAGTTCTGAACATCACATGTATAATAATACAGCCTAAATGGTCGCCCGCCGATCCATTGGTCTTCCTCATGTCCGATAACATGATCACCGGACTACCGGGAGCCCCGAAGGTATATGCTTCAACGCAAAGGATGGTTCGCTTCCCCACTGCCGAACTGACATCGTTGGCTGATGCCCAAGATGGAGGTGGAAGGGGGGCTTCTCCGCTTCCATGGAGCCCATCCGGGGTCTACGAAGGTCCTCGCAACAAAAGGATCCAGCAAGACACCTACTGTGTACGCCGACATTGCCTCCGCGGTGGCCTTCATGGGACCCAAGCGATGGCGGCCTCCCGTGTTCTACTTCTCCTCGATGATGGCGGCAGACGCGGAGGAGCTGGCCACCGACTCGTCGCTCTCCGTGCACCTAGCTTCTGTCTCTGCTTGCATGGCGCGGCCGCAGGCATGGGAGTCTCGGCCACAGAAATGGGAGACGCGGTGGAAGACACGGGAGGCGGCGGTGTGGACGGCAGCGACGACGCCCGTGCTCCCCGCCGTGCCGGCATGGAGCAGCTCGCCGCTCCTCGTCGAGCTGGCCTGGAGCGGCGAGTTGCTGAATTGCGCACCGGCTTGGGGCGGCAACTGGCTCCGTCGGACGAGGGGAGGGAGGTGGATCAGTGAGCTGCATAGCTCGTATCCGGCGGGCTCGGCGGGCCACCCAGCAGGCTTGGATGACGGATCAACTACTCTTCATAAGCCATTGTAAGAGTGGACAAAATGGTGAAGGAGGAGATAGGGGAGCGGCAGAAGTGTGCCATTCTTGGCCGGCGTCTGGCCTCCTTTAAATAGGAGATTAAATAGACGACGGACGGGAGGAGCTCGGCTGGCGTTGCGTTTAATGCCGGCCCGGTCATGAATGGATGATACTTCTCCAATGTATCTATAAGTTATGAAGCATTCATGCTATTTTATTATCTGTTTTGAATGATTACAGGCTTTATTATACACTTTTATATTACTTTTCAGACTAACCTACTAACCGGAGGCCAGCCCATATTGCTGTTTTATTGCCTGTTTCAGTATTTCGAAGAAAAGCAATATCAAACGGAGTCCAAACGGAATAAAACCTTCGGGAGCGTGATTTTTGGAAAGGATATAATCCAGGAGACTTGGAGTTCAAGCCAGGGAAGGTTCGAGGAAGCCAGGAGATAGGAGGGCGCGCCCACCCCTCCTGGGCGCGCCCCTGTCTCCTGGGCCCCTTGAGGCTCCCCCGACCGACTTCTTTTGCCTATATAAGTCCACGTACCCTAAAAACAATGAAGACGAATATAGATCGGGAGTTCCGCTGCCGCAAGCCTCTGTAGCCGCCAAAAACCTCTCGGGAGGCTGTTCCGGCACCCTGCCGGAGGGGGGATCCCTCACCCGTGGCCATCTTCATCATCCCGGCACTATCCATGACGAGGAGGGAGTAGTTCACCCTCAGGGCTGAGGGTATGTACCAGTAGCTATGTGTTTGATCTCTCTCTCTCTCTCTCTCTCTCTCGTGTTCTATCTATGCCACGATCTTGATGTATCGCGAGCTTTGCTATTATAGTTGGATCTTATGATGTTTCTCCCCCCCTCTACTCTCTTGTGATGAATTGAGTTTTCCCTTTGAAGTTATCTTGTCAGATTGAGTCTTTAAGGATTTGAGAACACTTTATGTATGTCTTGTCGTGCTTATCTGTGGTGACAATGGGATATCACGTGCCACTTGATGTACTTTGGGGCACAATGGGATTGATGAACTTGCGGGTTCCGCCCATGAACCTATGCATAGGGGTTGGCACACGGTTTTGTCTTGACTCTCCGGTAGAAACTTTGGGGCACTCTTTGAAGTACTTTGTGTTGGTTGAATAGATGAATCTGAGATTGTGTGATGCATATCGTATAATCATGCCCACGGATACTTGAGGTGACAATGGAGTATCTAGGTGACATTAGGGTTTTGGTTGATTTGTGTCTTAAGGTGTTATTCTGGTACGAACTCTTGAATAGATCGATCCGAAAGAATAACTTTGAGGTGGTTTCGTACCCTACCATAATCTCTTTGTTCGTTCTCCGCTATTAGTGGCTTTGGAGTGACTCTTTGTTGCATGTTGAGGGATTGTTATATGGTCTATCTATGTTATTATTGTTGAGAGAACTTGCACTAGGGAAAGTATGAACCCTATGCCTTGTTTCCTAGCATTGCAATACCATTTACGCTCACTTTTATCATTAGTTACCTTGCTGTTTTTATATTTTCAAATTACAAAAACCTATATCTACTATCCATATTGCACTTGTATCACCATCTCTTCGCCGAACTAGTGCACCTATACAATTTACCATTGTATTGGGTGTGTTGGGGACACAAGAGACTCTTTGTTATTTGGTTCTAGGGTTGTTTGAGAGAGACCATCTTCATCCTATGCCTCCTACGGATTGATAAACCTTAGGTCATCCACTTGAGGGAAATTTGCTACTGTCCTACAAACCTGTGCACTTGCAGGCCCAACGACGTCTACAAGAAGAAGGTTGTGTAGTAGACATCAAGCTCTTTTCTGGCGCCGTTGCCGAGGAGGTGAGTGCTTGAAGGTATATCTTTAGATCTTGCAATCGAATCTTTTTGTTTCTTGTTTTATCACTAGTTTAGTTTATAAACGAAAACTACAAAAAATGGATTTGAGTTTGTCATATGCTTCATATTTTTAATATCTTTCGTGAGTATGATGGAAAGGAAAATTGTGCTCAAGTGCTAGAAGAAGAATCCATTAAAATGTTTGCTACTAGATCCTTGTATGATGAGCATGATTGCAATGTTGTTAGTATGAATTCCTTGAATATCCATGATGGTAATGA
This sequence comes from Triticum aestivum, assembly GCF_018294505.1. Lineage (NCBI taxonomy): Eukaryota > Viridiplantae > Streptophyta > Magnoliopsida > Poales > Poaceae > Triticum > Triticum aestivum. The sequence goes on from NC_057810.1 coordinate 49,391,491, forward strand.
TATGCAAAGCCACAAGCTTGGGGATGCTATGTTTGATGAAGATAATATGTTTAGTCCCCCAAGTTTTGATGAGAATTTTTTATTATGATGAAAGCATGCCTCCTATTTATGATGATTATATTGATGAAAGTGGATTTGGAGAGGTCATGACTTTATTTAGTGATGAATCCACTATTTCGGAAGAGGTTTCAATTGATTATGAGAACAAAGTTGCTATCTATGATGATTATCACTAGTAGAAAAACACCTAATAGTCCCGGTTCGTAAGGGCCTTTAGTCCCGGTTCATGAACCGGGACTAATGGGTCGTTACTAATACCTCCACCCATTAGTCCCGGTTCAAACACGAACCGGGACCAATGTGCCTCCATGTGGCCCTGTGCGCCGAGCCCAGTCAGGGGGCCTTTGGTCCCAGTTGGTGGCTCCAACCGGGACCAAAAGGCATCCACGCGTCAGCATTCCAATGGCTGGGGTTTTTGTTTTTTTTTGAAAGGAGGGGGGGTTGGGGGTTTTGAGGGGTTAATTTAGGTGTTTCATATATTGTGTTAGCTAGCTAATTAATAGAGAGAAGTGTCCTCTCTTATGTACGTGCTAGGTCAACGCTACGTACTATATATACATAAGTGATCGAGAGAACCATTGAGTACAGAAGTTCGTCATGCATACCGAGAGAAGTGATCGATCGACCTCTCCTTCTTCGAGAGATTGGTCGAACAAAAAGTTTTCGTATCATGTATCCGATGCTACTGGCTACATACATGTACAATATGTATAAGATCTCTTAATTACAAACCCCTAGCAATTGAAATCAATTTTCACATGGTATTCTTCGGCTTTACTGATGATGTGGTCAAGAAAGAATCCCGCCAATTCCTCTTGAATTGCTTTCATGCGATCTGGTTCTAGGAGTTCATTCCGCATCTGCCACGTCTAATTTGAAGAAGGGGGTTAATTAATACATATATATGAATGGAACTCAATAGAAATGATGGTGTAATAAAATGAAATTGTGAATATTATTGCTTACGCACTTCATATTGTCTTTTAGAGTAGCCCCGCTTGTTTTTCAAAGTCACGGTGTGGATGAACTCGCACACGTAGTATCCACAGAAATCATTCCCTTGTTCCTGCCACAAGCACTTTACGAGAAATAGAGGTCAATCCAACTGATAATGAAGCATTATAAATGGCATTGATGAAAGTATAGCTATAGAATCAACGGGAGATGCGCGCAACTAGCTAGCTAGTAGTACTTACTTTCGGGTATGTATATCGCAGCTCCTTCGGTAGTGTCGGAGCTTCTGCGGTGAACTGTTTCCGAACCCTGCAAGACAAAAAAAATAATTATTATTACTTGAGATATCAGGAAATGAACAAAAAGTTGCCGATATGGTGCGATAATGATCCATTGAACTTACTTGTTGAGCAATTCAGTCATGTCCGCATAGGTTTCGGGATCTTTCCGTCTCGAGTCTAAGACGGTTACTAGTCCCCGCTCAAGCTTAATCTCCAGAAGAACATAGTGGTACCTGCGCACGCATGCATAACTCATCAATTACATTACTATAACCTCGCTCGAATAATAAGGGAAACCGAATATGCACACGACAGTAACACTCACTGGCCGTTGTAAGGAAAGAGTATGGTATCTTTGTTTTGATTTTTGATCAACGATCGTAGCAAGTTGTCCTCGGCCTCTTTGACGTGCTTTTTAACCAGAAATTCATCTATGATATTTGTGTTAATGAACCCAATATCATAAATTTCTTGTTTTTTGCACTTGACGATCTTCAATCTGCATAATATATTGAGGATAATTAATTATAAATACATGCAATGAAAGAGCCGAGCTATATATAGAGACTTAATGACAGAAATAGTACTTACAGGCAGTAGCAGAAGACCATTAATTTATCGAGGGACTTTTGATTGAAGAACGCAAAGAACTCATCAAATGGAACACACAACAAATCATTTGAAACGAGGTCGTGCTCCTCTTTAATGTTCAGATACAAACTATTCGTCCCCTTAGACTCTCTCCAGGTTTTCATGTACCAACTATGGAATCTTCCCATCATTGTTGTCAGAGATTTTTCATCTTTGACGAGAGGCTTCCCGTACTCGTATCTGTGTTCGTCCACCTCCAAGAAATCAGGAAGTTGATCGTCAGGCAGGTAATCTTCAAGATTGCCATAACCGGCCACCGTCCCCGGAGCATTAGACACATTGAGCGGGGGGCACGATTGATGTGCTTGTTCGCCGAGCTGGGCAATTTTTTTCCCCTTTGCTCGTTCTTTTAACCTTTTATCACTGACAGTAGTTCCCGACCGTTGGGCTTGGAGATATGTCTGTTCAGTAATGCGCTGATAGTTGGTTCTTGGCGGAGAATTTGGTGGTTTCCTCATGGCATCGACAGTGCGCTTTGCTTTCACCGGATCTACCTTCTCCTCCGGAGGTGGATGTCTCTTTGCTTTCACCCCTTCAAAGAACTCCTTCATGTGGGTCCACACAATCGTATCGTTTTCCTCCTCGGTCCTCTCATACGGTAACTTCTCTAGAGGCTTGAGAGGTGGACCGTATTTGTATTGCCCCCCACCTCTGGTTGTGCTGCTCGACGCCGGAGCAGACGGAGCAGCTGCAGTGTCTGTCTTCTTTCGTGCTTGCTTACGAGGCGGAGGAGAAGGAGTACGACGCGTCGGAGCAGCCGGGGCGGCAGCGGGTCTCTTCCGCCCTTGCTGGCAAGGCGGAGAAGGAGGAGGCTGCTGGCTACTCGGGAGCACCGACGCAGGCGGAGAAGGAGGCGGAGTGCCGCCATGCGCCGGAGAAGGAGGCGGAGTGCCGCCACGCGTGCCCTGATCGTCACTCGCCGGAGGAGGAGGCGGTGGAGGAGGCGGAGTGCCCTGACTCGCCGGAGGAGGAGGAGGAGGCGGAGGCGTCCAGTTCGGAAGGTTGATGAGCTCCTTCCACCATAGGCATGAAGTCTTCAGAGCAGAACCCAGCCTAGTCTCCCCTTCACCGGTAGGATGGCCAAGCAGGAGGTCCTCAAATCCCTCCGTTATTTCATCCACCATCACCTTAGCATATCCTTCTGGAATCGGCTGGCAGTGATAAGTTGTGCCGGGTCCACCAGGATAAACAGAGCCAACAGCCGCCTTGACCTTCAAATTCATCCATCGTGCCATAATGTGGCATGTTGAGACTCCGTGATAGCATCCACGGGATAGCTGGCAGGAGCCGTCAAGACATGCTCCGGCTAAAGCATCTCGGTGGAAGCCACGCTGCTTCTCCGCTGAGATGGCGGGGTAGCTTCGGGGGAAGCTTCGGCAGGTCTATTGCTGTGATCTGCTGCTTCTCGTTTCTCTAGCCCCATTACCCTTTCGTGCAGCGCCTGCAGTTGGCCATGCTCCAATTTCTTCCTCCTCTCATTGGTTTTGTAACCCCCTGCATCCGGAAAACCAACCTTCCACGGAATGGAGCCTGGCGTGCCTCGTGTCCGTCCAGGGTGCTCAGGATTCCCGAGGGCCATTGTGAGCTCGTCCTTCTCCCTGTCTGGTACAAACGTCCCTTTCTGCGCTGCATTGATATAGTGTCGAAGGTTCTTGACTGGTAGTTCCAGTTGCTCGTTCGTCCAACGGCACATCCCTGATACAGGGTCCAAGGTTCCGCCAGCCCCGAAGAACCAAGTCCGGCAACGGTCTGGCCATCTCATTGTCTCTGGTTCGATCCCTTTTTCGAGAAGATCATTCTCCTCCTTGGACCACTTAGGACGGGCTTTGAGGTAGCCACCTGACCCCGTGCAATGGTGAAGCTTCTTCTTCGCAGCATTTTCCTTGTTCGTTGCCGACATGTTCTTACTCTTTTCCGATGTCTTGTGGGCCAAAAATGCGGGCCAGTGATCTTTGATCTTCTCATATTTGCCGATGAATTCTGGTGTCCTTTTTTTCGACAAAATGGTTCAACTCTTTCCTCCACCTCCTAAATAGGGTTGCCATCTTCTTAAGAGCACAAGACTTGATTAATTGCTCTTTAACTGGCTTCTCCGGATCCTCCTCTGGCGGTAGGGTGAAATTTGCCATCAGCTGAGTCCAAAGATCTTCTTTCTGCATATCATTGACATAAGACACCTCAGGGTCGTCCTTAGGCTTATACCATTGGTGGATGCTGATTGGGATCTTGTCCCTAACAAGAACCCCGCACTGAGCAGAAAATGCGTTCTTTGTCCAGATGGGTTCAATCGGTTCGCCGTTGGGCGCGATTTCTATGATCTGAAACCTTTCATCCAAGCTCAACTTTTTCTTTGGGCCTCGTCGCCTTACCAAAGTTGTGCTCGATCCGAAGGGCTAGAAATTAAAAGGAAGAAAGATGAGAGTAATTAATATGTGTACATATACCAAAACAATGAATGCATCAATTAACTAGTCAGCACCGGCTTAACTAATATATATATATACCTGGTCGGACTCGGTTCGGTCACCGGAGCAGTCAGCACGGTCTCCTTCTTGTACCTCCATTGGGTCATCACCGGAGCCATCATGAACATAGCCCTCTTCTTGTACCGGCATTAATGGGCCGGCGCCATCATGAACATGGCCCTCTTCTTCATCGAGTCCTTCCTCCTGACCAACGACATCGTTGAAAAATGACGCAATGACATCAGTTCCTTCTGCGATTATCTCCCCCAACATCGCTTCTGTTGCTTCGTCTCGGTAGTGCTCCATAGTTTCTGCAAATATTTACAACATGTCATTTATTATTCAAACATGGTACATATGGATATATATTAGTGGCAAACGTAGAACTAGCTAGCTAATCACAATAAGGAATCATGTTAGTGCCCTCAACGCTGCTTCTCTAGGGTTTGGGATCGCCTCGACACAACACTTCAAGGGTTTGGGGTGGCCTCGACGACAACGCTCTTTTAACTTGGTAAATTTCGGTGGCCTCGAGAGTTTTGGTCGAGCGAGAGGGCCAAGGGGGGGGGGTGCTGCTGTTGTATAGGGTTATCACGGTCGAGAGGGGATATATATATCGACCGCCCCTCATGTCGAAGTTATCTCGAGGGGGCAGCGAGGGCGAAGGCGACAGACCCGATAAAACATAAGAAAACGAAGAAGAAATAAAAATAGGAGAAGAAGAAAGGAATAGCGGAGAAGATCGAAGAAAAAAAAGAAGAAGAAAAAAGAGGAGAAGAAGAAAGGAATAGAAAATTCTATTTTTTCTTCTTCTCCTCTATTCCTTTCTTCTTCTCCTCTTCCTTTTCTTCTTTTTTGTTCTTCTTATTTATTTCTCCTCTATTCCTTTCTTTCTTCTTCTCCTCTTTTTTTTCTTCTTCTCCCTCGAGAAAGGAAAATAATTAAGGAAAAGGAAGAAAAGAGGAAGAAGGAAGAAGGAAGAAGAAGAAGAAAGGAATAGAGGACAAGAAGAAAAAATAGAATTTTTTTCTATTTTTTCTTCTTCTCCTCTATTCCTTTCTTCTTCTCCTCTTCTTTTTCTTATTTTTTCTTCTTCTTATTTATTTCTCCTCTTCTTTTCCTCTCCTCTTCTTCTCCTTTTCTTCCTCTTCTTATTTTCCTTTTTTCCTCTCATTCTTTTTCTTCTTCTTCTTCCTTCTTCCTTCTTCCTCTTTTCTTCCTTTTCCTTATTTTACTTTTTCCTCTACACTAACCTAATCAAAATGCACTAACCTAAAATCGATATCTACTAACAACCTAAATAAAAAATTAATACATATATGAAAAAACATATATAAACAAAAAATGCTATGAACATTATATTCATACATAGATAGCCACATCCATTCATCATATAGCTACCACATACATATATACATTAATTATATATATGAAAAAAATGCATTGAACAAAAAAATACACATGTATGTATGAAAAAAAAGCACTGAACACAGAGCCTCGACGGCGGCGGCTCACAACGGGGGTGGTCGGCGAGGGCGACAGCAGCGGCGGCAAGGGCGTCGGCAACGACCACGGCGGACTGGGGTAGGGGCGTGGCCAGCGAGGGCGACGGCGACGACCACGGCGGGCCGGGGCAGGGGCGTGGCCGACGACGACGGCGACGGTGATGCCGACGACGGGCGCGGGCGGGCGACGTCGGCGGGGGCGGCCGATGGGCGGCGGGCGGCGTCGGGGCAGCGCCTGGCGGCGACGGGGCAGGGGCGACGACGGTGGCACGCGGACGGCGTCTGGGCGGCGGGTGGCGTTGGGGCAGTGGACGGCGTCGATCTGGGCAGCCTGGCGGTGTCGATGGCAACTAGCGATGTGTTCGTGAAATTTTCCTAAGTGCTGTATATATAGCAAGAGCATTGGTCCCGGTTCGTGAAACCAACCGGGACTAATGCACGCTTTAGTCCCGGTTGGTGCCACCAACCGGGACCAAAGGCCTCTTTTCAGCAGCCCAAAGGGCGGGAAGCGGCGGCCTTTAGTCCCGGTTGGTGGCACCAACCGGGACTAATGCTTCCCCCTTTAGTCCCGGTTGGTGCCACCAACCGGGACCAAAGGACCTTGTGTTGCCCGCGTTGGGGCCAAAGTTTAGTCCCACCTCGCTAGTTGAGAGGGGTGTGCAGTGGTTTATAAGCCCCACTGCCGCACCCCTCTCGAGCTCCTCTCCACTGTCGGCTTGCGGGCCTATTTGCAACTACTTTGCCTGATGGGCCTTCTGGGCCTACTGCGGGCCTGAATCCTGGCCCATGGTAGGGTTTCTAGTCGTATTCAGGCCGTGGGGGCCCAGTAGGAGGCATTTTTTTGTTTTTTTTGTTTTCTTTCTTGCTTTATTTATTTTATTTTGTTTCTATTTACAACAAAATACTTATTGTTGCTATTTTTAATTATTTTTCAGTTTTTTTTGTTTTCTGCATTATTTATTTTCTTTGGTTTTTTGCTTTATTTTTTAATTCTTTTTGCTTTTAGTTTTAGAAAAATTATAAACTTTCTGTTAGTGCCATTAGTTTTCAAATTTGAAAACACTTTTTTGTTTTTTTGTTTTCTTTCTTGCTTTATTTATTTTATTTTGTTTCTACTTACAACAAAATACTTATTGTTGCTATTTTTAATTGTTTTTTTGTTTTGTTTTCTCCATTATTTATTTTCTTTTGTTTTTTGCTTTATTTTTTAATTCATTTTGCTTTTAGTTTTAAAAAAATTATAAACTTTCTGTTAGTGCCATTAGTTTTCAAATTTGAAAACACTTTTTATGATTTTTTGTTTTCTTTCTTGCTTTATTTATTTTATTTTGTTTCTACTTACAACAAAATACTTATTGTTGCTATTTTTAATTATTTTCCAGTTTTTTTGTTTTTTTCTGCATCATTTATTTTCTTTTGTTTTTTGCTTTATTTTTTAATTCTTTTTGCTTTTAGTTTTAGAAAAATTATAAACTTTCTGTTAGTGCCATTAGTTTTCAAATTTGAAAACACTTTTTTTGTTTTTTTGTTTTCTTTCTTGCTTTATTTATTTTATTTTGTTTCTACTTCCGCTTCATGCACATCCAAGGAGGAAGGTTATACATACATAGAGTCACGGGCCAGGTGCTGTGATTGCTGCTCTGCTCCCCGAAACGATTAATGCCATCCGCACTTAAAGCAAACCATATGTTCCTTGGGTCACTTGCAAACTCATCCCAGTACTTTCTCTCGATTTTTCTCCACTTCAACCCGTCAACGGGTGCTCTCAACTTCCCGTCTTTCTTACGGTCCTCACTGTGCCATCGCATCAACTTGGCATGCTCTCCGTTTCTGAACAGATGTTTCAACCGTGGTATTATAGGAGCATACCACATCACCTTCGAAGGAACCCTCTTCCCGGGGGGCTCGCCATCAACATCACCAGGGTCATCTCGTCTGATCTTATACCGTAATGCACCGCATACCGGGCATGCGTTCAGATCCTTGTACGCACCGCGGTAGAGGATGCAGTCATTAGGGCATGCATGTACCTTCTGCACCTCCAATCCTAGAGGGCGTACGACCTTCTTTGATGCGTATGTACTGTCGGGCAATTTGTTATCCTTTGGAAGCTTCTTCTTCAATACTTTCAGTAGCTTCTCAAATCCTTTGTCAGGCACAGCATTCTCTGCCTTCCACTGCAGCAATTCCAGTACGGTACCGAGCTTTGTGTTGCCATCTTCGCAATTGGTGTACAACCCTTTTTTGTGGTCCTCTAACATGCGATCGAACTTCAGCTTCTTCTTTTGACTTTCGCATTGCGTCCTTGCATCAACAATGACCCGACAGAGATCATCATCATCGGGCACATCGTCTGGTTCCTCTTGATCTTCAGCAGCTTTGCCTGTTGCAGCATCATCGTGCACATCGTCTGGTTCCTCTTGACCTTCAGTAGCATCACCGTATTCAGGAGGCACATAGTTGTCATCATACTCTTCTTCTTCGCCATCTTCCATCATAACCCCTATTTCTCCGTGCCTCATCCAAACATTATAGTGTGGCATGAAACCCTTGTGAAGCAGGTGGGTGTGAAGGATTTTCCGTTCAGAGTAAGACTTCGTATTCCCACATATAGGGCATGGACAACACATAAAACCATTCTGCTTGTTTGCCTCAGCCACTTCGAGAAATTCATGCACGCCCTTAATGTACTCGGAGGTGTGTCTTGAACCGTACATCCATTGCCGGTTCATCTGCGTGCATTATATATAATTAAGTGTGTCAAAAATCATTACAGAACATCATGAATAGATAATTAAGTGACCAAATTAATAGAAGTTCATCATCACATTAAAACCAAAGTACATACATAGTTCTCATCTAACAACATAAAGCTCTGCAGAGCATCTAAATTAGTTAAACCATACATTGAAACTATGTAAAACATTTCAATGCGAAAACAAATGCGATCATAATTGTAACCAATGTAACAACTGATCCAACGTCATAATGATACCAAGCCTCGGTATGAATGGCATATTTTCTAATCTTTCTAATCTTCAAGCGCATTGCATCCATCTTGATCTTGTGATCATCCACGACATCCGCAACATGCAACTCCAATATCATCTTCCCCTCCTTAATTTTTCTAATTTTTTCCTTCAACAAATTGTTTTCTTCTTTAACTAAATTTAACCTCTCGACAATAGGGTCGGTTGGAATTTCCGGTTCAACAACCTCCTAGATAAATAAAATCTATGTCACGTTGGTCGGCATAATTGTCATAAACAATAGATGGACCAATAGTTATGAGAAGATAATATATACCACATCCGAATCATAGACAGGACGAGGGCCGACGGGGGCGGATACCAAAACCATCGCACTATATAAGATGCAATAATAAAAGTAAGAAAATTATACAAGTATCTATATATATAAACATACAAGTAAGAATTTTTTTCCTTTCAGAAAGAAGATAAGAACAAGAGGCTCACCACGATGGTGCCGGCGACGAGATCGACGCGGGCGATCGATGATGGTGAAGACGGGGACGGGACGTGGCGGACCACTAAACCTAGACAAATATTGAGGAAAATGGAGCTTGGAGGTCGAGCTTGGAGAGGAGAAAGCTTAAGTAGTGTGGCTCGAGCATTCCATCAAACACCTCGTGTGCATAGGAGGTGAGCTAGAGCACCACAAAGCTCTCTCCTCGCCGGCCACGAAAAACAGAGCACTGAGAGTGCTCTGCTCGCGGGCGTATATATAGGCAATTAATTGGTCCCGGTTCGTGGCTTGAACCGGGACTAAAGGGAAGCCTTTGGTCCCGGTTCAGGCCACCAATCGGGACCAATGGTGGTGGGCCAGGACCAAGGCAGATTGGTCCCGGTTCGTCCCACCAACCGGGACCAAAAGGTCCAGATGAACCGGGACCAATGGCCCACGTGGCCCGGCCGGCCCCCGGAGCTCACGAACCGGGTCCAATGCCCCCATTGGTCCCGGTTCTGGATTGAACCGGGACTGATGGGCTGACCCGGCCTGGACAAATACCCCCTTTTCTACTAGTGTATTGTGATGACTTGTATGCTATTAAGAATAATGATAACCATGAAACTTATCATCATGATTTTAGTTTTCAATTGGATTATGCCTCACATGATAATTATATTGTTGAGTTTGCTCCTACTATTATTCATTAGAAGAATTTTGCTTTTGTGGAGAGTAGTAAATTTTCTATGCTTGTAGACCATGAAAAGAATGCTTTATGTGCTTGTTATATTGTTGAATTTATTCATGATGCTACTGAAAATAATTATGAGGGAGGAATATATGCTTGTAGGAATTGCAATAATGTCAAGTTTCCTCTCTATGTGTTGAAAATCTTGAAGCTATGCTTGTTTTACCTTCCTATGCTAGTTGACTATTGTTCCCATAAGGTGTTTGCTCACAAAATCCCTATGCATAGGAAGTGGGTTAGGCTTAAATGTGCTAGTCATATGCTTCATGATGCTCCCGTTATGTTTCAATTCTTATCTTTTATGTGAGCATCATTGTCATCATCATGCCTAGCTAGAAAGGCATTAAAGAAAAGCGCTTGTTGGGAGACAACCCAATATTTATCCTTACTGTTTTTGTGTGTTCACATGATTATGCTACTGTAGTAATCATGTTTTATAGCTTTTGTTTCAATAAAGTGCCAAGTAAGACCTTTAGGATAGCTTACGGTGATAGTTGTGTTGATCCTGCTGAGAATTAGAAACTTTTGCACCCAGTAAATTAGTTTTGTTAATTCACAGAAACGTGCTTATGATCTGATTCTTTTTTCTCTGGATTGGTACACAAATTGCTTAGGTCTTCCTAATTTGGTAGGATTTTTGGAGTTATAGAAGTATACGTTTGATACAAATTACTACAGACTGTTCTGTTTTTGACAGATTCTGTTTTCTATGTGTTGTTTGCTTATTTTGATGAATCTATGAGTAGTATCGGAGGATATGAACCATAGAGAAGTTAGAATACAGTAGATATTACATCAATATGAATTTATAATGAGTTAATTACAGTACCTAAGTGGTGGTTTTATTTTCTTATACTAACGGAGCTTACGAGTTTTCTGTTGAGTTTTGTGTTGTGAAGTTTTCAAGTTTCGGGTCAAGATTCGATGGACTATGGAATAAGGAGTGGCAAGAGACTAAGCTTGGGGATGCCCAAGGCACGTCAAGGCAATATTCAAGGACAACCAAGAGCCTAAGCTTGGGGATGCCCCGTATGGCATCCCCTCTTTCGTCTTTGTTCATCGGTAACTTTACTTGGAGCTATATTTTTATTCGCCACATGATATGTGTTTTGCTTGGAGCGTCATTTTCTTTTGTTAGTATTTGCTTTCTGTTCTTTAGAATAATGTTTTGCATCTTTATTTTCAATAAAAATGTCAAGGATATCCTTTACCATGCTTATTTTGCTAGTATACATGTTGCTGTTTGAAAACAGAAAGTTTAACGCTGTTGAAAAAATTACCTAGAAAAGTCAGAGAATGGTATAATGTTGAAATTTTTTTCATATTGAGCTATGATTAATCTTATACAGTGTAGTAATTTTCTCATAATTTTTGGAGTTAGGGAAGTAAGATGAATCTTGCATTGTTTACAAACTATACTGTTTTGGCAGATTGCTGTTATGTTTGCATTGTTTGCATATGTTTGCTTGTTTAATGACTCTATTTGAGGATAGGAGTATTAAATATGCAGAGGCATTTACTATGCAATCTTGGATAATAATTTTAGTGATTTGTTACAATAGAAAATGATAAGGTTTTGCATTGGTTTATTCTAACCTATCTCACGAGTTTTTGTTGAGTTTGGTGTGGATGAAGCTTTTGATAAAAAGGGAAACCATGATATGAGAGGAATTAAAGAGACACAAAAGCTCAAGCTTGGGGATGCCCAAGGCACCCCAAGATAATATTTCAAGAAGTCTCAAGCATCTAAGCTTGGGGATGCCCCAGTAGGCATCCCACCTTTCTTCTTCAACCACTATCGGTTAGTATGGGTTGAGCCTAAGTTTTTGCTTCTTCACATGAGTTGTGCTATCCTTGCAATATCATTTTGTCTTGCTTTGCTTGCTGTTTGAATAAAATACCAAGATCTTAAATTCTTAAATGAGAGAGAGTCTTCACATGAGCTACATAATTATTTAGCTACTCATTGATCTTCGCTTATATCTTGTTGGAGGAGTTAGTCATTTACTCGTGTGCTTCACTTACATCCTTTGAGTAAATTGTTGAATGAGTTGAATGTCATAAATCAGAAATTATGCATGCCTCATTTGCTTATCCCATGGGGAGTAATGACTTCACATCTAAGAAGTAGAGGTTGTAAATTCAATGAAGGTTAGCAAGCATTGTATTGGTCATTTGAACAACTCATGAAAGAATATTGAAGGAAGAGAGATTTCAGATATAAATATACTATCCTAGACATCTTTTATAATTGTGAGCAGTCATTAAGTATGACATGCTAAAGAGTTGATGTTGGACAAGGAAGACAACGTAATGGGTTATGTTTTCTCACATCTCAGTTAAAATATATTGTATTGGGTCATTCAAACATGTTAAGCTTGCCTTTCCTCCTCATGCTAGCCAAAATTCCTTGCACCAAGTAGAGATACTACTTGTGCTTCCAAATATCCTTAAACCCAGTTTTGCCATGAGAGTCCACCATACCTACCTATGGATTGAGTAAGATCCTTCAAGTAAGTTGTCATCGGTGCAAGCAATAAAAAATGCTCTCTAAATATGTATGATCTATTAGTGTGAAGAAAATAAGCTTTATAAGATCTTGTTATGGAAGTAATAAAAGTGACGGACTGCAAAATAAAGGTCCATATACAAGTGGCAATATAAAGTGACATTCTTTCGCATTAATATTTTGTGCAGCCAACCCTAAAAGTGCACGACAACCTCTGCTTCCCTCTGCGAAAGGGCCTATCTTTTACTTTATGTCTTTTACTTTATGCAAGAGTCAAGGTGATCTTCACCTTTCCCTTTTTCATTTTATCCTTTGGCAAGCACCTCGAGTAGGAAAGATCCTGATATAAACATCCAATTGGATGTAAGTTAGCATGAACTATTATTGTTGACATCACCCAAAGGTGAATATGTTGGGAGGCAACATTATAAGCCCCTATCTTTCTTAGTGTCCGATTAAAGTCCATAACCATTAGTATTGTGTGAGTGTTAGCAATTGTGGAAGACTATATGATAGTTGAGTATGTGAAGTTTGCTAAATCAAAGCTCTGACATAGACCCTTCCTGAAATAAGATGAATTGCAATTGTTTGATGACTGAGAACATAGTTTGCTAGTTTTCAAGAAAGTTTATGGTCTATGCTTTAACATGTGAATTGCTCGTTAATTGTTCGTGAGAAGTTTTATGAGATGAACTACTGTTATGACATATAATCATGCTAGAAAAGGTGATTGAAATTATCATTGATCAAACTTGTGCACCTTCTAGCATTCACACTTCATAAAATCTTTCTTTTATCATTTACCTACTCGAGGACGAGTAGGAATTAAGCTTGGGGATGCTGATACGTCTCCAACGTATCTACAATTTATGAAGCATTCATGCTATTTTATTATCTGCTTTGAATGATTACGGGCTTTATTATACACTTTTATATTACTTTTTGGACTAACCTACTAACCGGAGGCCCAGCCTATATTGCTGTTTTATTGCCTGTTTCAGTATTTCGAAGAAAAGGAATATCAAACGGAGTCCAAACGGAATGAAACCTTCGGGAGCGTGATTTTCGGAAAGGATATGATCCGGGAGACTTGGAGTTCAAGCCAGGGAAGGTTCGAGGAAGCTAGGAGATAGGAGGGCGCGCCCACCCCTCCTGGGCGCGCCCCCTGTCTCCTGGGCCCCTCGAGGCTCCCCCGACCGACTTCTTTCGCCTATATAAGTCCACGTACCCTAAAAACATCGAAGACGAAGATAGATTGGGAGTTCCGCCGCCGCAAGCCTCTGTAGCCACCAAAAACCTCTCGGGAGCCCGTTCCGGCACCCTGCCGGAGGGGGGATCCCTCACCGGTGGCCATCTTCATCATCCCGATGCTATCCATGACAAGGAGGGAGTAGTTCACCCTTGGGGCAGAGGGTATGTACTAGTAGCTATGTGTTTGCTCTCTCTCTCTCTCTCGTGTTCTCTCTATGCCACAATCTTGATGTATCGCGAGCTTTGCTATTATAATTGGATCTTATGATGTTTCTCCCCCCTCTACTCTCTTGTGATGAATTGAGTTTTCCCTTTGAAGTTATCTTGTCGGATTGAGTCTTTAAGGATTTGAGAACACTTTATGTATGTCTTGCCATGCTTATCTGTGGTGACAATGGGATATTACGTGCCACTTGATGTATGTTTTGGTGATCAACTTGCGGGTTCCGCCCATGAACCTATGCATAGGGGTTGGCACACATTTTCGTCTTGACTCTCCTGTAGAAACTTTGGGGCACTCTTTGAAGTACTTTGTGTTGGTTGAATAGATGAATCTGAGATTGTGTGATGCATATCGTATAATCATGCCCACGGATACTTGAGGTGACAATGGAGTATCCAGGTGATATTAGGGTTTTGGTTGATTTGTGTCTTAAGGTGTTATTCTAGTACGAGCTCTTGAATAGATCGATCCGAAAGAATAACTTTGAGGTGGTTTCGTACCCTACCATAATTTCTTCGTTCGTTCTCCGCTATTAGTGGCTTTGGAGTGACTCTTTGTTGCATGTTGAGGGATTGTTATATGATCTATCTATGTTGTTATTGTTGAGAGAACTTGCACTAGTGAAAGTATGAACCCTATGTCTTGTTTCCTAGCGTTGCAATACCGTTTACGCTCACTTTTATCATTAGTTACCTTACTGTTTTTATATTTTCAGATTACAAAAACCTATATCTACTATCCATATTGCACTTGTATCACCATCTCTTCGCCGAACTAGTGCACCTATACAATTTACCACTGTATTGGGTGTGTTGGGGACACAAGAGACTCTTTGTTATTTGGTTGCAGGGTTGTTTGAGAGAGACCATCTTCATCCTACGCCTCCTACGGATTGATAAACCTTAGGTCATCCACTTGAGGGAAATTTGTTACTGTCCTACAAACTTGTGCACTTGCAGGCCCAACAACGTCTACAAGAAGAAGGTTGTGTAGTAGACATCAATGGACGTGTGTCCAAAGCGGGTTTCTCGGTTTCCACACGGGTTTGATGAAGGCGTTTGAATGCGGCAAGGAGGCGTGTTCAGCCAGGCGTGCAACGAGTGGCACCCTCGACTCTGACGTACGACACCATGCCATTCTTCCACTCACGTGTGGGCTCTTTGGGTACATGGGTTGCATGTCAGTGACCCAACGCAGGCAGCGCACGACAGAGGAACTTTCGGTGGGCCAGGGCGATCAGAAGCGGGCATTTTATAAACCAATGATTGTTCATTGAGTATGATGTCATCTATTTCATGTAGATAAGCCTACTATATAATGTACTAGGAGAACTAGCCGGTACACCCGCGCATTCGCGTGGCTAGGATTAGATATATATGTTCAATTGTCTGAACTTCATATTGTTATGTATTTAGCATTTCCTTCATTTTTGTAGCTTCTTACGGATGTATTTACTTTTTTTTTTAGTTTATTCAGTGTATTTAATTTTAGATATTTGAACATTTAATGTTGGTAACTTCATATTATTTTGTATTGAGCAACTCCACATTTATTTTTATAGCTTCATCGTATGGTCATATTTCTTTTTGATTTTCTCCATCTATTATACGTTTTAACAAATCTTATACCAGATATACCCACTGTTATAATTTCAGGAGAAAAAAATTAAAATCCTCAATTTCTTGTCACCCATTCCTCACAAGTGTGAACCGGATTAATATTTTTGTAGTAGGACATGATGTTTTCCCAGCTTTGGGCAGCCCACGTTTTTCTTATGGGTATGTGCAGCCCACGTATGAAGCCTAGTTAGTAGTATAGGCCAAGAGGACGTGATGTAGGCCCATTTTGATACATATGATTTCTCTCAAAGTAGAACACTGGTGCATGCTGCATACATTATACTATCTTTTACCGTCTAAAAAAGCATAATCTTCAGAATGCATATAATAGTCACATCTTAATCTTTAATCGAGAAACATGGAGGTAACAAACTCTTATAAGTGTGGATAAAACTACAATATATCAGAAAATTCGTTTCTGATCCTGGCCACAGCTGAGGCCGGAATCTCAGCCTTTGGTCGTTTTGCCGATGCACGTGTATTTCTGTATTCCTGAGCGTATGCGGTTCCAGTTTTTCACTATGCATTTAATGATGGGCCCTGCGCATTGAATAATGCTCAACGGCCACGCCGTAGTGGAACGGGTTAAGCGTGGATTGATCAGTATTTTTCCTGAGCCTGCCCGTCCCAGTGCTCTCACGGACGCAGCAAACGGCCACCCTGTTGGTTTGTGGATAAGTACGGCCCTCTCCACAGCTCCCACTCCTCCCATCCGTTCCCTTTCGTTTCCAAACATAGAAGGCACTAACACAGCAACCAAACATGACGATCCAAACGTACGCGTGATTTATCCACTTTTCGTCCTTTTAGGTTGGTGAGGCAAACAGGCGCGTCCGCTCTTTGATTTGGGTTGGCAGGTGCGGCCAATGGAAGGCAGAGCCATATTTGCCCGCGTGCAAAGAAAAAAATTATATGATAAATATGTGACCGAAATTAAACACAATAACACATAATTAAACATAAATGACCGGTCAAGCGCCGGTCAAAGTCCACTTACACATCAGTTAAACAATAAAAAAATCCAGGCCACACGCTGCCCTAGGCGTCTGCCTTATCCTTGTCCTTGCCGTCGTTGTCGCCCCCGGTGAGGTCGATGATGACGGGAGGCAGACCAGCCCACCCGAACGCGGCTTGACAGGCCGCCAGGGTTGCCTCCTTCGGCGTCTGCGGCGGGGGCATAGTGGTGAGGCAGGTGCGCTCCTCCTCCTCCTCCTCAAGGCGCAGCGCCTCCTCGTCTCGGCGCAGCTCCTGCTCCCGATGCATCTGCTGCTCACCGTCAGCCGCCTCCTCGGCGAGCCAATGCGTCTTCCAACGCTCTAGGTGGGCCACTTCCACCTCTAGCGTCGTGGCATAGTGGACGGGAGGTTGATAACCCACAAGTATAGGGGATCGCAACAGCTTTCGAGGGTAAAGTATTCAACTCAAATTTATTGATTCGACACAAGGGGAGCCAAAGAATATTCTTAAGTATTAGCAATTGAGTTGTCAGTTCAACCACACCTGGATAACTTAATATCTGCAGCAAAGTATTTAGTAGCAAAGTAGTATGATAATAAAGGTAACGGTGGCAAAAGTAAAGATAAATGTTTTTGGGTTTTTATAGTAGTTGTAACAGTAGCAACGGAAAAGTAAATAAGCGAAGAACAATATATGAAAAGCTTGTAGGCAATGGATCAGTGATGGATAATTATGTCGGATGCGATTCCTCATGCAATAGTTATAACATAGGGTGATATAGAACTAGCTCCAATTCATCAATGTAATGTAGGCATATGTTCCGTAAATAGTCATACATGCTTATGGAAAAGAACTTGCATGACATCTTTTGTCCTACCCTCCCGTGGAAGCGGGGTCCTAGTGGAAACTAAGGGATATTAAGGCCTCCTTTTAATAGAGAACCGGACCAAAGCATTAACACATAGTGAATACATGAACTCCTCAAACTACGGTCATCACCGAGAAGTGTCCCGATTATTGTCACTTCGGGGTTGTTGGATCATAACACATACTAGGTGACTATAGACTTGCAAGATAGGATCAAGAACACACATATATTCATGAAAACATAATAGGTTCAGATCTGAAATCATGGCACTCGGGCCCTAGTGACAAGCATTAAGCATTGCAAAGTCATAGCAACATTAATCTCAAAACATAGTGGATACTAGGGATCAAACCCTAACAAAACTAACTTGATTACATGGTAAATCTCATCCAACCCATCACCGTCCAGCAAGCCTACGATGGAATTACTCACACACGGCGGTGAGCATCCTGAAATTGGTGATGGAGGATGGTTGATGATGACGACGGCGACGAATCCCCCTCTCCGGAGCCCCGAACGGACTCCAGATCACCCCTCCCGAGAGAGATTAGGGCTTGGCGGCGGCTCTGTGTTGTGAAACGCGATGAAACTTTCTCCTTGATTTTTTTCTCCCTGAACGTGAATATATGGAGTTGGAGTTGACGTTGGTGGAGGTCCAAGGGGCCCACGAGATAGGAGGCCGCGCCCTATGGGGGGGGCCTGTCTCGTGGACAGGCTGTGGGCCCCCTGGCATTAATTCTTTCGCCAAAAAATCTTATTAATTCCAAAAAGTGCCTCCGTGGATTTCCAGGACATTCCGAGAACTTTTCTTTTCTACACATAAAACAACATCATGGTAGTTCTGCTGAAAACAGCATCAGTCCGGGTTAGTTTCATTCAAATCATGCAAGTTAGAGTCCAAAACAAGGGAAAAAGTGTTTGGAAAAGTAGATATGTTGGAGACGTATCAACTCCCCCAAGCTTAAACCTTTGCTTGTCCTCAAGTACTTCAGTTGATAAACTGAAAGTGATAAAGAAAAACTTTTACAAACTCTGTTTGCTCTTGTTGTTGTAACATGAAAAGCCAGCATTCAAGTTTCAGCAAATATTATAAACTAACCATACTCACAATAACACATAGGTCTCACAATTGCTCATATCAATAGCATAATCAGCTAGCGAGCCATAATAATAAAACTCGGATGACAACACTTTCTCATAATAATCATAACATAATATAATAAAATGGTATCTCGCTAGCCCTTTCTGAGACCGCAAAACATAAATGCAGATCACCTTTAAAGATCAAGGACTGACTAAACATTGTAATTCATGGTAAAAGAGATCCACTCAAGTCATACCCAATATAAACCAATAATAATGAATGCAAATGACAGTGTGCTCTCCAACGGGTGCTTTTTGATAAGAAGGATGATGACTCATCATAAAAGTAAATAGACAGGCCCTTCGCAGAGGGAAGCAGGGATTCGTAGAGGTGCCAGAGCTCGATTTTAAAATAGAGATTAAATAACATTTTGAGCGGCATACTTTCACTGTCAACGCAACAACTATGAGATGGCTGTATCTTCCATACTACATGCATTACAGGCAGTTCCCAAACAGAATGCTAAAGGTTTATACTCCCCCAACCACCAACAAGCATCAATCCATGGCTTGCTCGAAACAACGAGTGCTTCCAACATACAACAGCCCTGGGGGAGTTTTGTTTAATTATTTTGATTTGCTTTGATCTTTTTGGATCATGGGACTGGGCATCCCGGTTACCGGCCCTTTCTCGTGAATGAGGAGCGGAGTCCACTCCTCGTGAGAATAACCCACCTACCATGGAAGATATAGGCAACCCTAGTTGTAACATGAGCTGCTCGAGCATACAAAACAGAATTTCATTTGAAGGTTTGGAGTTTAGCACATACAAATTTACTAGGAACGACAGGTAGATACCGCATATAGGTAGGTATAGTGGACTCATATGGAACAACTTTGGGGTTTAAGGAGTTTGGATGCACAAGCAGTATTCCCACTTAGTACAGGTGAAGGCTAGCAAAAGACTGGGAAGCGACCAACTGAGAGAGTGACAACAGTCGTAAGCATGCATTAAAATTAATTCACACCGAGTACAAGCATGAGTAGGACATAATCCACCATGAACATAAATATCGTGAAGGCTATGTTGATTTGATTCAACTACATGCGTGAACATGTGCCAAGTCGAGTCACTTAATACATTCAAAGGAGGATACCATCCCATCATACCACATCATAATCATTCTAATAGCATGTTGACACGCAAGGTAAACCATTATAACTCATAGCTAATCAAACATGGCACAAGCAACTATAATCTCTAAATGTCATTGCAAATATGTTTACTTCATAATAGCTGACTCAGGAACGATGAATCATCATATTTACAAAAACAAGAGAGGTTGAGTTCATACCAACTTTTCTCATCCCAATAAGTCCATCATATATCGTCATTATTTCCTTTCACTTGCACGACCGAATGATGGGTATAATAATAAGAGTGCACGTGCATTGGACTAAGCTGGAATCTGCAAGCATTCAACTCAAGAGAGAAGACAAGTAATATGGGCTCTAAGTTAAATAGACAATCATGCATATAAGAGGCACTAAGCATTTTCAATATGGTCTTCTCGACCCCTAAAGAAAAGAAAATAAAACTATTTACACGGGAAAGCTCCCAACAAGTAAGAAGAAGAACTAGAAATCTTTTTGGGTTTTCATTTTAATTCTACTGCAAGCATATAATTTAAACTAACTATATTTTTGGTTTTTTCTTAAGTTTCATCAAACACACAAGAAGAAAACGAGAAAAAGAAATTTAAACTAGGATGGATAATACAATGAAAGAGTATGAGCACCGACGACTAGTGTGTGAACATGAATGTAAAGTCGGTGAGAAATACGTACTCCCCCAAGCTTAGGCTTTTGGCCTAAGTTGGTCTAATACAAAGGACCGCCACTACTCTCCCCGGTGTAATGAGAGGTGTAATCAGGATACCACTGGCTGGTCATCTCCGGATCCCACTGGATATATGATGCACGATAAGGGTCCAGTTCAGGTTCCGGCTCAGGTTCAGGTTCTGGAGTGAAAGCTTGGGCTAGATGGTTGTTCACCGCTTCCGGCGTGACAAGAGGATTTTCTGCAAGCAAATCAAACAACAGAGGCGCAGGCAAAATAATAATCTCAATGTGTTTCTTATTAAATCTAAGTTTATACAAAAGCATTTTTTCTTCGTTGTCAACAATAAACTTGTGTGCTACCATGCTCTTGTAATCTAAAATGTGAGGAGGCAATTTTATCTCCTCCTCCTCATGATGCCTAGTGGGTATTTGAAAATGTTTAGCAAGACGTGCAGCATAGATATCTCCAAATATGGGACCTTTTGTACGATTCAGGGCTAGTCGTTTAGCAACGACGGCACCCATACTAAAAGTATTGTCCCCAAGCAAAGCATGTTGAAGAATGACAATATCAGGAACGCTCAAATTCCCACTATTTCCACGACCAATCAAGCATCTACTAGCAAATATAGCAAAATAGCGTAAAATAGGAAAGTGTATGCTAGAGACCTTCGCCTCGGCGCCCTTCTTTGGCTCCTCTACAGCTATGGTGTTAACAAAGCCACCCACATCATCACGATGGGGTTCATCTAATTCTCCCTCATAAGGTATCCTACATACCGCGTAAAACTGACGTAAAGACATTTCTTTGAATTCATCATATAAATGAAATGATACTGCAGGCGGTGATTTCTTAGGATAATAATAAAAGTTTTGCACGAAAGTATTGTTAAGTAAGAGATACTGATCGATTCGGTCGTTGATGAAACCGGTGAGGCCTGCAGTCTCGATTAAAGCATAAAAGTCTTCATGAATTCCGGCTTCTTTCAAGAAATCCTCGCATGGCCATTCACACGACCGTACTTCCGCTAAGTGAGGAATATTATACTTGGCCTTTTCCTTCTCTTTGGCTTGTTTTTCCTGAGAGCTTTGGCTAGAAGAGCCTTTAAAGAGCCTCCTTAACATTTTCTGAAAATTTTCTGAAATTTTAGTAACTTGAAAATAAAAGTGAATAAAACTAAACAAGATTGGTAGCAACTGCTCCTACAAGTTCCTAGAGCCTATATCATGCATTGGAATTGCTTGGGACCTCAAAAATTTAACATGCAAGCTCAAGAACATGGTCACCTAAGCAGCAAAAATTTGCAATGAATAAAGCACTAGAACAAAAACTAATTGGACCAATGGAGGAGTCACATACCAAGCAACAATCTCCTAAAGCAGTTTTGTGAATGGAGCTTTGAGCTAAGAGATCAAAAATCACAGCAAAATGAGCTAGAACTCGTGCTTGAGCTGGATGGGGATTTTTTTGGGTAGAAGATGAAGTGTGTGAGTGCTGGCATAAGTGGAGGGGAGCCACCAGGGGCCCACGAGACAGGGGGCGTGCCCTCCTCTCTCGTGGCCTGGTGCTTGCCCCTCCTGCAGTGTTTTCAGTGCCTAAAATCCTCAAATATTCCAGAAAAAATCATACTAAATTTGCAGGGCATTTGGAGCACTTTTATTTTCGGACTATTTTTTTAATGCACAGATAAATTAGAAAGTAGACAGATAATACTATTTTTGCTTTATTTATTCTAAATAACAGAAAGTAAAAAAGAGGGTCCAGAAGGTTGTGCCTTCTAGTTGCATCCATCTCGTGATCATCAAAATGAACCCGCTAACAAGGTTGATCAAGTCTTGTTAACAAACTCATTCCGAATAACACGGAACCGGAGAAATTTCGAATAATACTAAGTTACCTCAACGGGGATATGAAAATCCCTCCTACATCTTGAGCTTGCGTTGGTTTTCCTCGAAGAGGAGAGGGTGATGCAGCAAGTGTAGCGTAAGTATTTCCCTCAGTTTTGAGAACCAAGGTATCAATCCAGTAGGAGGCTCCTCAAAAGTCCCACGCACCTACACAAACAAACTGAGAACTTGCAACCAACGCAATAAAGGGGTTGTCAATCTATTCATGGCCACTTGCAAAAGTGAGATCTAATAAAGATATTATGCCAAGATAAATATATTTTTGGTATTTTATAATATAGATGCAAAAAGTAAAGATGCAAATAAAAGTAGATGGAAAGCAAATATGATAAAAGATAGACCCGGGGGCCATAGGTTTCACTAGAGGCTTCTCTCGAGATAGCATAAGTATTATGGTGGGTGGACAAATTACTGTCGAGCAATTGATAGAAAAGTGCATAGTTATGAGATTATCTAGGCATGATCATGTATATAGGCATCACGTCCATAACAAGTAGACCGACTCCTACCTACATCTACTACTATTACTCCACACATCGACCGACTCCTGCCTGCATCTAGAGTATTAAGTTCATAAGAACAGAGTAACGCATTAAGCAAGATGACATGATGTAGAGCGATAAACTCAAGCAATATGATATAAACCCCATCTTATTATCCTCGATGGCAACAATACAATACGTGCCTTGCAACCCTTTCTATCACTGGGTAAGGACACCGCAAGATTGAACCCAAAGCTAAGAACTTCTCCCATGGCAAGAAAGACCAATCTAGTAGGCCAAACCAAACTGATAATACGAGGAGACTTGCAAAGATATCTCAATCATACACAAAAGAATTCAGAGAAGATTCAAATATTATTCATAGATAAACTTGATCAAAAAACCCACAATTCATCGGATCTCGACAAACACACCGCAAAAAGAGTTTATATCGAATAGATCTCCACAAGAGAGGGGAAGAAAATTGTATTGAGATCAAAAAAGAGAGAAGAAGCCATCTAGATAATAACTATGGACCCATAGGTCCGTGGTAAACTACTCACAACTCATCGGAGGGGCAAGGATGTTGATGTAGAAGCCCTCCATGGTCGATTCCCCCTCCGGCAGAGTGCCGGTGAAGGCTCCGAGATGAGATCTCACGGATACATAAGGTTACGGTGGTGGAAATTGTGTTTCGTGGTGCTCCTGGATGTTTTCGGGGTACGTAGGTATATATAGGAGGAAGAAGTACGTCGGTGGCCGCCCGAGGGGCCCACGAGACAGGGGGCGCGCCCTACAGGGGGGGCGGCCTCCTATCTCGTGGCTTCCTCGGCAGCTTCTTGACTTGCACTCCAAGCTCTTCGGATCACGTTCGTTCCAAAAATCACACTCCCGAAGGTTTCATTCTGTTTGGACTCCGTTTGATATTCCTTTTCTTTGAAATACTGAAATAGGCAAAAAACAACAATATGGGCTGGGCCTCCGGTTAGTAGGTTAGTCCCAAAAATGATATAAATGTGTAAAATAAAGCCCATAAACATCCAAAAGGGGTAATATAATAGCATGGAACAATCAAAAATTATAGATACGTTGGAGACGTATCAATCCCCAACAATAAGAATATCATATTTTTTCTTGTCAGTAGGAAGAGGAAATTCAAAACCTCCAAAAATGATAGTTGGAAATTTTTCAATAGAATTGATGCTATGAACTTGAGATTGTTTCCTCGGAAAGTGTATCGTATGCTCATTACCATTGACATGAAAAGTGACATTGCCTTTGTTGCAATCAATAACAGCCCCTACAGTATTAAGAAAAGGTCTACCAAGGATAATAGACATACTATTGTCTCGGGAATATCAAGAATAACAAAGTCTGTTAAGATAGTGACATTTGCAACCACAATAGGCACATCCTCACAAATACCGACAGGTATGGAAGTTGATTTATTAGCCATTTGCAAAGATATTTCAGTAGGTGTTAACTTATTCAATTCAAGTCTACGATATAAAGAGAGAGGCATAACACTAACACGGGCTCCAAGATCACATAAAGCGGTTCTAACATAATTTCTTTTAATGGAACATGGTATAGTTGGTACACCCGGATCTCCAAGTTTCTTTGGTATTCCACCCTTAAAAGTGTAATTAGCAAGCATGGTGGAAATTTCAACTTCCGATATCTTCCTTTTATTTGTAATGATATCCTTCATATACTTAGCATAAGGATTTACTTTCAACATATCAGTTAAGCACATACGTAATAAAATAGGTCTAATCATTTCAACAAAGCGTTCAAAATCCTCATCATCCTTTGACTTGGATGGTTTAGAAGGGAAGGGCATGGGTTTCTGAACCCATGGCTCTCATTCTTTACCGTGCTTCCTAGCAACAAAATCTTTCTTATCATAATGTTGATTCTTTGATTGTGGGTTATCAAGATCAACAGCAGGTTCAATCTCTACATCATTGTTTTTGATAGGTTGAGCATCAACATGAACATTATCAATAACATTATCACTAGGTTCATGTTCATCACCTGATTGGGTTTCAGCATCAGAAATAGAAATATCATTGGGATTCTCAGGTGTGTCTTCATTAGGTTCACTAGAAGCATGCAAGGTTCTATCGTCTTTCTTTTTCTTCTTCTTAGAAGAACTAGGTGCCTCTAAATTATTTATCTGAGAATCTTGCTCGATTCTCTTAGGGTGGCCTTCAGGATACAAAGGTTCCTGAGTCATTCTACCAGTTCTAGTAGCCACTCTAACAGCAAAGTCATTTTTACTATTTAATTCATCAAGCAGACCATTTTGAGCTTTGAGTACTTGCTCAGCTTGAGTAGCAACCATAGAAGCATATTTGCTAACACGGTGAAGTTCATCTTTAACTCTAGCCAGATTATCGCCTACGCGTCCTATCTCGAAAGCATTATTCTTTAACTCTCTACCAACATAAGCATTAAAAGTTTCTTGTCTAGCCATAAAGTCATCAAATTCATCTATGCATGGGCTATGAAATTTAGTAGAGGGTATTTCAACTTTATCATATCTATAGAGATAATTTACCTTTACTACCTGTGTCGGGTTATCAAGACAATGTGGTTCTTCAGGTGGTAAATTAAGACCATGTATTTCTTCAATAGGGGGTAAATTCTTAACATCTTCAGCTTTAATACCTTTTTCTTTCATTGATTTCTTTGCCTCTTGCATATCTTCAGGACTGAGAAACAAAACACCTCTCTTCTTCGGAGTGGGTTTAGGAATTGGCTCAGGAGTTGGCTCAATTGGTTCAGGAGTTACTTCAGAAACTGGCTCGGGGAGAATCCAATTATTTTCATTAGTCAACATATTATTCAATAGTATTTCAGCTTCGTCGACTGTTCTTTCCCTGAAAACACAACCAGCACAACTATCCAAGTAGTCCTTGGAAGCATCGGTTAGTCCATTATAAAAGATATCAAGTATTTCATTTTTCTTAAGAGGATGATCGGGCAAAGCATTAAGTAGCCGGAGAAGCCTCCCCCAAGCTTGTGGGAAACTCTCTTGTTTAATTTGCACAAAATTATATATTTCCCGCAAGGCAGCTTGTTTCTTATGAGCAGGGAAATATTTAGCTGAGAAGTAATAAATCATATCCTGGGGACTACGCACACAACCAGGAGCAAGAGAATTATACCAAGTCTTAGCATCACCCTTTAATGAGAACGGAAATATCTTAAGAATATATAAATAGCGAGACTTCTCATCACGAGTAAATAGGGTGGCTATATCATTCAACTTGGTAAGATGTGCCACAACAGTTTCAGTTTCAAGGCCATAAAAAGGATCAGATTCAACTAAAGAAATAATCTGAGGATCAACAGAGAATTCATAATCCTTATCAGTAACACAGATAGGTGAAGTAGCGAAAGCAGGATCGGGTTTCATTCTAGCATTAAGAGACTGCTGCTTCCATTTAGCTAATAATTCCTTAAGATCATTTCTATCATTGCAAGCAAGAATTTCCATAGCAGCTGCTTCATTCATAATATAACCCTTACGAACAACAGGTAATACATAATCATTGGGGGAATGTTCATCATCACTGTCATCAATAATAGGTTCTTCAATATTTTCATTCCCCCTAACTCTAGCAAGTTGTTCATCAAGAAATTCACCTAATGGCAAAGTAGTATCACACACAGAAGTAGTTTCATCATGCATAGAAGAAGTGGCATCATCAATAACATGCGACATATCAGAATTCATAGCAGTAACAGGTTTAGGTGTCGCAAGCCTACTAATAACGGAAGGAGAATCTAGTGCAGAGCTAGATGGCAGTTCCTTACCTCCCCTCATAGTTGAGGGCAAAATCTTGGTCTTAGCATCTTTCAAATTCTTCATAGTGATCAACAGATATAAATCCCAAGTGACACAGAGAATAGAGCTATGCTCCCCGGCAACGGCGCCGGAAATTA
The DNA here is from genome assembly GCF_018294505.1 of Triticum aestivum. NCBI lineage: Eukaryota > Viridiplantae > Streptophyta > Magnoliopsida > Poales > Poaceae > Triticum > Triticum aestivum. The sequence continues at coordinate 49,418,319 of NC_057810.1, forward strand.
GTCTTGATAACCCACAAGTATAGACGATCGCAACAGCTTTCGAGGGTAAAGTATTCAACCCAAATTTATTGATTTGACACAAGGGGAGCCATATTCTTGAGTATTAGCAGTTGAGTTGTCAATTCAACCACACCTGGATAACTTAGTATCTGCAGCAAAGTATTTAGTAGCAAAGTAGTATGATAATAAAGGTAACGGTGGCAAAAGTAAAGATAAATGTTTTTGGGTTTTTGTAGTAGTTGTAACAGTAGCAACGGAAAAGTAAATAAGCGAAGAATAATATATGAAAAGCTCGTAGGCAATGAATCAGTGATGGATAATTATGTCGGATGTGATTCCTCATGCAATAGTTATAACATAGGGTGATATAGAACTAGCTCCAATTCATCAATGTAATGTAGGCATGTGTTCCGTAAATAGTCATACGTGCTTATGGAAAAGAACTTGCATGACATCTTTTGTCCTACCCTCCCGTGGAAGCGGGGTCCTAGTGGAAACTAAGGGATATTAAGGCCTCCTTTTAATAGAGAACCGGACCAAAGCATTAACACATAGTGAATACATGAACTCCTCAAACTACGGTCATCACCGAGAAGTGTCCCGATTATTGTCACTTCGGGGTTGTCGGATCATAACACATAATAGGTGACTATAGACTTGCAAGATAGGATCAAGAACACACATATATTCATGAAAACATAATAGGTTCAGATCTGAAATCATGGCACTCGGGCCCTAGTGACAAGCATTAAGCATAGCAAAGTCATAGCAACATTAATCTCAAAACATAGTGGATAGTAGGGATCAAACCCTAACAAAACTAACTTGATTACATCGTAAATCTCATCCAACCCATCACCGTCCAGCAAGCCTACGATGGAATTACTCACGCACGGCGGTGAGCATCATGAAATTGGTGATGGAGGATGGTTGATGATGACGACGGCGACGAATCCACCTCTCCGGAGCCCCGAACGGACTCCAGATCACCCCTCTCGAGAGAGATTAGGGCTTGGCGGCAGCTCCGTGTCGTGAAGCGCGATGAAACTTTCTCCTTGATTTTTGTTCCCTGAACGTGAATATATGGAGTTGGAGTTGACGTCGGTGGAGGTCCAGGGGGCCCACGAGATAGGAGGCCGTGCCCTAGGGGGGGGGGGGCGCCCGCATGTCTCATGGACAGGATGTGGGCCCCCTGGCATTAATTCTTTCGCCAAAAATTCTTATTAATTCCAAAAAGTGCCTCCGTGGATTTCCAGGACATTCCAAGAACTTTTCTTTTCTACACATAAAACAACATCATGGTAGTTCTGCTGAAAATAGCGTTAGTCCGGGTTAGTTTCATTCAAATCATGCAAGTTAGAGTCCAAAACAAGGGAAAAAGTGTTTGGAAAAGTAGATACATTGGAGACGTATCAGAGGTGCACTCACCCACTCGCGGTACACGCCGGTCCAGGACTAGGACTCCTCGGGCCAGGTGGGCGGCGGCGGCGACTGCTTTTGCGTGGGCTCCGGCTCCGACTCGGCCTTGGGCTCGAGTGACGGCGGCGGCGACACGAAGAGCGTATCATGGACGGAGTCCCCTGCCGCCGACAAGGCAAGGGCTTGGTCTAGCCCATCCCAATGGGCGTCCTCCTCAAGCCAGCTCGCCTCCAGCGCGTCCTACAGGACCTCCTCAAGGGCAACTTGGTACACCGCCTCCTCCTCTTCCTCCTTTGGAAAAACCTGTGGGGGTGGTGGCAGAACATTGTGGTCAACGTGGATGCCATGACGGCGCTCTTCCTCGTGCTCTAGCGCAAACCAGCCCTCCTAGTTGGGGAGTCTGGCTCGTAGGCACGCATCCCGCGCTGCTCCAGTGTAAGGACCTCACGACAACGGCGAACCTCCTCGGTGTGTGCCCACGCCGAGCGCGCACTGCCGGAATGGGGATCTGTGGGGGTCCAGACGCCACCACGCCTGGTGGAATGGTATGTATAGCCGCTCCCGCTCCCACCGTGGCGAGATGTGTCTAGCCAGTGCAGGAGGCAGCGCGCGAGAAGAGCTCGTGTCGGAGTTGAACCTCCCCTTCCCCTTCCTATTGAAGAAGCCCATGGCTTGTGGCTGGCTCGCTAGGGTTTCATTGGCTAGGGTTTTCTTGTCGCTGTCAAGGGAGCAAGCGTGACCAGATGCAGACGGGGAGATGGAAGTGGATGAGGCCGGCCCCGCCACATGATTCCTTGAAAAAGAACGAGCGTGCGACCCTTCCACACACTGCCAGGCGGGACCGAGGTAGGTGGCTGCGTTTAATATGACCATGTGCGGTGGTTGGCCGACTGATTTGTGGGGCCACGACGGACACCGAGAGGACGCGCAGCGCGTTTGCTTCATGTCCACACAGACGCATTCTGGGCCCAAAGTTTGGCCTGGAATGCGTCAGAGCGGACACGAAGCAGACACGTTTTGGGTTTGAGTCGGCACGTTGGCCGGCCTTTTTGTCAGCGGCGACCCAAACGAAAATGGACAGATGAATTGGGTCGCTCCGCTGGAGTTGCTCCAACGCGATGACCCAAACAGACGCGTGTTTTGTCCGCTTTTTGTCTGTTTTGATCGGCTAGGCGGATGGGCGCGTCCGCTTTTTGATTTGGGTTGGCAGGTGCGCCCAACGGGAGGGAGACCCATATTTGCCCGCGTGGCTGAATACAAAGATACATTAAACACGTGGCCGAAAATAAACTTAATAATACATAATTTAACATAAATTACCGGTCAACCACCAGATAAGGTCCACTTAAACATTAATTAAGCAATAAAAAAAATTCTGGGCCGCATGTTGCCTTAGGCATCCGCCTTGCCCTTACCGTTGTTGTTGCCACCGGTGACGTCGATGAAGATGGGGGTGGGGACCAGCCCACCCGAACGCGGCTTGATAGGTCGTCTGGGCAGCTCCAGCATGCGCTGCGACTGCGGTGTTGCCGAGAGACGGGGGCGCTCCTCCTCCTCAAGGCGCGGTGCCTCCTCGTCGCGGTGCAGCTCCTACTCCCGACGCATGGGCCGCTCGCCTTCGATCGCCTCCTCGGCGAGCCAATGCGCCTTCTAGCGTTCAAGGTGGGTCGGCTCCCCATTCAACGTCATGGCGTAATGGACGGGAGGCATTTTTACCCCCTCGTGGTACTCGTCGGTCCAGGAGTAGGACTCCTCAGGCCAATTAATTGGGTGGCGGCGAGGACTGCTTCCATGTGGGCGTGGGCTCCGGCTTCGACTCCGGCTTGGCCTTGGGCTTGAGCGGCTGTGGCGGGACGAAGAGCGGAACGTGGAATGGGTCCCCCGCCGCCGACAGCGTGAGGGCTTGGTCTAGCCCATCCAAATGGGCGTCCTCCTCGAGCTTTCTCGCCTCCAGCGCATGCTGCAGGACCCTCTCGAGGGTGGTTTTGTATGCCACCTCCTCCTCCACATCATCCTCTGGCAAAACCTGATGGGGTGGTGGCGGAACGTCATGGTCGACGTGGACACCGCAGTGGCGCTCCTCCTCGTGCACTACTAGGGAAAAGTTTATAGGTAGTCGCTTACTGCTACTTACTAGTAGCACGTTATATTTACCCACGCTACTGCTACTTACCCGCGTTATATTGACCCGCGCTACTGCTACTTACTAGTAGCGCGTTATATTTACCCACGCTACTACTAAATATTACCTGTAGCGTGTGGCTTAAAAAACACGCTACTAGTAACTATCCCCAATCGTGTCGGACAGGTCAATAGCAGTAACATGGGTTTGCTGGGCCGTGCTAGCACTACAAACATAGTCATAGCGCGGGTCACATCATGCGCTACAACTAACCCAGCCAAGGGAGACAACTAACCCAGCCCAACGAACAGCCTTCAACTCATTTTCTCCTCTGTCTCCCACGAACCCTCGCCGCCGCCACCAACGCCGGGCGACTTCGGCTACTTCCGGCGGCCCTCCCCGGAGCGCAGCACACCCGCCACGACCTTTCCTCGCATGGTGCGTCCTTCCCTCCGGCCAGATCCGTTCCTCGCGGATGCAAGCGCTCGCGCGCGACCCCCCCCCCCTCGCGGCTAGGGTTTCGACTGCCTCCAACTCCGGCGTGGTGAGCTCCCTCTTTTCCCTTGATTCATTCCATCTCCCCTCCCCTTCTTCCATCTCTCCTCGCCCCCTCACTTATTTCTTTGATTCGGTGCAGCAGCCACCCTCCTCCATGGAGGAGGACGACCACCAAGGCATGCACATGGTCGAGCTTGCCGCCGGTCTGCTACGGTGCGTTGCTAGGCCAACGACCTCCGCCTCCACGGATCCTAGCTTGGGTAAGCACCCCCACCCCCATGGACATTTCACTTTCTTCCTCTGCCCCTCTTCTCTGTTCTTGCATGAATCCTCTGGTTCCAGTCAGCAGCACAACCAGAGCCACACAAAGGCGTGAGCAATTTTGTAGGCATGTCACCTAGCTTGCTTCAGATTCTGCAGATGTGCTCACCTCAACTAATAGTCAATATTGTTTATGCCGTAAACCTATCTGATGTACTATTCCCTTGACAAGACTTGTTATTTCAATAGTTGATTAGTTACTCTGTACCTCACAAGAGCTGCTGAAGTCATCTAGTTGGTCGCCCTGCCAAACGGTGAGGCCGATACGCAGCATGATCGCGGCCACCCTGATTGCTTGCATGGTACCTCCTGCACCTGCCATATGTCAGAACTCACGATGTGGTTAGATATATGTAGATAAGACTGTTGGGTTGAACAAAATAATTAATCTATATATAGACAAGACTTAACACACAATGAGCTCTTGACCAATTCGAGAGCATGAGCTGATTGAGATATCTAGCTCCGTCGCCATGTCAGCTGGAGTTGGTGGTATTTGTGACAGTGCTACCAAAGTATCAGCAAGCACTTAGTGCTGCATGAAAGAATTTGATGACTACAAGAACCCATAGTTCACTTGCAACTTTAAGTCTTGTATTGGGATCCCGCAAAAAAAAGTCTTGTATTGGGACGAAGTAAAGAGCAGTTTTTAGACAGAAGATACATACCATGGTTACATTGGTTCTTGTTTCGCGATCCATCAGAAAAAATGAGCACTGATAGCTGAAAGATGTCGTCTTTTCTTGGCATGTCACAGTGATGAAGGGACGGTCCGACCAACGCGCTTGTGTATGGCTGAAAGTAGGAGACTTAGAATTGAAATGTAAATTTGGTGCTCCGCCAATGGCTTAAGAAAACATCTGAACCCTGGATGTCCTAAGAGCAAAAACACCAAAATCAATAGTATATTCAGGGACAAGCTAAGTTAGATTAGTTGTTAAAAACTATTACTATATTAGTTTTTTAACACACTAATATATTGTTTGTTATTCAGTTGCTAGTTACTTATCAACCATGCTACTCATTTTTAGGAGGAGTGTTAGTATCAGATAGTTTTTCTTGGAGAACATTAAGATCGTGCATTAATCTTCTATATGATGTTATTGGTATTTTGGAGGTAGTAATTTTCCAAGGTTGTTGTTACCATGGAGGTCAATGGTCGTCACAAGCCTACAGGAGAATATATCGGTAGAGAGTGCAATGGTGTAGTTAATGTGCAGCCAAAGTCCAGTATGATATCATAATCTTGAGTAAAGCATTTGAATTTAAGCTAGTAGATCTTGAGCTCTATGATTGAAGTGTCTCTATTGAATACTTCTAACTGAAGAGTTTATTCAGAATTATGACACTTGTTGAGTAAAGCATTAATCTTGTTATTGATGTTTAATGTTTCCCCTCTTTACAGATTCTTGCTTAGAGATACCAACCTCGTTTTTTGAGAGTTTGAGAAATGTGGTGTTATACTGAGACATCACTCTAGCCAAAGAGAGGGTAATTGGATGCACTTCCTTTGCTGCTGGACGACATCCACTAGGCGACGGAGCTCCCCATGGCAACTGCGTCCATGAAGCGTCCATGAGCCAGCAAATCCCGTCGGCAGGTAACTAGTCTATCCTCTGTTCATCTCTTCTTGTGAATCCTTGTAATGCTACAGAAAAATGGTTAATGGCTGAGTGCTTCTGATTCGCAACAAAAATGAATGCTCCTGAAGTTTTTGGTTATATATAGATACATTGGAAGTTTATTTGCTGATTTGGTTCTCAACATTCGTTTGAAGCTTAGGAAAGGTCAGCCTGTAGGTTAGGCCCCTCTGCTTTTCTAGACAAGAAAGAAACGTTGCCGTAGTTTCTAGGTGCAGATTGAGTTCGATTGATGATCCTAAATAGCCTGAGAGAGTGAATGCTTCAATGCTCATCAACATACGTGTATGTAGAGTCTGGACTACTTCATAATTTGTTTTCAAAATTAGTGTTACTAGATAAGTAGTAATTCTGAACATCTTTGTAGCTTGCAAAAACCAGATTGCAAGTAATTCTAAACATCTTTGTAGCTTTCAAGAACATACTTGAAATCAGTTGATACATGACCCGCGCGGCAGAAGGCAATGATTAATCCTAATGATTTAGTAACTACAAATTTATGTGTTTTTCTTTGCCTTGTCCCGCCCAGCACGTCTGCGAAGACTGAACTTGGTGCCAAACATTGCGGCGCGAAGTAAAATGACACCAGAACTTGTCCCGCGCGCCCAGCACGTCTGCGAAGACTGAACTTGGTGCCAAACATTGCGGTGCCTGATGTGGTACTATGTATAGCAAATAACCTAACAAGAAATCTTCGAACACACAAAGTAATTTAGTTAGCATATGTATTTCTGTGCTTCTTTTGGACTTTATGTTTTTCTATGCACTAATCTATATGAATAACTATTCTCTGCACTTTTCATAGGTATCAAAACACCAGAACTGCTCTCTTTTCATAGCTATGGATGAATTCCAAGATCGAGTCAGCATTCTCAGGAGGGTGAGTGCCACATAATTCTCCATCTTCCTTTTATGTAAAGAGTTGGTGTTTTCACATATTGATTGTGTTTATATTCTCAAAAAAAAGGATTGCCCCTGTTTATCTTTTAACTGTATCGCGTAGCTAAGATCGTAAGAACATATTTGTAGTTGTGCGCTTTCTAATAAGGAACATCTTTTCCTTGCAAAACTAAGAGACGATCAACTTTAGGAATTTCAACTTTATAGATAGTACTGATCTAGACTAGTATCCATGGTAACCATGTGCGTTCTTGGACCATTTAGTTTGAATAGCCAGAGAGGAATTAAGCATATATTTTGGGCATGAGCCCTTTTCAGTTGCTAGATGAGAAGGAACCTTAACTTAATGGGTCTTGTGAATTGGAATATACCATTTAGTTGAACTGATGCAATTTGCGTACTAACAAGTTTTAACTTTCTTGACGTGGGCGCAGGGGTGATCGACGCTGACTAGTGCGGCCGGTGGGTGCTGTGCTCTTCAACCACTCGAAAGCGGACTTCTCCATGAAGCTGGTGGACACGTCGCGTAGATGATTGTCCATGTGATTTTGACGCCGGAGGTCGCCAAGGTGGAGGACCTCGACGCCACCGTCCGAGGGGAGGGAGGATTATATTCGAGTCCACCGGCGTCTAAGCTCCGAGCCTTGGTAGATACATCTAGGGAAGTGGTCTGTTTAGGTTGGTGATGGAACACCAGGAAAGGTACCCACCTTTCGATGATGGTTGTGTGTGTCTGATGTTAAATGGAATCTTGAGAATGTTCTGTGACGTTGGTTTGGTTTGCACTGGATGTATTGCCATCCATGAATACTACATCTAACTTTTATTTTTTTTAATTCCTAAATTGTTAGTAGTAGCATGAGAAATAGGTGAGCGCTACTAGTATTTAGGTTAGTAGTAGCGTGGGAAATAAGTGAGCGCTACTAGTAGTTAGGTTAGTAGTAGCGCGGGTATTTAGTAGTAGCGCGATAGTAGTAGCGTGGGTACCCGCGCTACTAGTAGGCAGTTTTCAAGCGCTACTACTAGCCTTTTTCCTTGTAGTGGTGCTCTAGAGAAAACCAACGCTCCCAGTTGGGGGAATCTGGCGCGTAGGCATGCATCGCATGCTACTCGGGCGTAAAAAGATCTTGCGACGCCGGCGAACCTCATGGGTGTGCTCCCGCGCTGACACTACAAGAAATATGTCAACTTGTGACCACCAATATTGGTCACTGAAAGGTCATGGTTTTTCATTTGCGACCTTTTTGTGACAAAAAACAGAAGGTCAAAAGCTGGCGGTCGTAAACTGACTATAGCGACCATTCTTCTGGAATGGTCGTAGACGTTTATGACCAAAATATGTCCACTGTGGTGTTTTGGTCACTAGCAACCTCCCCAGGCCACGTAGGCATCCAGCATGGCAAGATGATGTGGCACAAGATTCAGCCCGGTCCGATTTGGCGTTTTACATGGGCCGAGCCCAACAATTCGGCCTTTTTATATATTTTTTCTGTCAATTTTTTATCGGCTTCATAGGCCAAGCCAACAATTCAGCCCTCGAGCTTTTTGCAGTCCATTTCTTTTTTCTGTGACTTTTCATTTCATTTTTGAAATTGTTCGATGCTTGTTGGTATGTGGCCTGTTTCAGCCCAATTATTTGTCCAGTTTGGCCCAAGCAGACTTTAGCCCAATCACACACATACATCCAACATTATTTCATTCAAATTAGGAAAACTCCCAGCTTTACATAACACAAAAAGAAAATATCTCCCAGGTTTACATAACACAAAAAATCATCTCAGGAATACATTTCCTTACACAGGAATATACAGTAAGAAAATGATGGCACATCTGCTACTATCATAACAACACAATGTACTTTTTTTTAACAGAAGAGTACAATGGATTTCATTGCTCTCTCTTATGCAACATGCTCCAGCTGCCACAACTTTCCATCCTACAGTGAGAGAGATATAACATTAGTGGAGCAAACTGTTGTCCAGGCACATTAGTTTTATGAGAAAACTGATCCATGAAGCAAGACCAGAACACATTCTGCGCAACTTTTGATAACACAATTTGGATTAAACAACAGATTATGCTTAGCTAACTTAGAAACAAGTACTGCCTATGATGCATGTCTATCTATGTGCATTGCATTTTACTTTGTTCAAAAGTAGAAGCTACATATCCATTTTTCCAGGTTTGAAGCTACAAATCTAAAAGATAAAGTATAAGTTAACTGAATTGTGTTTTTTTAGATAATAACTGAATAGTGTGCAGTAGAATGAATGTTTCATAATAAACAACTAGTGTTTGTGATGAAAACTTAACGTTACAATACAACCACTGCAAGGCTTTTTTTGAGGCTAAATAAAGGATACTGCGTATTGAATTCTACAACAAACAGGTCAACTTCTGCAGTTCTAGAATTGCCACGAAATATGTTCTAGTATGCCTGAATATTCATCAACTCTTGTCATCGTATGAAAATAAAACTAGTGAACATCACACCGTATTTGGATGCTATCTATACTAGTATGGAATGATGCCAGGTAAGACGATCTCAGCAAGGTGCACGGTTGTTTAGAAAGGAAAGCACATTTGACTGAAGTACCAATTTTCAGAGTTTTCATAGCACCATGAACATTGAGAAATGAAAAAATAGTAAACGGTTTACCCACAGTATTATCTGGCCAGCATGATGATGTGAGTACATTCTAAGTAGCATCAGCACAAGATAGACAGAAATGAACTCCAAAAGCAAAAAAGAGGAAGAGTATGTACATTACAAGCAACTTTTGTCTGCACTAACAACAGAAGCTATGCTCACAAGTTCATATTGTTGGTACAGGAAATATGCAAGACATCATATAAGCATACACAATTACACAGCTGATACTTAGATCACAACTGATTTCCAAAGCTAATTAACAAAGGAAGTCACATTTCTACTGTAGCAATCGCCAAAAGTAACTGATTTATCCATGCTCGCTAAAATTCCTTTTAGATTTGCATCCACAAGAGAAAGCAGTAGCATTTCAGTTTTCAGCACTAGAGATCTCTCAGAATGGGAACCACAAACCGTACATAACAAGGGCAACTTACAAACAAGTCACAACCCACAATATCTAAAACAACAAAGACCAAAGGATGGCATTACCAACCTCTGAAATTAAACTCGCAGGCGCAAAAGTAAGCACGATTTCTGCACAAGGCCCCTAACAGCTACCACGGCGGAGGTTCAAGGAGGCCAGGCCTCGCCTGCTTCTCCACAAAAAAACAAAGGGTGCGTAGAGAGTTGGATAAACGCGCAGCAAGTACCCTCAGGCTGGCCACGACACAGCTCTCCGACCAAAGTCGTGCGACCTAGGCGACACCGATGGATGAGATCTAGTGCCCTAGCACCACAACCGCAACGGAACGCGCCAATCCGGGGCCCGAGCAAGCATGAGGGGCGAAGAAATTTTCTGTCGACACGGCACCAAATCGAGGAGGACTCAGGGGAGGGGGGGTCGGAATGGGGGATCACCTCGATGTCGTGCTCCTCGAGCTGGGCACGGAGCAGCTCCGAGGCACGCACCATGGTGCTCCTGCCATGGGCCGGGCGCGCGAGGATGGTCGGGCTCCTCCTGCTTCTCCTCCAGAGGCCTCCGCCGTGCGCTGCTCCAACGCGAGCCCTGCATGTCACCCAAGGAGAGGAGAGGAGCGCATATGTTAGGAACCGCAGGAGAGGGAGGGGAGGCGCGGAGTGTCGTGCGCGTGCGTGGTCGTGGCGGGCACGCCGCCATCCTGGCCGTGGACTGCCTGCATGTGGTCGCCGGGCCGACGAGACGAGGCGCTGCGCGACAAAATCCCAAGGACGGAGTGGTTGGTTGGCTCAGAGTGGATAAGGCTAGGGGAGAACAGGAGGGAGGGAGGAGCTCGATCTCGTCTATGGTGAGGGTCGTCGATGGTACACTTGACCGCGGGGGCGGCGGCGGCGGCGCTAGGGTTTGCTCTTGATCACTCGCTCGCTAGGAGGATGATGGAGGAGGGTGGATCGATCCGCTGGGATTGACGCGCTACGGTGAGGTGGGATGGGAGAAGGAGCGGGCCGATGAGGACATGGCCGAGCCGACGAGGGCACGTGGGGGCGAGGGGTTCTGTGGATGCGGACATGGTTCTGTGGACGCGGACATGGCTCTATGGACGCGGTAGGTGGAGGGAGTGGGGTGGGGCGTAGAAGAGAGGGGGAGAGTGAGGCCGGCGGCGAGGTGTGGTGAAGGGGCGATTGGATCTGGGGGAGAAGGGGAGGCGGCGATGGAGTGGGAGGGGGAGGAGGGCGATTGGATCTGGGGGAGAAGGGGCGACGTTGATAGAGTTATGGTTTGGGTGGTTGGGCTGCGGGTAGGGTTTTCTTTTTCTTTTTGTCTTTTTTTTCTTTAGATAAATGGGATGGATGGATGGATGGATGCCATGTCATCGATCCATGGCACAAACGTTTCAACCAATGAGAACAAAGCTTATGTTATTATGTTTTTTCTATTTGTTTCTTTTGTATTTTTTGCACAAGGTGCATCTTCGAATGGCATAGTTTTTTCAAATTATCGCATATTGTGCACAAGGGTGCATTATGGAATTGTAAACAATATTGGCTAAGAAAGTTTTCATTTTCATTGGACGAAAAATGCATTTTTCATTTTTCGAGTGCCCAAAACGAGTTTTTGTGTGAAGGAACTACCAAATAATTGTTGCAAAAATGGACCAAATCAATTTTATAAAATACTAGGCCATGTTCAATGCACAATTGATAGAATGGTTGGGTGTAAAAAGTTTTGATCCACCTCTGGTGAAAAAGACAAATTGTCGCCGATTCAGTTGGATGCGGGTCAAATTTGAACTGCAGCTGCCTCATAGTTTGCTATTTATTTTTTCCAAAAATCATTTCTAGGTACATAAGTATCTATTTTATCATAGAAACACCAAAAGTTTTCCAAGATTCAACCACTAGCTAGGAACGGTGAAGCCCGCCGTTTTGACCGCATTTTGAAACGAGCATAAAAAATTAAAAAAAAACAGAAAATTGGAAAACCTTCGCGTTGTGTCATTATATGTGACCAAGTTTCTAGGAAAAATAATAAAGTTTTAATACAGTAATTATTTTAAAAAAGTGTTCTCAGATATGAGCTATCATCCGTGAAGATTCATGACTTTCAAGCTAAATGATCAATCTTATGGCCACATTCATGGCACAGTTTGTTCAAATGATCTCATATTGTGCACAAGGGTGTATCTTGGAATTCTAAACAATGTTGCCGAAGGGAATTTTCATTTTCTTTGCACGGAAAATTCATTTTCCATTTTCCGAGTACCCGAAATGAGGTTTTTTTGTGAAGGAACTACCAAATAATTGTTGCAAAAATGGACCAAATCAATTTTATAAAATACTAGGCCATGTTTAATGCACAATTGACAAAATGGTTGGGTGTAAAAAGTTTTGATCCACCTCTGGTGAAAAAGACAAATTGTCACCGATTAAGTTGGAAGCGGGTCAAATTTGAACTACAGCTGCCTTATAGTTTGCTATTTATTTTTTACAAAAATCATTTCTAGGTAAATAAGTAACTAGTTAATCAGAAATACATGGTTTTATGGCGATACATCGACGTTTCACTAGTAGAAAAACACCAATTAGTCCTGGTTCGTAAGGGCCTTTAGTCCTGGTTCATGAACCGGGACTAATGGGTCGTTACAAATACCTCCAACCATTAGTCCCGGTTCAAATACGAACCGGGACCAATGTGCCTCCACGTGGCCGGTCCAGCGAGCCCAGTCAGGGGGGCCTTTGGTCCCGGTTGGTGGCACCAACCGGGACCAAAAAATCCATGTTTTTTTACAGAAGTGGCTGCTTTAGGGGTTTTGGGGGTTATCTTAAGGTTGTTATTAGCTAGCTAATAGAGAGAAGTGTCCTCTCTTATATCTTCGTCCTTGGTTTATCAAGGCTGCTGCTATGTTCATTTCACCCGCTGATATAACATGCTCATGCATGCTCGCATCATACATCATCATATATAATAACAAGTCCTATGCATCATCATACAACTTCTACTCGTTATTAATAAAAAGTCATACGATCATCATCCTCATAGTCATCGAACCCAACCCTACATAATTGTTCTTAGCACATGATCATCAGTATCAAGTAGGACCTAAACACCCTTAAGGTAAAAAAGCATAAAACAATATAGACCCTGACTCTCCATTATGAAGAATGGCGATCATCCTGTCTCCAATTCTTGCCGTTCGCTGCTTGTTGCTTCCAAGAAGCTCCTTACGACTGTCCATACATTTTTTCCATTCTTTGATTGTTATGTCTCCACTTCTTTTAGAAACCCGGTATGGACAGTTGAGATTCGTAGGACGACCTGGTTGTATGTTCAAAACATGAAGGCTACCATGCGTATACATCAGATGAGGCACACAATCATTCGGGATTATCTATTGAAAAACATAGTAATAACTTCGTAGTTAGCAATGATGTACTATAGTTTTAGAAGTGTGAAAAAAGATGCACGGATGTTGTAATATAGTAAAAAATAATCTTACCAGGGTATCTCCATGGTAGTTACCATAGTTCAACACGTGCACTAGTGGCACGTATTGACCATAATGTTGAGGAGTTTGATTGTAGATATTGTAATTCTCAAGATTAGTACAAAATGCGACCAGATGATTTTTCTCCTGATTAGTTAATTCGGAGCCTTCGGTGTAGTAGGTTCTGTCTACCATCTTCCGCACATTCTTTGAAGAATGAAAATAAGTTGTCAATGGAGATAAGTTGTCAACTATTTCGAAATAAACAATATAAATTACTTAATATCTATGTTAAGCTCACATGGGGGAAGAATTGGAGGTGTATCCACAAGGACCCAAATCGAAGGTCTCTCTTGCTCGATTGTAGGATCACCAAGATCCATGGTGACAAGCATACCCTCATCAAGACCATATATATTGCAAAGTGCTTCCCAATTTTTGCAACCAAAATGGGTTACACTCTGAGCATTGTACAACTTTACTTGAAAATCCACACCATGATTGGTACTTAGGATAATTTTTTTGGTTTCGAAACTTTCATGGTCTTCAAAACCCATCCTCTCCAAGACATAGCGTCTTGCAAAGCATGGGATAAGCTAGTCGAATTGGAAAAGATGAAAAATATTGTCATGATTAAAATAGTTGAAGTCATGATTAATTACGAAAAAAACTATTGTCGTCGATTGCGTACCGTATGAACATCGAAGGTCTCCTCGAGCTTAATGCTGAAGCGACGATCTTCGTCCAGCTCAATGAACCTGTCGCAGATACCTCGGTCATCGTGGCACCAGTCGCACTCCCCCGGGCGGTTTTCTTCGTCCGAGTACGACATTTCCGGCCTATGTTCATAATTCAATTATTAAACTAGATTATTAATCACGGGTTGACTATCAGTGATGTACGTAGCTCCTCCTTTCATTCCCGAGTGCATTATTACACCAAATTGTCTAGCACACGGGAATGAAGGAGAACTTATCCAATATGAGCATTCAATAAGCAAAACCAAATCATAAAATAAGCAAAATCAAATCATAAAATAAAGTAGTATTCAGATTAGCATGCATTCAATAATTATAAGCAAAAGTACATCATCTCTGGGTCTCCGTACATCGTCGAATATTATCACTAATATAGCATCACTAATACAACTAGAACCGTAGCGCCCGACGGGTATCGACGCGGGCGGTGGACACCCAAAGATAAGGAACCATCACAGGATCATAGCTCTAGTGAGATCCCTGAAGAACCTGCCAGGTATTGTCGAACCTGCCCTCCAATGCAACCATGTAGCGACGGACGTGCTCGTCCTCCTCGCTGACACGGTGATGTACCACCTCCGCGGTGTCCGGAAGCCTCGGCACCATCACTGGCCAACGCGACCGCCACCAAACAAGGATTGGGTCAACAACGGGCTGCCTCCTCACCAACCAACGTCCCCCGGAAGGTAGCACCTCCCAATACCAGCCCGGCGGAGCCCAGTCCTGAACATGGCCCTGATCAAGCAAGCCTCCACCACCGAGTCGACGACGACGAGGATGCGGGATAGGCATCGTCGACGTCGATGCGGGAACTACTTCTATATATAGTTAAATAAAGTAGTTTTATTAATTAAATGAACTAGCTAGTTCAACTACTAAACACTTACTATAAATAAAAAAGTAGTACTTACTAAAAACAAACTACTTCTATATATAGTAAAATAAAGTAGTTTATTAAATCAACTAGCTAGTTCAACTATATATAAAGCACTTACTATAAATAAAATAAAGTAGTACTTACTAAAATTAAACTAGTATTTTTCTAACTAATCATATTAAACACTTTCTCGTCTTATTTTTTTCCTTTTTCTAAATACTATGAACAAAAAAAATCATTAAAATTCTATAAACAAAATTACAACAGAAAAAAATCATAAAGATTCTATGAACAGAAAAAAATCATAAAAATTTGACATATTCGATCTTTGCATATATGAACATACAAACATGCATATTCAAAAATAATATCACCAAAAAAATCTATTAACACAAAAAAAATCTAACACAATATGAACAAATTAATTACACAATATGAAAAAAATCTATGAACTACACATCTAAATTACTACACATCCAACAAAAAAAATCTATGAACTACAAAAAATCTAAAAAAATCTAACAAAAATCATAAAAATTCTAACAAAAAAATCTACTAACAGAAAAAAATCTAACATAATATGAACAAATTAATTACACAATCTAAATTACACAATATGAACTACATATCTAAATTGCACCACATCTAATCTAACAAAAAATCTAACATAATATGAACAAAAAAATTCTACTAACAGAAAAAATATGAACTACATATCTAAATTACTACAAATCTACTAACAAAAAAATCTACTAACAAAAAAATCTAAATTAATTACACAATCTACTAACAAAAATATGAACCACATCTAATCTAAAAAATCTACTAACAAAAAAATCTACTAATAGAAAAAAATCTAACATAATATGAATAAATTAATTACACAATATGAACTACATATCTAAATTACTACAAATCTAATCTAATAAATAAATCTATGAACTATACAAAAAAATCTAAAAAAGATCTAACAAAAATAAAATAAAGTTGCTCACGGCCGGCGACGGCGACGGCGAGGTGCAGCAGGGCGGGCGGCGATGTCGGGGCGGGGAGGCAACAACATCGGGGAGGCAGGGCGGGCGGTGACGGCGCGACGGCGGGGCGGGGCGGCAGGGACGGCGTTGGGGCGGGCGGCGACGGCGTCAGGGCGGGGCGGCGACGGTGTCGGGGCGGCTATGACGTCGGGGCGGGGCGGCGACGGCGAGGTGGCGGCAGGGGACGGTGTCGAGGCGTCGAGAGAGATCGAAGTCGGGGCGAGGCGGCAGTACTACTTATATAGCAGAGGCTTTGGTCCCAGTTCGTGCCGCAAACCGGGACCAATGCCCCCTTTTTGTCCTGGTTTGAGCCACCAACCGGGACCAAAGGCCTCTTTTCGGCAGCCCAAAGGGAGGGAAACGAAGACCTTTGGTCCCGGTTGGTGGCTCCAACCGGGACAAAAGGGGCGCATTGGCACCGGTTGATGGCACCAACCGGTACCAAAGAGGGGCATTGGAACCGGTTGGCGCCACCAACCGGTACCAATGGACCCGTCTAATTTTTTATTTTCTGCAGCCGTTTTTAGTTGATTCTTTTTGCAGCTGTTTTTTTAGTCCCACCACGCTAGACGAGAGGCACTCGCAGCTGTTTATAAGCCCTGAGTGCAGAGACGATGAAGAAGAAGCTCAATGCTCACCTGCACGTTGGTTAGCTTCAAGCCTTGATGAATAGGGTAGACTGCACAGAGTTATGTGCAGTGCAGTTGACACTATTCCGAAAGGCTTGAAGCAAATTAACGAGCATTGTGCCTCTTTTTTATTTTTACTGACTTATTTTTAATAGTTGTGATTAACTTAACTAAAAAATGAGCATAGATGCTTATTTTTAATGACTTATTACAACTCAGAAATAAAAAGAAAAAAATAAATATAGCAGAAAAGAAAAAAAACTATATAAAAAACTACTCAGAAATAAATAGAAGCAAAAATAGTTGTGATTAACTTTACTAAAAAAGTGAGCATAGATGCTTATTTTTAATGACTTATTACAATTCAGAAATAAATAGAAGAAAAAATAGTTGTGATTAACTTAACTAAAAAATGAGCATAGATGCTTATTTTTAATGAATTATTCCAACTCAGAAATAAAAAGAAAAAAAATAAATATAGCAGAAAAGAAAAAAAACTATGTTAAAAACTACTCAGAAATAAATAGAAGCAAAAATAGTTGTGATTAACTTTACTAAAAAAGTGAGCATAGATGCTTATTTTTAATGACTTATTACAATTAAGAAATTAATAGAACAAAAAATAGTTGTGATTAACTTAACCAAAAAATGAGCATAGATGCTTATTTTTAATGACTTATTACAACTCAGAAATAAAAAGAAAAAAATAAATATAGCAGAAAAGAAAAAAAAACTATATAAAAAACTACTCAGAAATAAATAGAAGCAAAAATAGTTGTGATTAACTTTACTAAAAAATGAGCATAGATGCTTATTTTTAATGACTTATTACAATTCAGAAATAAATAGAAGAAAAAATAGTTGTGATTAACTTAACTAAAGAATGAGCATAAATGCTTATTTTTAATGACTTATTACAACTCAGAAATAAAAAGAAAAATAATAAATATAGCAGAAAAGAAAAAAAACTATATAAAAAACTACTCAGAAATAAATAGAAGCAAAAATAGTTGTGATTAACTTTACTAAAAAATGAACATAGATGCTTATTTTTAATGACTTATTACAATTCAGAAATAAATAGAAGAAAAAATAGTTGTGATTAAATTAACTAAAAATGAGCATAGATGCTTATTTTTAATGACTTATTACAACTTAGAAATAAAAAGAAAAAAAATAAATATAGCAGAAAAGAAAAAAAACTATATAAAAAACTACTCAGAAATGAGCATAGATGCACTTATAGAGAAAATTCAACCTAAATTCATAATAAATTTCTACTAACTTCAGAGAAATTCAATATGAATTTAGGTTAAATTTCCTGTATAAGGGCATCTATTTTCATTTTGAGAGGAGCTCAACAAGGCAGAGAGGGAGGGGCTTATAAACCGGTCTGATTCCCCTTCGGTTGGCGAGGTGGGACTAAACTCTGACCGCAACGAGGACCAACCCTTTAGACCCGGTTGGTGGCATGAACCAGGACTAAAGGGCAGCCTTTGGTCCCGGTTCATGCCACCAACCGGGACCAATGGTGGTGGGCCAGGAGCGAGGACCATTGGTCCCGGTTCGTCCCACCAACCGGGACCAAAAGGTCCAGACAAACCAGGACCAATGGCCCACGTGGCCCGGCCGGACGCCGAGGCTCACGAACCGGGTCCAATGCCCCCATTGGTCCCGGTTCTGGGTTGAACCGGGACTAATGGGCTGGACCGGCCTGGACCATTGGCCCCTTTTCTACTAGTGTTTGGACGGTAGTCGAGGGCCCCAACTCTAGAGCGCGTAAGCTCGCATGCCCGTCGCGTGGTCACCGCGTGACCGTGGCATTGCCATATGTTCTGGGCGGCCTAAGCATGTCTAGTGGGTTGGGCACTCCCCAGTTAGGTGTTAGGAAGAATATCACAACATAAGATTCTCACGAGGAGACCGATCGATGCTCAAACATGAATAAGAAGCCAAGTGTTTGATTTGCGGTACGGGAAATGCACATGGCTAATGGGCGTGAGTTTTGGCTGAGGATGATCAGTTACTAAGAAGACCGTCTTCACAAATTTTCACCTCAAAAGGAGGAGCCTAGGTGGTACTTGCTGTACAAAGTACCACACTGGACATAAATACGAATGTTGAAGCTGGGCTCAAAATAATGAATGGATTGAGCTGGCATTTGGTGGACGATGATTATTTGGGCATAGGAAAGCACTGTAGAAAATGGATACCATTTGGACATGCCAAACTGGTACTTCCTTCACAAAGTGCTGCTTTGAACAGAATAGGAAAATGAATATTTTTCGAATTATTTTTGAACTAGGCAAGGAATGTTTTTGACATATTTGATGAAGATATGATCCAAAACATTTATGAGATTTTTTTGGGAATTTTTGGAATAACAGAAATATAGGTTGCTTCACAACCTATGACAAAAACTGCCACATGGACATGACACATAGGCAAAACTGATGAGATGGCGCCTAGTCATCACAACCCATCACAATCTACAAGGCTATGACCATCTATATTGGTCATTAACAACTAGAAATAAGGCAGTGGACTAGCACTATTTGTTTTGTGACCATTTCATGTAAGGAAATTACGACCTTTCTGACCAAAATGGTCGCAATGGTTTAGGGTTTGGAGCCCCCCAAACAACTTTTGACCAATTGGTATGAAATAGTCATAGATCTATGACCAATCCTTCCAGGGTCACTGACAGAAGGTTACTAGTTGACATATTTCTTGTAGTGTGAGTGCAGCACCGCCTGAATGGGAATCTAGTGCGGGTCCAGATGGCAGATGTGTGCCAGGTTGACATCGGGATACTGCAGGCATTGGCGGTACTGCCAGTGCCACCACGCCTGGTGGACTGGTATGTACAGCCGCTCCCGCTTCCGCAGTGGTGAGCCGGGTCTAGCCGGCGGAGGAGGAAGCGTGCGAGAAGAGCTTGCGGCAGAGCTGAACCTCCCCTCCCCTTCCGGCTAAAGAAGCCCATGGCTGGTAAGTGGGTGGCTGGCTAGGGTCTTCTTGTAGTCGGCGAGGGAGCAACCGTGTCCAGATTGGCCGGGGAGATGGTAGTGGATGAGGCCGGCCCCGCCGCACGCTTCCAAAGGACGGGCACGCGGCCCTTCCACAGACTGCCAAGCCGGACCGAGGTAGGTGACCGCGTTCAATGCGCCCGTGTGTGTTTGTTGGCCGGCTGACATGTGGAACGGCAGTGGACACCGAGGGGACGCGTGGCACATTCGCTTCACGTCCGTGTCAATGCATTTCGCACTCAAATTTGAGCCTGAAATGAATCGGCGCGGACATGAAATAGACGTATTTTAGGTTTGTGTGCATGTTTGGCCGGCGTTTTTGTCCGCGGCGACCTAAATGAACATGGACGGATGAAATCAATGACCTGGTTAGAGTGGCTCTAACCTCCTCCGAGGAGAAAATACATCCTCACCCGCCGCGGCCATGTCCGCTTTCGTGTCTAATCGGATGGGTCAAGTTTTCTTAGACGGACCTGAGCCACGGCTCCGCTTGTCAGCCTAACGTGCGTTACCAAAAAAGGAGCCCGCAAGCTGGTGTACAGCAGTATTCATTCCCGTATTATGCTAGGCGATATCATTTTCCTCCGACCGTATATGCTGTCATGGCCCCACTAATGCATTGTGCCATCCAACTCAGTAATGCCGCTATCCAATATATCAGCCTTATTTAAATTGTAGTACATCAATTTCTCATTACTCCCAAAATATTAACGTCACAGAAGTTTCCTTCTAATATGAATTATGTCAATTACTTGGTATCGCCTATATAGAAGGAGAAAAGGTTACCATTCATTTTCCTACATCTTTCTAATTAAGCCTTAATTTGGATGAACATCTAGCCATGAACTAACCTTGTCTCAACCCTTTTTCATATTTAATCTAAAACTATAAAAAGCAGCTAGTTTAACAAAAGAAAAATACACACTTTCAATACTGCAAGGTTAGGAAAGTGACGTGCAATTTATGCGAATGGTATTTTGTGAAATTCAAGCAGCTAAGGATTAACAAAAATATATAAAAACATTATGTCTTCTGTTCTGAGCAATCATAATTAATCTACACTAAAATTTGTTAATACCAAACTTGCAAGTAGCCTATCTCTCATGCACATTGTTCATCAAGTTATCAATGTGCACCTTATGTACTTCCGCTGAGTCGCATTTGATTATGTACGCATACAGATCCATCCAGCTTCTTGTCTAAGGAAAATCTCTTAATTCCATGTCCTGCTATTGATACTTGCGCCTTCTTTATTCCGAGGGCTCCCCAGTTTCTTGCCTACAGTCAATTGAGTCTTATAATATGTAGAGAGTCGCTCCTTGTGCAATGGATAGCCTCATGGGACATTGCCGATGGCCCTGGTGATGCAAGGTGAAGCATATGTGCACAAACGCGAGATACGAAATAGCTTACCTGATAGGTCAGTTCCTCTGTCTGCTGCCCATAATCCTATTTTACTTCTCTGGAAATTCAAAATTGAGCAATCAAGCCTGGAGCAGTCAATGCATGCATGCATGTAGAACTGGAATCATGGATAGAATTGGATTCCGTCTGCGCACATGCTGGAATGTCCCATACTTTCCGTCATTTTTTTGTTTTGCTTCAACGACTGCAAAGAAAAGCTTTGTCTTCAGTCACCATGGACCACACTGAAATTATTGGATTAATAGTATGCCTCGGTGATGGTCTAAGTGGAGAGATGAGGGAGCTTTAATCGCCAACACCTATCGGCATCAGGCACGATCTTTTTCCGAGAAAGCTTCTTCCTAGTATGCACAATTGATCATCCCTTCTAATCGTCATCTTCATCAAGCACGACGGCAGCGACCTACTCCACGGGGTAGATCCTCATCATCGACGATGCATACAAAGTCTTCCATACGTGCGTGTGTGCCTGTGCGCTTCTTGCGAGAGCCGAGCACTGGCGCGGAGCTACACGCATGCATGCGCCGTTCATGGGCCGGCCGGCTTGGCGTGCGCCGCCTTTTTAGATCAAGATTCCATTACGATCTCTATGTCCGATCGGCCGGCTAGCTTGCATGTTCCTTTTCGGTTTCTCTGTTTTTCTTCTAAGGTGGAAATACCCAACGGGTTTTAGTTTTTTTTTACGTGCAGTATTAACCTAATCTTCACTGTTGATACATGCATCTTAGATTTCAGTGTGCCAAATCATCACCGCTCGTTTTCTATCGTTTTAAGTATATAATAGATAGATAGATAGATTTTAAAATTTTCATATATACGTTGATAGCCCGTTCGATATGTTATGATTCATAAAGATCACTGCAAACATCAATGTTCTGCTTATCACATATAAGATTGATTAATACACGTAACAATTCATGTCCTTAATAAAGGGTGCATGCACGTATAGGTTCAGCGTGTGTCTTACATCGTGTGCTGTGTGCATGCAGGCGTGCGAGTGTTGCATGTGTGTGTGAGTACGTTTCAGTGTTGCATGTATGTGTGCGTGCGTGCGGGCGTGTGTTTGTGAGTGCATGTGTACGTGTCAGTGTAGCACGCCTGCATGCGTGCGTGTGTTCGTTACGTGTACGTGTCAATGTTGCACGCCTGCATGCGTGTGTGTGTTCGTGCGAGTGTTGCGTGCGTGCATGTGTACGTGCAGGGTGAGGCTACATGTTAGTCGACTGACTTTTTCATCTCTAGTCAGTCGATTTTCCAGCCGTTGGATACGAAATCAAGGGTCTGCAGTTTATCTTCAACCTCCACCCCCTGAGTCGCCAGCCACCACCGGCCGAACCGCCGGCCTGTGCCGCCTCGCCGCCCCGCCCGCCCCAAAACCACTTCCCACCGCAGGTCCGCCGCCGCCCCGGCCATCCCTCTAGGCCCCCCGCGCCGAGCTTTTTCTCCGGCGATCCCCATGCCACTGCCCAATCACCGCGCCCCACCGCCAATGACTGCCAACCAGAGGTCTCACGACTTTGAATCCCCACTGACCACTAATTTATTACCATTTCTGTCTTTCTTATACGCGCTGATGGGTGGGCCCTATGGAAATGTGCGCTGCTGAATGTGGACCGTTTGACTGGTCAATTGATCGTGTCATCAACAAATTACGGAGCTGCATGGTGTGCCAGTGACCGTATGATCACCCTAAAATGTATTTTATTAACACAGTACAAAATCAAACTAACATTTCTTTCTTTCATATACGCGCTGACAGGTGGGCCCCATGGTTACGTGCGTCGCTGGTGCAATAGTAGTTGCGCCGCGTGGAACGTTTGGCTGGTCAATTGATTGTGTCATCAACAAAATACGGAGTTGTACAAGTGATGTTGGAGATATAACTATCAGGTATGAACCGCCCAGGAGGGGCCGGGTCATACCTTTCGCGGGTTACCAATGAAGATGGCGGATCATGCCAACTCATTAGCGGCCCAAGACCCAGAGGCGGCTTACGGCCCAAGAGGATGAACCTCCATATATCTGTATGACTTGTATTGTAAGGCACACGTAGGAAGTCACCGGGCCGGACACGTTGTGTATGAGCCGACCGGGACTCTGTGAGCCGCTGGGCGTCAACCTGCATGTATAAAGGGACGACCGGACGGCGGTTTAGGGCAAGAAACAAGAGGTGGAGAACTAGGTGAAGCGTATTCGCTCCCTGGTAATCGAGACCCAAGCAATCAATCCCGACTGGAGTAGGCCTTGTTACCTCAACTGCGAGGGGCCGAACCAGTATAAACTCTCTGTGTCCTTTGTCTCGATTAAACCCTTTAAGCTAACCTAGCGGCGATGGCTCCACGACTAAGTCCTTTTGCTAGGACATCTGACGTGACAATTCCACGACCCACCGTGGGGCCAGCGCACAGTGGTTTTGAGTTTTTGAAGGGTAGCAAGGCACACATGTATCATTGCTATTAAGGATAAAAAAGATGGGGTCTATTCCTACACACATAGAGCTTGTCTACATCATGTCATCGTTCTTATTGCCTTACTCTGTTTCTCCAGGAACTTTATACACTAGATGCATGCTGGATAGTGGTTGATGTGTGGAGTAATAGTAGTAGATGCAGACAGGAGTCGGTCTACTAATATTGGACGTGATGCCTATATACATGATCATTGTCTTGGATATCGTCATGATTATTGATATGTCTCCGTCGTATCTACTTTTCTTAACCCGGACTAGCGTAGTCCGGGTTAGTTTCATTCAAAGCATGCAAATTAGAGACCAAAACAAGAGGAAAAACATTAAGAAAAGTAGATACGACGGAGACGTATCAACTCCCCCAAGCTTGAACCTTTGCTTGTCCTCAAGCAATTCAGTTGATAAACTGAAAGTGATAAAGAATTTTTTATGAACTATTTTGCTCTTGTTTACATAAATAAGCTTAAGTAGCACCTTGGTTCTCAGCAAAGATCATGACTAACCATGTCAACAATAACTCTTAGAAATTAGATTAACTCATATCAATAGCATAATCAACTAAAGAGCAATAATAAGATATCATGACAACACTTTGTCAAAACAACCATGATATAATATGACAACAGTGGTATCTCGCTATCCCTTTCTGAGACCGCAAAACATAAATGCAGAGCACCTCCAAAGTTCAAGCGGCGACTAAACATTATAATTCATGGTAGAAAAGATTCAGTCATGATGTATCCAACATTAACTATACACAATGCATGAAGATGACAATAGTGCTCTCAGATCTGACGCTTATTTGAGAAGGTGATGACTCAACATAAAAGTAAATAGATAGTTCGTCCGCAGAGGGAAGCAGTGATTTGCAGCTGTGCCAGAGCTCAAAGTTTTAAAACAAAGATAAATGTACTTTGGATAAATGCACCCTTCCCGTTTACGTCACGACCGAAAGTTATCAACATTTTCCATGCTAAATACATTAGTGGCGGTTCCCAAGTGATAAAGTAAAGGTTTTACTCTATAGGAGTTTTGTTTGATTATTTGTAAGTCATTTATTTTTTATTTTGGGATTGGGAATCCTTTTTACCGCCTCTCATGCAAGGACAAGTGAATAAACAGTTGTCATGAGACTAACCCAATTAGAATGGAAGATACCGACCACCCTCTGTCGCTCTATGAACCATCCAGGCACACAAAAATGGATGTTTATTTGAAGTTTTAGAGGTGGCACATGCAAATTTACTTAGGAAGGCAAGGTAATACCACATACAGGTAGGTATGGTGGACTCATCTGGAATAACTTTGGTTTTAGGATTTTGATGCACAAGCAGTATTTCCGCTTAGTACAGGTGAAGGCTAGCAAATATGTTGAGAAGCGGCCAGCTAGAGAGCAAAAATGGTCATGAACATGCATTATGAATAATGAACATTGGACACTAGCATGAGTAGGATTTAAGCACCATGAACATAAATATCATAGAGGCTATGTTGGTTTTGATACAACTACATGCATGAACATGTGCCAAGTCGAGCCACTTGAAACATTCATAGGAGGATATCATATTATAATATCACATCACCATCATTTTAACTCAATGTTAGCATCCAAGACAAATCATTATCCACTCCTAGCTACTTAAGCATGGCATGAGAAACTATAATCTCTAATTGTCATTGCAAACATGTTTGATCATAATATGCAATCATGGATACTAGGTTAAACATATTTCCAAAAACAGAACAAGTTGAGTCCATACCTGTTTCTCTCTACCTCAACCAGTTCATCAAATATCATCATTATTGCATCTCACTTGCCCGACCTAATGATATAAGAATAACAATAGTGCAAGAGTGCCATGGACTAAGCTGGAATCTTTGCTAACATTTTATTCAAAAAGGAGAAGGCAAGGCAATTTGTGCTCTTTGTTAGATAAACGATAAAGCATAATATAAGTGAAGCATGAGAGTTCAACAATTTCTATAAAATAAAGCCACCGTCGTGCTCTAAAAAGATATAAGTGAAGCACTAGAGCAAATTGCTTAGCTCAAAAGATATAAGTGAATCACATAGAGTATTCTAATAAATTCACGATTCATATGTGTACCTCTCAAAAGGTGTGTACAGCAAGTATGATTGTGCAAACTAAAAAGCAAAGACTCATATCACACAAGATGCTCCAAGAAAAACACATATCATGTGGTAAATAAAAATATTACCTCAAGTAAATTTACCGATAAACGAAGACGAAAGAGGGGATGTAATCCAGGGCATCCTCAAGCTTAGATGCTTGGTTGTCCTTGAATATTACCTTGGGGTGCCTTGGGCATCCCCAAGAATAGGCTCTTGCCATTCCTTATTTCATAGTCCATCAAATTTTTACCCAAAACATGAAAACTTCGCAACATAAAACTCAACAGAAAACTCATGAGATCTGTTAGTATAAGAAAATAAATCACCATTTTTTGATACTATTGTGAACTCATTCTTCATTTATATTGCTGTAATATCTATTGTATTCCAACTTCTCCATGGTTCATACCCCTCGATATTACCCATAAATTCATTAAAATAAGCAAAGAACACATAGAAAAAAGAATCTATCAAAAGCAGAACAGTCTGTAGCAATCTGAAAACTTCGTATTTTTATAACTCGAAAAAATTCCGAAAAATTAGGACAACCTCGTAAATTTGTACGTCAATCTAGTGTAAAAACTTCAGATCAAAAGAACGCTTCTATGATTTTTGAAAATTATTTTACTGGGTGCAAAATTTTCTGTTTTTTAGCAAGATCAAATCAACTATCACCGGAAGCCATCCCAAAGGTCTTACTTGGCTCAAACACGAATTAAAACACCACAACATAATTACTACAGAGGTAATAATGTGTATTTATTGAAAAATAGAACCAAAAACCAAAAACATAAAAATAAAATTGGGTTGCCTCCCAATAAGCGCTATTTTTTAACGCCGCTCGCTAGGCTTAAAACATAGATTTAGGTATTGTCATCTTTGGTTTGCAATCCACAAGTAGCTTAATAGATTCATATGACAACTTAATTTTCTTTCTTGGAAAGATTTCCATGCCCTTCCTCAAAAGAATTGAAATTTAATGTTTAATTCTTTCATATCAATAATTGCACCAATCGTTCTAAGGAAAGGTCTACCATGAATAATCAGACATGTAGGATAGCATTCTATATCAAGCACAATAAAATCTACGGGCACATAATTAATATTTTCAACAATAAGAACATCATTAATCCTTCCCATATGTTTCTTAATAGTGGAATCCGCAAGATGCAAATTTAAATAACAATCATCAAATTCACGGAAACCTAGCACATCACATAAAGTTTTTGGGGTCGTGGAAATGCTAGCACCCAAATCACACAATGCATGACACTCATAATCCTTAATTTTAATCTTAATTATAGGTTCCCACTCATCATAAAGTTTTCTACAGATAGAAACTTCAAACTCAAGTTTTTTCCTTCAAATGATTTCATCACAACATCAACGATATGTTTAGTAAAAGCTTTATTTTGATTATAAGCACAATGAGAATTCAACATGGATTGCAACAAGGAAATACAATCTATCAAATAACAAATATCATAATTAAAATCCTTGAAATCCAAGAGAGTGGGTTCATCGTTACTTAAAGTTTTGACCTCTCCAATCCCACTTTTATCAATTTTTGCATTAAGATCTATAAACTCCGAATCATTGGGACGCTTTTTAGCTAAAATTGACTCATCTCCAGTCCCATATTTATCAAGATTTATATTAGAAAACAAAAATTATATTAGAAAACAAATATTCAATGCGAGTCACATCAATCACTTTAAGATCTTCATCATTATTTTCGCAAAAACTAGAATAACACACTTTTATAAACCAATCTCGCTTAGCACGCATCCTAGCAGTTCTTTATTTACACTCACCAATAGAAATCTTAATAGCTTTCAGAGATTCATTAATTTCATGCTTGGGTGGCATAGATCTAATTTTGAAAGAATCAATCTAAAGAGAAATTATATCAACGCTCCTAGCCAAATCATCAATCTTGAGCAATATTTATTCAACTATAGCATTGCATTTTTTTGGGGGAATTAATAAAATCTTTAATATTGTTCTCAAGATCAGAGGGAATTTTATTATTATTTTCATAAAAATTGTTATAAGAATCAACATAATTATTAGAGAAAATTACTAGGAAATGGCCTAGGATTGACATTACCTCTATATGCGTTATTACCAACATTGTTCCTACCAAAAATATTCACATCCATAGATTCATTATTATTCTCAATCAAAGTAGACAAATGCATATCATTAGGATCAATAGGAGCACTCTTGATAGCAAACAATTTCATAAGTTCATCCATCTTTCCACTCAAAGTATTAATTTCTTCTTCAATCGCATGCACATTTTTACTAGTAGCAGATCTTTCGGTATGCCATTGAGAGTAATTAGACATAATATTATTTAGGAGTTTAGTAGATTCTCCTAATGTGATTTCCATAAAAGTACCTCCTGCGGCCAAATCTAAAAGATATCTAGATGCAAAATTCAATCCGTCATAAAAAAATTGTTTGATCATCCATAAACTTAAACCATGAGTAGGGCAATTTCTTATCATCAATTTCATCCTATCCCAAGATTGTGCAACATGTTCATGATCAAGTTGCTTCAAATTCATTATATCGTTCCTAAGGGAGATGATCTTAGCGGGAGGAAAATACTTGAAAATAAAAGCATCTTTACACTTGTTCCATGAATCAATACTATTTTTAGGTAAAGATGAAAACCAAGTTTTAGCGCGATCTCGTAGTGATAGCTATAAGCAGGATTTTGCCTTTAGTAAAAACACAGATAGCTCAAGAAATAATGCTGACAAAAGAGCAGAACATACATATTTCCAAAGCTATTCTTGGCATATGCACCACCACGGTTACCAATATACATGAACATGTCCCTGAGCGTAAGCTGAAGAAAACAAAATGTCTTAAGCAGGATAAACACTTCTTTTTAGGGCAGCAGGGTAAACACATCAAACAATCAGTATAAGCTCTAATCCTAGAATAGTTAATAAGAAGGAAAAAATGATGAACTAGATATACCTCAATGGTAGATAATCCATGCGACACCATCTCAATCATTCGGGTTCTTGACTGCAATCACACAGGGGAGTCACAGTACAATTTCTAGAGTTAACATCCAATCTACTGAATGGGGATAGGACCCCAAATGAGCCAGAGCTCGCTGTTACTAAAAGTATCTATTGTATAGTCATTTCATCAATATAACTTCATTAAGAATGATAAGTACGTTGTATTGATCGAACCCATCAAGGTCTTTGTAGCTCTGCTAAAGACATACAATACTTGGTGACTTGGTGTTGTGAAGCACCGAGCTAATGAGCAATTCAATAAACACTGATATGATGTGGGGAACCAATCAAGCAATCACACACCTCCTGGTCGGATTCCTCGTTCTCGAACTTGGGGTAGAAGGTGGCCCGGATCCGTGCCTCCGCGAAGGTGTTGCTGCTGTCTGAGAACTCGTTGAGCAGAGCGGAGAGCTCGTCACCGGCGCCGCCCTGCTTTGTCGCGGCCCCTGCAGTGTCCGTGCTGGGGACGGCCATGGATGAGGGGGCGGTGGTGGGAGCGGACCTGTGCTGCGCCTGCTTGCCCTGCGAGGAGAGACGTGGTTAGGGTTCGGGGAGCTAGAGAGGAGGAGCAGGGTCGAGAGGTGGCGTACGTGGTCGCGGCGAGGAGGCATTGCGAGGGGCGGGGGCTGATACGTCTCCAACGTATCTATAATTTTTGATTGTTCCATGCTATTATATTACCCGTTTTGGATGTTTATGGGCTTTACTCTACACTTTTATATCAGTTTTGGGACTAACCTACTAAGCGGAGGCCCAACCTGAATTGCAGTTTTTTTTGCCTATTTCGGTGTTTTGAAGAAAGGGAATATCAAACAGAGTCCAAACGCGATGAAACCTTCGGAAGCGATCTTTTTGGAACAAATGCAAACCTGGAGACTTGGAGTGGAAGTCAATCAAAAAGCGAGGCGGCCACGAGGGTGCCTGGCATGCCCCCTATAGGTGGGTGACTTCTTCCTCCTATATATACCCACGTACCCTAAAAACATCCAGGAGCACCAGAAAAAAGTATTTCCACCACCGCAACCTTCTATATCCATGAGATCCCATCTTGGAGCCTTCGCCGGCACTCCGCCGGAGGGGGAATCGACCACAGAGGTCCTCTACATCATCTGCAAGGCCTCTCCGATGAGTTGTGAGTAGTTTACCATAGACCTTCGGGTCCATAATTATTAGCTAGATGCCTTCTTCTCTCTCTCTCTAACTCAATACAAAGTTCTCCTTGATCTTCTTGGAGATCTATTCGACGTAACTCTTTTGCGGTGTGTTTGTCGAGATCCGATGAATTGTGGGTTTATGATCAAGTTTATCTATGAGAAATATTTGAATCTCTCTGAATTCTTTTATGTGTGATTAAGTTATCTTTGCAAGTCTCTTCGAATTATCAGTTTGGTTTGGCCTACTAGATTGGTCTTTCTTGCAATGGGAGAAGTGCTTAGCTTTGGGTTCAATATTGCAGTGTCCTTTCCTAGTGACATCAGGGGCAGCAAGGCAGGTATTGTATTGTTGCCATCGAGGATAAAAAGATGGGGTTTATATCATATTGCATGAGTTTATCCCTCTACATCATGTCATCTTTCTTAATGCGTTACTCTATTCTTTATGAACTTAATACTCTAGATGCATGCTGGATAGCGGTCGATGTGTGGAGTAATAGTAGTAGATGCAGGTAGGAGTCAGTCTACTTGTCACGGACGTGATGCCTATATACATGATCATGCCTAGATAATCTCATAATTATTCGCTTTTCTATCAATTGCTCAACAGTAATTTGTTCACCCACCATAATTCTTATGCTATCTTGAGAGAAGCCACTAGTGAAACCTATGGCCCCCGGGTCTATCTTTTATCATATAAGTTTATCATCTACTTTTATTTGCATCTTTACTTTTCCAATCTATATCATAAAATACCAAAAATATATTTATCTTGTCATATTATCTCTATAAGATCTCACTTTCGCAAGTGGCCGTGAAGGGATTGACAACCCCTTTATTGCGTTGGTTGCAAGGTTCTTGTTTGTTTGTGTAGGTGCGTGGGACTTCTGAGGAGCCTCCTACTGGATTGATACCCTGGTTCTCAAAAACTGAGGGAAATACTTACTCTACTTTGCTGCATCACCCTTTCTCATGGAAAACCAACACAAGCTCAAGACGTAGCAGGGGCGGAAATGGAAGTCGGTGGGAAAAGCGGCGCTGCCGGCTCGGCGCATGGCGTGTTCCGGTGAAAGGACCTTCGGTTGACTAGGTTATTTTTTCAGGCAAGGGGGCGGGCACGGATCGACAGGCTACAAATAAGCTTGGGTTGGGCCCGGTTGCTCATAGCGAATAAGGTCCAGGGCACATCTTCGATCCATATTACATATTAATTGTCATTTATATATGCCTCAAAAAAAATTAATTGCCGTTTTCAAAGGCATTATATGTTTCGAGAGCTCAAGGCGTTTTTTTAAAATAAAACTATTACATGTAGACTCTTGTTGATTGTCATTAGTAAGTGGTTCTAGCATCATCTTTTTTTGTTTGTTTCGAGACGATTTACTAGTTCTAGTGAAAAGAACTTCAACAAAACCAACACAATATATATGTTGATAATGATGAGCGGTTGAACTTCATCAGTAAAATGATCACAACATTGTTCTTTATTTCGAAATTGCGCATCAGCTGGCGCAATTAGCATGATCACTTGGAACACCATAAAATTGATTAGGATGTATCGGATGGCAAAGGAGGATGGGACGATGTCGCCGATGCACCGGAAGAAGAATATGTATTTTTGCACCAATCCATGCATTAGTCCATTTAAACATAGCAGAGGTTGTTTGTTAGACAACACTCGCAATGAGATGCACCTGCGCAGTCTATACCACTCTTATGCACGCACAATCCATGTGGTAAATTAATCTTCTTGTTGACTTTGCCATCCATGATTCGGCCAACGGGACAAAAAAATATAAATCGACCATTAATATCCATAAGACCCCGTTGGTTAACAAATCAAATGACGACTATGGATCTAGCAGGGTGAATACACACACCTAAATCGGAACAGGAATAAACTACAGACAACCTTTGTGGTAGTGCACTGTCAACTAGAGAAAAAGCTAGCATTATTTGTAAAGACAAATATGCACGACTAGGGCATACTAGCTTTCAGCTTCACCCAGTCTGAGGTACAATTCTGTATGACCCGGCTGTAACAATCGCAGAGGTGCTCCCTTTATGCCCTAGCCGAAGAAATGGGAACATAGGGCATAAGCACAGGAGCCAGGCAACCCAGCTTGGCAAAAACTGAAGTCATAATGGTGCAAATAATGGCGAAGGAAAGGTACATATGAGGAAAGGACACATATGTGGGGAGCTTGATGCTCGGAAAAAAACAATAATAATAAGCTTGTGTAAAAGAAGCCCAAGGAAAAGTTGTGTACGTCATAGGTGTGCGGTTTAGCCGCACAAGAGCTATAGAGCTGGAAAAAAGGAAAAGAGAGAAGAAAATGGGCACAAATGGAGAAGAACACGAACAAAGAGTGCGGCTCTAGGAGTAGAATCTTCGGAGTCTGGCGGCATTCCATGGGTTCGGCTCTAAGCGATTGTCCGATGCATCACACAGGCGATACGCTCCTCCAGTGAGAAATTCATCTATGATGAAGGGACCCTCCCATTTGGGTTTGAGTTTGTCCTTCTTATTTTCTGGCAAGCGTAGAACGAGTTCACTAACATTATAAGTCTTTGCCCGCACTTCTCTGCTTTGGTATCTGCGAGCTTGTTGTTGATAGAATGCAGAACGTGCTTTTGCAACGTCGCGCTGCTCCTCCAGGGTATCTAGACTGTTTTGCCGATCCAGCTCGGCCTCTATCTCTCTTCATACATGAGCACTCGAGGTGAGTCATGAATGATGTCGCAGGGCAAAACGGCCTCTGCGCTGTATACCATGAAGAATGGTGTGTATCCGATTGTGCGATTGGGCGTGGTTCGCAGCCCCTAGAGTACGGAGTCGAGCTCCTCAACCCAGTGCTTGTATGATTCTTTCAAAGACCGCACTAGTCTAGGCTTAATGCCGCTCATGATAAGACCATTAGCTCATTCGACTAGACCGTTTGTTTGTGGGTGATAGACCGAGGCATAATTGATCTTAATGCCCAATTTAGCAGACCATAACGGTGATGATGCTATGTGGGACACCATAACAGTGCACGACACTGGATATATAGTCTATCACCGGTCCGGCTTCAGCCGTTTTAATAGGTTTGGCCTCGATCCACTTGGTGAATTTATCTACCATGACTAGTAGATATTTTTTTCTTATGGCTTCCTCCTTTAAGGGGTCCAACCATATCAAGCCCTAGACCGTGAAAGGCCAAGTAATGGGGATTGTTTGTAGAGCGGTAGGAGGCATATGGCTTTGATTGGCGAAAAGCTGGCATCCGACACAATGTTGGACAAGGTCCTGTGCATCTGCTCGGGCCGTCGGCCAAAAGAAGCCTGTACGGAAGGCCTTACTTACGAGGGCCCGAGCCACGGCATGGTGACCGCCGAGACCAGCATGAATTTCAGCCAGCAGCTGTCGTCCCTCTTCTTCGGAGATACATCTTTGAAGGATTCCGGTAGCGCTTTTCTTGTAGAGCTCTCCGTCATGGACCTTGTGTGCTTTCGAGCACCGAACAATGCAGCGAGCCTCATTCTGGTCCTCAGGGAGCTCTCGCCTATTAAGGTAGGCCAAGAAGCGTTCGGTCCATGGGGCAATTACTGCCATTATTAGATGGGTCGATGATGTTATTTCGGTGGTTGAGCCTCCGATGATATCAGTATCGTGTTCGGAATCTGGAGTGTAATCGGATCCGGACTAGTGTTGCCGCTCTCACCCTGCCACACCACGGATGGCTTGAAGAGCCTTTCCAGAAAGATGTTAGGAGGGACGGGGTCACGCTTGGCGCCCATGCGAGCAAGGACATCCGCCGCTTGATTACTTTCTCGAGCCACATGATGAAACTCGAGTCCCTCGAACCTAGCTGATATTTTCAGTATGGTGTTACGATAGGCCACCATCTTCGGATCTTTGGCGTCGAATGTTGGGGAACGTAGTAATTTCAAAAAAATTCCTACACACACGCAAGATCATGGTGATGCATAGCAACGAGAGGGGAGAGTGTTGTCCATGTACCCTCGTAGACCGAAAGCGGAAGCGTTAGCACAACACGGTTGATGTAGTCGCACGTCTTCATGATCCGACCGATCCAAGTACCGAACGTACGACACCTCCGAGTTCAGCACACGTTCAGCTCGATGACGTCCCGTGAACTCCGATCCAGTAGAGCTTCATGATACGTCCATTTTGCATCATGCTTTTATATCAATATTTATTGCATTATGGGCTGTTGTTTCACGTTTGTCACAATACTTATGGCTATTCTCTCTTATTTTACAAGGTTTACATGAAGAGAGAGAATGCCGGCAGCTGGAATTCTGGGATGGAAAAGGAGCAAATATTGGAGGCCTATTCTGCGCAACTCCAAAAGTCCTGAAACTCCACGGAACATCTTACAATAAAGAAAGAAAAATCGTCGCCAAAGATGAAGGCCAGGGGGCCCACACCATGCTCACGAGGGTGGGGGGTGCGCCCCCTACCTCATGGGCCCCCTGGTGGCTCTCCGACGCCCGTCTTCTCCTATATGAAGTCTTTCGATGAGAAAAAAATAGAAGGCAACCTTTCGGGACGAGACTCCGCTACCACGAGGCGGAACCTTGGCGGAACCAATCTAGGGCTCCGGCAGAGCTATTCTTCCGGGGACACTTCCCTTCGGGAGGGGGAAATCATCACCATCGTCATCACCAACGCTCCTCTCATCGGGAGAGGGCCATCTCCATCAACATCTTCACCAGCACCATCTCATCTCCAAACCCTAGTTCATCTCTTGTATCCAATTCTTGTCTCCAAGTCTGGGATTGGTACTAGTAGGTTGCTAGTAGTGTTGATTACTCCTTGTAGTTGATGCTAGTTGGTTTATTTGGTGGAAGATCATATGTTCAGATCCTTTATGCACATTATTACCCCTCTGATTGTGAACATGAATATGCTTTGTGAGTAGTTACGTTTGTTCCTGAGGACATGGGAGAAGTCTTGCTATTAGTAGTCATGTGAATTTGGTTTTCGTTCGATATTTTGAAAAGATGTATGTTGTCTAACCTCTAGTGGTGTTATGTGAACGTCGACTACATAACACTTCGCCATTATTTGGGCCTAGAGGAAGGCATTGGGAAGTAATAAGTAGATGATGGGTTGCTAGAGTGACAGAAGCTTAAACCCTAGTTTATGCGTTGCTTCGTAAGGGGCTGATTTGGATCAATATGTTTCATGCTATGGTTAGGTTTACCTTAATACTTTTGTTGTAGTTGTGGATGCTTGCAATAGAGGTTAATCATAAGTGGGATGCTTGTTCAAGTAAGAACCGGTCCACCCACATATCAAATTATCAAAGTACCGAACGCGAATCATATGAGCATGATGAAAACTAGCTTGACAATATTCCCATGTGTCCTCGGGAGCGCTTTTCCTATTATAAGAGTTTGTCCAGGCTTGCCCTTTGCTACAAAAAGGATTGGGCCACCTTGCTGCACTTTATTTACTTTTGCTACTTGTTGCTCGTTACAATTTATCTTCTCACAAAACTATCTGTTACCACTTATTTCAGTACTTGCAGAGAATACCTTGCTGAAAACCGCTTATCATTTCCTTCTGCTCCTCGTTGGGTTCGACACTCTTACTTATCAAAAGGACTACGATAGATCCCCTATACTTGTGGGTCATCACTTCACCGGAGAGTTTCGTCAGCACGACTGCGTGATGACGGTGATGATGTTGCTACCGACGCAAGGCTTCGCCTAAGCACCACTACGATATAATCGAGGTGGAATATGGTGGAGGGGGGCACCTCTCACGGCTGGGAGAGATCAACTGATCAACTTATGTGTCTAGAGGTGCCCCCTACCCCCATATATAAAGGAGCAAGGGGGGAGAGGCGGCCGACCAAGGAGGGCACGCCAAGGGGGGAGTCCTACTCCCACCGGGAGTAGGACCCCTTTCCTTGTTGGAGTAGGAGAAGGGAAGGAAGGGAGAGAGGAGAAGGAAGAGGGGGGCGCCGCCCCCTCCTTGTCCAATTCGTACTAGAGGGGGAGGGGGCATGCGGCTGCACTGGCTGCCCCTCCTCTTCTCCCACCAAGGCCCATTAGGCCCAATATACTCCCCGGGGGGTTCCGGTAACCCTCCGGTACTCCTGTAAATGTCCGAAACCTCCCGAAACACTTCCAGTGTCCGAACATAGTCATCCAATATATTGATCTTTATGTCTCGACCATTTAGAGACTCCTCGTTATGTACGTGATCATATCCGGGACTCCGAACTACCTTTGGTACATCAAAACACAAAAACTCATAATACTGATCGTCACCAAACTTTAAGCGTGCGGACCCTAAGGGTTTGAGAACTATGTAGACATGACCGAGACACGTCTCCTGTCAATAAACAATAGCGGAACCTGGATGCTCATATTGGCTCCCACATATTCTATGAAGATCTTTATCGGTCAAACGGCATAACAACATACGTTGTTCCCTTTGTCATCGGTATGTTACCTGCCCAATATTCGATCGTCGGTATCTCAATACCTAGTTCAATGTCGTTACCGGCAAGTCTCTTTACTCGTTATGGAATGCATCATCCCGCAACTAACTCATTAGTCTCATTGCTTGCAAGGCTTATAGTGATGTGCATTACTGAGAGGGCCTAGAGATACCTCTCCGACAATCAGAGTGACAAATCCTAATCTAATAATACGCCAACTCAACAAGTACCTTTGGAGACACCTGTAGAGCACCTTTATAATCACCCAGTTATGTTGTGACGTTTGGTAGCACACAAAGTGTTCCTCCGGTAAACGGGAGTTGCATAATCTCATAGTCATAGGAACATGTATAAGTCATGAAGAAAGCAATAACAACATACTAAACGATCAAGTGCTAAGCTAACAGAATGGGTCAAGTCAATCACATCATTCTCCATATGATATGATCCCGTTAATCAAATGGCAACTCATGTCAATAGTTGGGAAACTTAACCATATTTAATTAACGAGCTAGTCAAGTAGAGGCATACTAGTGACACTATGTTTGTCTATGTATTCACACATGTATTATGTTTCCGGTTAATACAATTCTAGCATGAATAATAAACATTTATCATGATATGAGGAAATAAATAATAACTTTATTATTGACTCTAGCGCATATTTCCTTCAGTCTCCCACTTGCACTAGAGTCAATAATCTAGATTACACAGTAATGATTCTAACACCCATGGAGTCTTGGTGCTGATCATGTTTTGCTCGTGGAAGAGGCTTAGACAATGGGTATGCAACATTCAGATCCGTATGTATCTTGCAAATCTCTATGTCTCCCACCTGGACTTGATCCCAGATGGAATTGAAGCATCTCTTGATGTGCTTGGTTCTCTTGTGAAATCTGGATTCCTTTGCCAAGGCAATTGCAGAAGTATAGTCACAAAAGATTTTGATTGGACCAGATGCACTAGGTATGACACCTTGATCGGATATGAACTCCTTCATCTAGAGTCCTTCATTTGTTGCTTCCGAAGCAGCTATGTATTCCGCTTCACACGTAGATCCTGCCATGACACTTTGTTAGAACTGCACCAACTGACAGCTCCACCGTTCAATATAAACACGTATTCGGTTTGCGATTTAGAATCATCCGGATCAGTGTCAAAGCTTGCATCGACGTAACCATTTACGACTAGCTCTTTGTCACCTCCATAAACAAGAAACATACCCTTAGTCCTTCTCAGGTATTTCAGGATGTTCTTGACTGCTGTCCAGTGATCTACTCCTGCCTTACTTTGGTACCTCCCTACTAAACTAATAGCAAGGAACACATCAGGTCTAGTACATAGCATTGCATACATGATAGAGCCTATGACTGAAGCATAGGGAACATCTTTCATTTTCTCTCTATCTTCTGAAGTGGTCAGGCATTGAGTCTGACTCAACTTCACACCTTGTAATATAGGCAAGGACCCTTTCTTTGCTTGATCCATTTTGAACTTCTTCAAAACTTTATCAAGGTATGTGCTTTGTGAAAGTCCAATTAAGAGTCTTGATCTATCTTTATATATCTTGATGCCCAATATATATATGAGCAGCTTCACCGAGGTCTTTCATTGAAAAACTTTTATTCAAGTATCGTTTTATCCTATCCAGAAATTCTATATCATTTCCAATCAACAATATGTCGTACATATAATTTTAGAAATGCTACAGAGCTCCCACTCACTTTCTTGTAAATACAGGCTTCTCCAAAAGTCTGTATAAAATCATATGCTTTGATCACAATATCAAAGCGTTTATTCCAACTCCGAGAAGCTTGCACCAGTCCATAAATGGCTAGCTGGAGCTTGCACACTTTGTTAGCACCTTTCGGATCGAAAAAACCTTCTGGTTGCATCATATACAACTCTTGTTCCAGAAATCCATTCAGGAATGCAGTTTTGACATCTATTTTTCAAATTTCATAATCATAAAATGCGGCAATTGCTAACATGATTCGGACAGACTTAAGCATCGCTACGGGTGAGAAAGTCTCATCGTAGTCAACCCCTTGAACTTGTCGAAAACCTTTCGCAACAAGTCGAGCTTTGTAGACACTAACATTACCATCACCGTCAGTCTTCTTCTTGAAGATCCATTTATTCTCGATGGCTTGCCGATCATCGGGCAAGTCAACCAAAGTCCACACTTTGTTCTCATACATGGGTCCCATCTCAGATTTCATGGCCTCAAGCCATTTTGCAGAATCTGGGCTCATCATCACTTCTTCATAGTTCGTACGTTCACCATGGTCAAGTAACATGACCTCCAGAATAGGATTACCGTACCACTCTGGTGTGGATCTTACTCTGATTAACCTACGAGGTTTAGTAGTAACTTGATCAGAAGTTTCATGATCAATATCATTAGCTTCCTCACTAATTGGTGTAGGTGTCACAGGAACCGGTTTCTGTGATGAACTACTTTCCAATAAGGGAGCAGGTACAGTTACCTCATCAGGTTCTACTTTCCTCCGACTCACTTCTTTCGAGAGAAACTCCTTCTGTAGAAAGGATCCATTTTTAGCAACTATTGTTTTGCCTTCGGATCTATGATAGAAGGTGTACCCAACATTTCTGCGATTTGGGTTTGCGCTTATTGGGTTGAAGCTTTTTCACATAAGCATCACAACCCCAAACTTTAAGAAATGACAACTTTGGTTTATTACCAAACCACAGTTCACAAGGTGTCGTCTCAATGGATTTCGATGGTGCCCTATTTAACGTGAATGCAGTCGTCTCTAAAGCATAACCCCAAAATGATAGCGGTAGATCAGTAAGAGACATCATAGATCGCACCATATCTAGTAAAGTACAATTACGATGTTCAGACACACCATTACGTTGTGGTGTTCCGGGTGGCGTGAGTTGCAAAACTATTCTGCATTGTTTCTAATGTAGACCAAACTCATAACTCAAATATTCTCCTCCACGATCAGATCATAGAAACTTTATTTTCTTGTTACGATGATTTTCCACTTCACTCTGAAATTCTTTGAACTTTTCAAATGTTTCAGACTTATGTTTCATTAAGTAGATATACCCATATCTGCTCAAATCATCTGTGAAAGTGAGAAAATAACGATACCCGACGCGAGCCTCAATATTCATCGGACCACATACATCAGTATGTATGATTTCCAATAAATCTGTTGATCGCTCCATTGTTCTGGAGAATGGTGTTTTAGTCATCTTTCCCATAAGGCATGGTTCGCAAGTACCAAGTGATTCATAATCAAGTGATTCCAAAAGTCCATCAGTATGGAGTTTCTTAATGCGCTTTACACCAATATGACCCAAATGGCAGTGCCACAAATAAGTTGCACTATTATTATCAACTCCGCATCTTTTGGCTTCAACATTATGAATATGTGTATCACTACTATCGAGATTCCACAAAAATAGACCACTCTTCAAGGGTGCATGACCAGAAAAGATATTACTCATATAAATAGAACAACCATTATTCTCAGATTTAAATGAATAACCATCTCGCATCAAACAAGATCGAGATATAATGTTCATGCTCAACACTGGCACC
Organism: Triticum aestivum; assembly: GCF_018294505.1. NCBI lineage: Eukaryota > Viridiplantae > Streptophyta > Magnoliopsida > Poales > Poaceae > Triticum > Triticum aestivum. The sequence continues at coordinate 49,458,360 of NC_057810.1, forward strand.
AAATAACAATTATTTATGTCTAAAACTAATCCCGAAGGTAGATGTAGAGGTAGCGTGCCGACGGCGATCACATCGACTTTGGAACCATTTCCCACGCGCATTGTCAGCTCGCCCTTAGCCAGTCTTCGCTTAATCCGTAGTCCCTGTTTCAAGTTGCAAATATTAGCAATAGAACCAGTATCAAATACCCAGGTGCTACTGTGAGCTCTGGTAAGGCACACATCAATAACATGTATATCACATATACCTTTGTTCACCTTGCCATCCTTCTTATCCGCCAAATACTTGGGGCTGTTCCACTTCTAGTGACCAGTCTGCTTGCAATAGAAGCACTCAGTCTCAGGCTTAGGTCCCGACATGGGTTTCTTCTCTTGAGCAGCAACTTGTTTGCCATTCTTCTTGAAGTTCCACTTCTTCTTCCCTTTACCCTTTGTCTTGAAATTGGTGGTCTTGTTGACCATCAACACTTGATGCTCCTTCTTGATTTCTAGCTCCGCATCCTTTGGCATTGCGAAGAGCTCGGGAATTTTCTTATTCATCCCTTGCATATTATAGTTCATCACGAAGCTCTTGTAGCTTGGTGGCAGTGACTGAGGAATTCTCTCAATGACACTATCATCCGGAAGATTAACTCCAAGTTGAATCAAGTGATTGTTATACCCCAGACATTTTGAGTATATGTCCACTGACAGAACTATTCTCCTCCATCTTACAGCTGTAGAACTTATTGGAGACTTCATATCTCTCAATCCGGGCATTTGCTTGAAATATTAACTTCAACTCCTGGAACATCTCATATGCTCCATGACGTTCAAAACATCGTTGAAGTCACGGTTCTAAGCCATAAAGCATGGCACAAAGCTATCGAGTAGTCATCAGCTTTGCTGTGCCAAACGTTCACAATGTCTACAGTTGCATCTGCAGCAGGCCTGGCACCCAGTGGTACTTCTAGGACGTAATTCTTCTGTGCAGCAATGAGTATAATCCTCAAGTTACGGACCCAGTCCATGTAATTGCTACCATCATCTTTCAACTTTGCTTTCTCAAGGAACGCATTAAAATTCAACGAAACAACAACACGGGTCATCTATCTACAATAACATAAACAAGCAAAATACTATCAGGTACTAAGTTCATGATAAATTTAAGTTTAATTAATCATATTACTTAAGAACTCCTACTTAGATAGACATCTCTCTAATCATCTAAGTGATCATGTGATCCAAATCAACTAAACCATAACCGATCATCACGTGAAATGGAGTAGTTTTCAATGGTGAACATAACTATGTTGATCATATCTACAATATGATTCATGCTCGACCTTTCGGTCTCAGTGTTCCGAGGCCATATCTGCATATGTTAGGCTCGTCAAGTTTAACCCGAGTATTCTGCGTGTGCAAAACTTGCTTGCACCCGTTGTAGATGAATGTAGAGCTTATCACACCCGATCATCACGTGGTGTCTCGGCACGACGAACTTTGGCAATGGTGCATACTTAGGGAGAACACTTTTATCTTGAAATTTAGTGAGAGATCATATTATAATGCTACCATCAATAAAAGCAAAATAAGATGCATAAAGGATAAACATCACATGCAATCAATATAAGTGATATGATATGGCCATCATCACCTTGTGCTTGTGATCTCCATCTCCGAAGCACCATCATGATCACCATCATCACCGGCTTGACACCTTTATCTCCATCCTGGCATCGTTGTCGTCTCACCAACTATTGCTTCTACGACTATCACTACCGCTTAGTGATAAAGTAAAGCAATTACAGGGCGATTACATTGCATACAATAAAGCGACAACCATATGGCTCCTGCCAGTTGCCGATAACTCTGTTACAAAACATGATCATCTCATACAATAAAATTTAGCATCATGTCTTGACCATATCACATCACAACATGCCCTGCAAAAACAAGTTAGACGTCCTCTACTTTGTTGTTGCAACTTTTACATGGCGGCTACGGGCTGAGCAAGAACCGTTCTTACCTACGCATCAAAACCACAACGATATTTCATCAAGTTAGTGCTGTTTTAACCTTCTCAAGTACCGGGCGTAGCCACACTTGGTTCAACTAAAGTTGGAGAAACTGACACCCGCTAGCCACCTATGTGCAAAGCACATCGGTAGAACCGGTCTCGCGTAAGCGTACGTGTAATGTCGGTCCGGGCCGCTTCATCCAACAATACCGCCGAACCAAAGTATGACAAGCTGGTAAGCAGTATGCCTTGTATCGCCCACACCTCACTTGTGTTCTACTCATGCATATAACATCTACGCATAAACCTGGCTCGGATGCCACTGTTGGGGAACGTAGTAATTTCAAAAAAATTCCTACACACACACAAGATCATGGTGATGCATAGCAACGAGAGGGGAGAGTGTTGTCCATGTACCCTCATAGACCGAAATTGGAAGCATTAGCACAACGCGGTTGATGTAGTCGCACGTCTTCACGATCTGACCGATCCAAGTACCGGACGTATGGCACCTCCGAGTTCAGCACATGTTCAGCTCGATGACGTCCCGCGAACTCCGATCCAGTAGAGCTTCATGGGAGAGTTTCATCAGCATGACGGCGTGATGACGGTGATGATGTTGCTACCGACGCAGGGCTTCGCCTAAGCACTGGTATGATATAACCGAGGTGGAATATGGTGGAGGGGGGCACCGCACACGGCTGGGAGAGATCAATTGATCAACTTGTGGGTCTATAGGTGGCCCCTGCCCCTGTATATAAAGGATCAAGGGGGGAGAGGTAGCCGCCCAAGGAGGGCGCGCCAAGGGGGCAGTCCTACTCCCACCGGGAGTAGGACTCCTTCTTTCCTTGTTGGAGTAGGACAAGGGAAGGAAGGGAGAGAGGAGGAGAAGGAAAAGGGGGGTGCCACCCCCCTCCTTGTCCAATTCGGACTAGAGGGGGAGGGGGCGCGCGACTGCCCTGGCCGCCCCTCCTCTTCTCCCACTAAGTCCCATTAGGCCCAATATACTCCCCGGGGAGTTCCGGTAATCCCCCGGTACTCCGGTAAATGTCCGAAACCTCCCGAAACACTTCTGGTGTCCGAACATAGTCATCCAATATATCGATCTTTACATCTTGACCATTTTGAGAATCCTCGTCATGTCCGTGGTCATAGCCGGGACTCCGAACTACCTTCGGTACATCAAAACACAAAAACTCACAAAACCGATCGTCACCAAACTTTAAGCGTGCGGACCCTACGGGTTCGAGAACTATGTAGACATGATCGAGACACCTCTCCAGTCAATAAACAATAGCGGAACCTAGATGCTCATATACGCTCCCACATATTCTATGAAGATCTTTATTGGTCAAACCGCATAACAACATACGTTGTTCCCTTGGTCATCGGTATGTTACTTACCCGAGATTCGACCGTCGGTATCTCAATACCTAGATCAATCTCGTTACCGCCAAGTCTCTTTACCCGTTATGTAATGCATCATACCGCAACTAACTCATTAGTCACATTTCTTGCAAGGCTTATAGTGATGTGCATTACCGAGAGGGCCCAGAGATACCTCTCCAAGAATCGGAGTGACAAATCCTAATCTCAAAATACACCAACTCAACAAGTACCTTAGGAGACACCTGTAGAGCACCCTTATAATCACCCAGTTACGTTGTGACGTTTGGTAGCACACAAAGTGTTCCTTCGGTAAACGGGAGTTGCATAATCTCATAGTCATAGGAACATGTATAAGTCATGAAGAAAGCAATAGCAACATACTAAACGATCAAGTGCTAAGCTAACGGAATGGGTCAAGTCAATCACATCATTCTCCTAATGATGTGATCCCGTTAATCAAATGACAACTCAGGTCAATAGTTAGGAAACTTAACCATCTTTGATTAACGAGCTAGTCAAGTAGAGGCATACTAGTGACACTATGTTTGTCTATGTATTCACACATGTATTATGTTTCCGGTTAATACAATTCTAGCATGAATAATAAACATTTATCATGATGTGAGGAAATAAATAATAACTTTATTATTGGCTCTAGGGCATATTTCCTTCGTCGAAGTCTCCATTTATTTGGGATATTGCGAGATTTGAATCCCCGCGCTCCTCCTAGCGTTGTATGTCCATGGAGGTAGCCATCCAAAGACCATGCAATAAGGCCTCATATTCAACTGCATTGTTGGAGTCTGTGTATAATATTTGGAGTACGTACCAGACTGTGTGTCCAGTGGGGGATGTTAAGACGATGCCCGCTCCTAAGACGGCCAGAGTTTTAGAGCCATCGAAGTGCATGACCCAGTTAGAATATGTGCCGTACTCTTTAGGGAGTTCGGCCTCCGTCCATTCGGCGATGAAGTCGGCCAATACTTGGGATTTAATGGCTCGGCGTGCTTTGTATGTTATGTCCAATGGCAAGAGCTCAATGGCCCACTTGGCAATCGGGCCTGTAGCATCGCGGTTGTTTATTTTGTCATTGAGTGGTACTTCGGAAGCCACCATGATCGAGCACTCTTGGAAGTAGTGTCGTAGCTTCCGGGATGCCATGAAGACCGCATATGCTATCTTTTGGTAATGAGGGTACCGTGATTTTCATGGTGTGAGGACAGTGGATACATAGTATACCGATTTCTGGAGTGGAAATTTGTATCCCTCCTCCTCTCGCTCAACGACGAGCACCGCGCTCACTACGTGGTGTGTTGCAGAGATGTATAATAGCATTGGTTCACCGACGTTCGGGGCGGCCAGGATTGGGTTGCTCACTAAAAGAGCCTTTATTTCTTCCAGTCCGGCCGTTGCCACATCCGTCCACTCAAAGTGGTTGGTGTGTCGGAGAAGGCGATAAAGTGGCAATGCTTTTTCTCCTAGTCGGGAGATAAAGCGGCTCAAAGCTGCCACACATCCGGTTAGTTTTTGGACCTGTTTAAGGTCAGTTGGTGTAGCCAATTGTGACAAAGCTCAGATTTTGGCTGGATTTGCCTCAATTCCTCTATTGAAACGATGAAGCCCAGCAACTTTCCAGCGGGAACGCCGAGAACACAATTTTCCGGATTGAGCTTGATGTCATATGTGCAGAGGTTGTCGAATGTGAGACGCAGGTCATCTATTAATGACTTGACATGCTTAGTTTTGATGATGACGTCATCCACATATGCTTCAACTGTCTTGCCAATTTCTTTCTCCAGGCATGTTTGAATCATGCGTTGGTAGGTGGCGCCGACATTTTTGAGCCCGAAGGGCATAGTGTTGAAGCAGAAAGGCCCGTATGGGGTAATGAATGTCGTTGCGGCTTGATCGGACTCCTTCATTTTGATTTGCTGGTATATGGAGTATGCGTCGAGGAAACAGAGTGAGTCATGCCTAGCAGTAGCATCAATAATCTGATTGATACGGGGGAGGGGGAAGGGATCCTTATGGCAAGCCTTGTTGAGGTCTTTGAAATCGATGCACATGCGCCAGGATTTGTCCTTCTTTGGCACCATCACCAGGTTTGCTAGCCAGTCCGGGTGTTTTATTTCTATAATGAATCCGGTCTCGATTAACTTGGCTAGATCCTCCCCCATAGCTTGTCGTTTGGGTTCGGAAAAGCGACACAGTGTTTGCTTGACCGGCTTATATCCCTTCAATATATTGAGGCTGTTTGGCCAACCTACGTGGGATTTCTGGCATAAGGAGGGTGACAGGCGAATATGTCCCAGTTCTCATGTAGGAACGCTCGTAGTGTGGCGTCAACCGTTGGTTCCAGCTATGCCCCGATGGAAGCTGTCTTCTTGGGGTCCGTCGGGTGGAGTTGAAATTTGACTATTTCGTCTGTTGGTTTGAAAGAGGTGGATTTGGGCCGCTTATCAAGGATTACGTCATCCCTATCCACTGTGGAGCGTAGTGCGATTAATTTTTCGGCTGCGAGGGCCTCGGACAGTGTCTCGAGGGCCAGGCATGCAGTTTTGTTTTCGGCGCGGAGGGCTATGTCCGGATCACCAGTGAGAGTGATAATACCGTTGGGCCCGGGCATCTTGAGCTTCATATACCCGTAATGAGGTATTGCGTGAAAGTGTGTGAATGTGTCTCGCCCCAACAAGGCATGATATCCACTGTTGAAAGGGGCCACTTGGAAGGTTATCTCCTTGGACCGATAGTTCTCCGGCGTGCCCAATACCACATCAAGTGTAATTTTCCATGCGCATCGCGCCTCCTGACTGGGAATGATTCCTCGGAAGGTCGTATTACTTTTCTCGATGCGGCTCCTGTCTATTTCCATTTTATTGAGTGTATCCTCGTAGATGAGGTTTAGCCCGCTGCTGCCATCCATGAGCACTTTAGTGAGCCGAAAGCCATCCACAATTGAATTGAGGACCAGGGCGGCTAGTGCCCGGACCGACCGGAATTTTGGTTCATCACTAGCATTAAAAGTTATTGCCGCGTTGTTCCAGGTGTTTATTGCTACGACTTGGCAGACTTCAGCGAGGTCGCGGAGTGCCCTCTTGCGCTGATTGTTTGAAGTGAAAGTCTCGAAGACTGTCAATACTCTGAGGTTGTCGTCTTCGAGGGGGTGTTGCTCTGGGGTGCCTTTGGTGAGGATATCCGCGCCGCTCTTGGCCACTTGCCAGAGTATCCAACATGCTCTAAGGCTGTGGGCTGGTACGGTATCCGGTGTCGTGTGTATTTTGCATGGCCTATCGAGCCATCCCTCCAGAACTGTTCTGCGTCCCGTAGTGGGCTTAGTTTTCTTCACTATGGGGTCGGATGTGTTGGGGAACGTAGTAATTTTAAAAAAAATTCTACGCACACGCAAGATCATGGTGATGCATAGCAATGAGAGGGGAGAGTGTTGTCTACGTACCCTCATAGACCGTAAGAGGAAGCGTTAGCACAACGCGGTTGATGTAGTCGTACGTCTTCACGATCCGACCGATCAAGTACCGAACGTATGACACTTCCGAGTTCAGCACACGTTCAGCCCGATGACGTCCCTCGAACTCCTATCCAGCTGAGTGTTGAGGGAGAGTTTCGTCAGCACGACGGCGTGGTGACGATGATGATGTTTTAGTGACACAGGGCTTCGCCTAAGCACCGCTACATTATTATCAAGGTGGACTATGGTGGAGGAGGGCATCGCACACGGCTAAAAGATCAAACGATCAATTGTTGTGTCCATGAGGTGCCCCCCTGCCCCCGTATATAAAGGAGCAAGGGGTGTGCGGTCGGCCAAGGGGAGAGAGGACTTGGGAGGGGGGAAAGAGGAGGGAGAGAGGAAGGAAGGGGGGGGGGGCGCCGCCCCCCTCTCCTTGTCCTATTCGGACTAGGGGGGAGGGGGGCGCGCCCAGCCCTGGCCGCCTCTCCTCTTCTCCGTAAAGGCCCAAAGGCCCATTAACCTCCCGGGGGTTCCGGTAACCTCCCGGTACTCCGGTAAAATCCAGATTTCACCCGGAACACTTACGATATCCAAACATAGGCTTCCAATATATCAATCTTCATGTCTCGACCATTTCAAGACTCCTCGTCATGTCCGTGATCACATCCGGGACTCCGAACAACCTTTGATACATCAAAAAATATAAACTCATAATATAACTGTCATCGTAACGTTAAGCGTGTGGACCCTACGGGTTCGAGAACTATGTAGACATGACCGAGACACGTCTCCGGTCAATAACCAATAGCGGAACCTGGATGCTCATATTGGCTCCCACATATTATATGAAGATCTTTATCGGTCAGACCACATAACAACATACGTTGTTCCCTTTGTCATCGATATGTTACTTGCCTCAGATTCGATCATCGGTATCTCAATACCTAGTTCAATCTCTTTACCGGCAAGTCTCTTTACTCGTTCCATAATACATCATCCCGCAACTAACTCATTAGTTGCAATGCTTGCAAGGCTTAAGTGATGTGTTTTACCGAGAGGGCCCAGAGATACCTCTCCGACAATCGGAGTGAAAAATCCTAATCTCGAAATACGCCAACCCAACATGTACCTTCAGAGACACCTGTAGAGAACCTTTATAATCACCCAGTTACGTTGTGACGTTTGGTAGCACACAAAGTGTTCCTCCGGTAAACGAGAGTTGCATAATCTCATAGTCATAGGAACATTTATAAGTCATGGAGAAAGCAATAGCAACATACTAAACAATCGCGTGCTAAGCTAACAGAATGGGTCATGTCAATCACATCATTCTCGTAATGATGTGATCCCGTTAATCAAATGACAACTCATGTCTATGTCTAGGAAACATAACCATCTTTGATCAATGAGCTAGTCAAGTAGAGGCATACTAGTGAGAATCTGCTTGTCTATGTATTCACACATGTATTATGTTTTCCGGTTAATACAATTATAGCATGAATAATAAACATTTATCATGATATAAGGAAATAAATTATAACTTTATTATTGCCTCTAGGGCAATTTCCTTCAGTCTCCCACTTGCACTAGAGTCAATAATCTAGTTCACATCGCCATGTGATTTAACACCAATATTCACATCAGTATGTGATTAATAACCATAGTTCACATCGTCATGTGGTCAACACCTAAAAGGTTTACTAGAGTCAATAATCTAGTTGACATCGCTATGTGATTAACAACCAAAGAGTACTAAGGTATGATCATGTTTTGCTTGTGAGAGAAGTTTAGTCAACGGGTCTGTCACATTCAGAGCCATATGTATTTTGCAAATATTCTATGTCTACAATGATCTGCATGGAGCTACTCTAGCTAATTGCTCCCACTTTCAATATGTATCCAGACTAAGACTTAGAGTCATCTAGATCAGTGCCAAAACATGTATCGACGTAACCCTTTACGACGAACCTTTTGTCACCTCCATAATCGAGAAACATATCCTTATTCCAGTGATCTACTCGTAGATCAAAATTGTACTCCCTTGCCAAAATCAGTGTAGGATATACAATCGATCTGGTACACAGCATGTCATACTTTATAGAACCTATGGCTAAGGCATAGGGAATGACTTTCATTCTCTTTCTATCTTCTGTCGTGGTCGTGTTTTGAGTCTTACTCAATTTCACAACTTGTAACACAGGAAAGAACTCTTTCTTTGACTGTTCCATTTTGAACTACTTCAAAATCTTGTCAAGGTATGTATTCATTGAAAAACTTATCAAGCGTCTTGATCTATCTCTATAGATCTTGATGCTCAATATGTAAGCAGCTTCACCGAGGTCTTTCTTTGAAAAACTCCTTTCAAACACTCCTTTATGCTTTGCATAATAATTCTACATTATATCCGATCAACAAAATGTCATTCACATATACTTATTAGAAATGTTGTAGTGCTCCCACTCACTTTCTTGTAAATACAGGCTTCACCGCAAGTCTGTATTAAAACTATATGCTTTGATCAACTTATCAAAGCATATATTCCAACTCCGAGATGCTTGCACCAGTCCATAGATGGATCACTTGAGCTTGCATATTTTGTTAGCACCTTTAGGATTGACAAAACCTTATGGTTGCATCATATACAACTCTTCTTTAATAAATCCATTAAGGAATGCAGTTTTGTTTATCCATTTGCCAGATTTCATAAAATGCGGCAATTTGCTAACATGATTCGGACAGACTTTTAAGCATCGATATGAGTGAGAAAATCTCATTGTATTCAACACCTTGAACTTGTCGAAAACTTTTTGCGATAATTCAAGCTTTGTAGATAGTAACACTACTATCAATGTCCGTCTTCCTCTTGAAGGTCCATTTATTTTCTATGGATTGCCGATCATCGGGCAAGTCCACCAAAGTCCACACTTTGTTCTCATAAATGGATCCTATCTCAGATTTCATGGCCTCCAGCCATTTCACGGAATCTGGGCTCATCATCGCTTCCTCATAGTTCCTAGGTTCATCGTGGTCTAGTAACATGACTTCTAGAACAGGATTACCGTACCACTGTGCTGTGGACTGTACTCTTGAAGAGCTATGAGGTTCTGTAATAACTTGATTTGAAGTTTCATGATCATCATCATTAGCTTCCTCACTAATTGGTGTAGGAATCACTTGAACTGATTTCAGCGATGAACTATTTTCCAATTCAGGAGAAGGTACTATTACCTTATCAAGTTCTACTTTTCTCCCACTCACTTCTTTTGAGAGAAACTCCTTCTCTAGAAAGGATCCATCTTAGCAATGAATATCTTGCTTTCGGATATGTGATAGAAGGTGTACCCAATGGTTTCCTTTGGGTATTCTATGAAGACGCACTTCTCCGACTTGGGTTCGAGATTATCAGGTTGAAATTTTTTCACATAAGCATCACAGTCCCAAACTTTAAGAAATGACAACTTTGGTTTCTTGCCAAACCACAGTTCATAAGGCATCGTCTCAAACGGATTTTGATGGTGCCCTATTTAAAGTGAATGCAACTATCTCTAATGCATAACCCCAAAACGATAGTGGTAAATCGGTAAGATACATCATAGATCGCACCATATCCAATAAAGTGCGGTTATGACGTTCGGACACGCCATTACGCTGTGGTGTTCCATGTGGCGTGAGCTGTGAAACTATTCCACATTGTCTTATATGAAGGCCAAATTCGTAACTCAAATATTCTCCTCCACGATCAGATCGTAGAAACTTTATTTTCTTGTTACGATGATTCTCCACTTTACTCTGAAATTCTTTGAACTTTTCAAGTGTTTTAGACTTGTGTTTCATTAAGTAGATATACCCATATCTGCTCAAATCATCTGTGAAGGTTAGAAAATAACGATACTTGCCACGAGCATCAACACTCATTGGATCGCGTACATCGGTATGTATTATTACCAATAAGTCAGTAGCTCGTTCCATTGTTCCGGAGAATGGAGTTTTAGTCATCTTGCCCATAAGGCACGTTTCGCAAGTATCAAATGATTCATAATCAAGTGATTCCAAAAGTCCATTTTTATGGAGTTTCTTCATGCGCTTTACACCGATATTACCCAAACGGCAGTGCCACAAATATGTTGCACTATCATTATCAACTTTGCATCTTTTGGCATCAATATTATGAATATGTGTATCACTACGATCGAGATCCAGCAAACTATTTTCATTGGGTGTATGACAATTGAAGGTTTTATTCATGTAAACAGAACAACACTTATTCTCTGACTTTAAATGAATAACCGTTTTGCAATAAACATGATCAAATCATATTCATGCTCAATGCAAACGCCAAATAACATTTATTTAGGTTTAACACTAATCCGGAAAGTATAGGGAGTGTGCGATGATGATCATATCAATCTTGGAACCATTTCCAACACACATCGTCACTTCACCCTCAACTAGTCTCTATTTATTCTGTAACTCCTGTTTCGAGTTACTAATTGTTTAGTAATTGAAAAAGTATCAAATACTCAGGGGCTACTATAAACACTTGTAAGGTACACATCAATAACCTGTATATCAAATATACCCTTGGTCACTTTGCCATCCTTCTTATCCACAAAATATTCAGGGCATTTTTGCTTCCAGTGACCATTTCCTTTGCAGTGTAAGCACTCAGTTTCAGGCTTTGGTTCAGCTTTGGGCTTCTTCGCAGGAGTGACAACTTGCTTGTCATTCTACTTGAAGTTCCCTTTCTTTCCCTTTGCCCTTTTCTTGAAACTAGTGGTATTGTCAATCATCAACACTTGATGCTCTTTCTTGATTTCTACCTTCATCGATTTCAATATCACGAGGAGCTCAGTAATCGTTTTCGTCATCGCTTGCATACTGTAGTTCATCACGAAGTTCCAGTAACTTGGTGATGGTGACTAGAGAACTCTGTCAATCACTATCTTATCTGGAAGATTAACTCCCACTTGATTCAAGCGATTGTAGTACCCAGACAATCTGAGCACATGCTCACTAGTTGAGCAATTCTCCTCCATCTTTTAGCTATAGAACTTGTTGGAAACTTCATATCTCTCAACTCGGGTATTTGCTTGAAATATTAACTTCAACTCCTGGAACATCTCATATGGTCCATGACGTTCAAAAACATCTTTGAAGTCCCGATTCTAAGCCGTTAAGCATGGTGCACTAAACTATCAAGTAGTCATCATATTGAGCTAGATAAACATTCATAATGTTTGCATCTGCTCCTGCAATAGGTCCATCACCTATCGGTGCATCAAGGACATAATTCCTCTGTGCAGCAAAGAGGACAATCCTCAGATCACGGATCCAATCCGCATCATTGCTACTAACATCTTTCAACACAGTTTTCTCTAGGAACATATCAAAATTAACATATGAAAACAACAACATGAGCTATTGATCTACAACATAATTTGCAAAATACTACCAGGACTAAGTTCATGATAAATTTAAGTTCAATTAATCATATCACTTCAGAACTCCCACTTAGATAGACATCCCTCTAGTCATCTAAGTGATCACGTGATCCAAATCAACTAAACCATAACCGATCATCACGTGAGATGGAGTAGTTTTCAATGGTGAACATCACTATGTTGATCATATCTACTATATGATTCACGCTCGACCTTTCGGTCTCCAGTGTTCCGAGGCCATATCTGCATATGCTAGGCTCGTCAAGTTTAACCTGAGTATTCCGCGCGTGCAACTTTTTTGCACCCGTTGTATTTGAACGTAGAGCCTATCACACCCGATCATCACGTGGTGTCTCAGCACGAAGAACGTTCGCAACGGTGCATACTCAGGGAGAACACTTATATTTTGATAAGTTAGTGAGGGATCATCTTATAATGCTACCGTAAATCAAAGCAAGATAAGATGTATAAAAGATAAACATCACATGCAATCAATATAAGTGATATGATATGGCCATCATCATCTTGTGCTTGTGATCTCCATCTTTGAAGCACCGTCATGATCACCATCGTCACCGGCGCGACACCTTGATCTCCATCATAGCATCGTTGTCGTCTCGCCAATCTTATGCTTCTACGACTATCGCTAACGCGTAGTGATAAAGTAAAGCATTACAGGGCAATTGCATTGCATACAATAAAGCGACAACCATATGGCTCCTGCCAGTTCCCGATAACTTGGTTACAAAACATGATCATCTCATACAATAAAATTTAGCATCATGTCTTGACCATATCACATCATAGCATGCCCTGCAAAAACAATTTAGACGTCCTCTACTTTAATGTTGCAAGTTTGACGTGGCTGCTACGAGCTGAGGAAGAACCGTTCTTACCTACGCATGAAAACCAAAACGATAGTTTGTCAAGTTAGTGCTGTTTTAACCTTCGCAAGGACCGGGCGTAGCCACACTCGGTTCAACTAAAGTGAGAGACACAGACACCCGCCGACCACCTTTAAGAAACTAGTGCTCGTGGCGGTGAAACCAGTCTCGTGTAAGCGTACGCGTAATGTCGGTCAGGGCCGCTTCATCTCACAATACCGCTAAACCAAAGTATGGCATGCTCGTAAGCAATATGACTTATATCACCCACAACTCACTTGTGTTCTACTCGTGCATATGACATCTACGCATAAAACCTGGCTCGGATGCCACTATTGGGGAACGTAGTAATTTCAAAAAAATTCCTACGCACACGCAAGATCATGGTGATGCATAGCAACGAGAGGGGAGAGTGTTGTCTACGTACCCTCATAGACCGTAAGCGGAAGTGTTAGCACAACGCGGTTGATGTAGTAGTACGTCTTCACGATCCGACCGATCAAGTACCGAATGTACGACACCTCCGAGATCAGCACACGTTCAGCCCGATGACGTCCCTCGAACTCCGATCCAGCCAAGTGTTTAGGAAGAGTTTCGTCAGCACGACGGCGTGGTGACGATGATGATTTTTTACCGACGCAGGGCTTCGCCTAAGCACCGCTACAGTATTATCGAGGTGGACTATGGTGGAGGGGGGCACCGCACACGGCTAAAAGATCAAACGATCAATTGTTGTGTCCATGAGGTGCCCCCTGCCCCCGTATATAAAGGAGCAAGGGGGTGCGGCCGGCCAAGGGGAGAGGCACGCCGAGAGGAGTCCTACTCCCACCAGAAGTAGTACTCCCCCTCTTTCCTAGTTGGATTAGGACTTGGGAGGGGGAAAGAGGAGGGAGAGAGGAAGGAAGGGGGGGCGCCACCCCTCTCTCCTTATCCTATTCGGACTAGGGGGGAGGGGCGCACGGCCCAGCCCTGGCCGCCTCTCCTCTTCTCCGTAAAGGCCCACTAAGGCCCATTAACCTCCCCGGGGGTTCCGGTAACCTCCCGGTACTCCGGTCAAATCCCGGTTTCATCCGGAACACGTACGATATCAAAACATAGGATTCCAATATATCAATCTTCATGTCTCGACCATTTCGAGACTCCTCGTCATGTCCGTGATCACATCCGGGACTCCGAACAACCTTCGATACATCAAAACATATAAACTCATAATATAACTGTCATCATAACGTTAAGCGTGCGGACCCTACGGGTTAGAGAACTATGTAGACGTGACCAAGACACGTCTTCGGTCAATAACCAATAGCGGAACCTGGATGCTCATATTGGCTCCCACATATTCTATGAAGATATTTATCGGTCAGACCGCATAACAACATACGTTGTTCCCTTTGTCATCGGTATGTTACTTGCCCGAGATTCGATCGTCGGTATCTCAATACCTAGTTCAATCTCGTTACCGGCAAGTCACTTTACTCGTTCTGTAATACATCATCCCGCAACTAACTCATTAGTTGCAATTCTTGCAAGGCTTAAAGGATGTGTTTTACCGAGAGGGCCCAGAGATACCTCTCCGATAATCGGAGTGACAAATCCTAATCTCGAAATACGCCAACCCAACATGTACCTTCGGAGACACCTGTAGAGCACCTTTATAATCACCCAGTTACGTTGTGATGTTTGGCAGCACACAAAGTGTTCCTCCGGTAAACGGGAGTTGCATAATCTCATAGTCATAGGAACATGTATAAGTCATGAAGAAAGCAATAGCACCATACTAAACGATCGTGTGCTAAGATAACGGAATGGGTCATGTAAATCACATCATTCTCCTAATGATGTGATCCCGTTAATCAAATGACAACTCATGTCTATGGCAAGGAAACCTAACCATCTTTGATCAATGAGCTAGTCAAGTAGAGGCATACTAGTGACAATCTGTTTGTCTATGTATTCACACATGTATTATGTTTCCGGTTAATACAATTCGAGCATGAATAATAAACATGTATCATGATATAAGGAAATAAATAATAACTTTATTATTGCCTCTAGGTACCCACCTTTCGATGATGGTTGTGTGTGTCTGATGTTAAATGGAATCTTGAGAATGTTCTGTGACGTTGGTTTGGTTTGCACTGGATGTATTGCCATCCATGAATACTACATCTAACTTTTATTTTTTTTAATTCCTAAATTGTTAGTAGTAGCATGAGAAATAGGTGAGCGCTACTAGTATTTAGGTTAGTAGTAGCGTGGGAAATAAGTGAGCGCTACTAGTAGTTAGGTTAGTAGTAGCGCGGGTATTTAGCAGTAGCGCGATAGTAGTAGCGTGGGTACCCGCGCTACTAGTAGGCAGTTTTCAAGCGCTACTACTAGCCTTTTTCCTTGTAGTGGTGCTCTAGAGCAAACCAGCGCTCCCAGTTGGGGGAATCTGGCGCGTAGGCATGCATCGCATGCTACTCGGGCGTAAAAAGATCTTGCGACGCCGGCGAACCTCATGGGTGTGCTCCCGCGCTGACACTACAAGAAATATGTCAACTTGTGACCACCAATATTGGTCACTGAAAGGTCATGGTTTTTCATTTGCGACCTTTTTGTGACCAAAAACAGAAGGTCAAA